>NC_092279.1:33033689-33357176 GCF_036320965.1 Panulirus ornatus | reverse complement strand
ATTCATCTCTATCTAGCTTTAAAACACATCCTAACTATCGATCAAAAATCATTACGAAAGAATTATCATCAAACGATAGATAACATAAGAAAAGTAGTTGTGAACGCACACCTAGGTACCCAGGCCAACCTCCGCCCGTCAGCTCCGTGATAACCCCCCCCCCCCCCCAACACACACACACACACACACACACACACACACACACACACTTCCTGTAACGGTCGGGCCAGTGTCTACTTTGGCATGGCAGTGACTTGACGGAGTCTGGGTTTTGGCGTTGGGATTTAGCTTATCTATAAATTGTTTGCATCTGATGAGACGGACGGTCTGTGTGAAATATGTAATACAACATGTATTGAAAAATACATGATAAATGAAATCATCTGAACTCTTACCGAATTCCGATTCCACCTTCATAACTATCACCATAAACTAGTTAGATTATATATATATATATATATATATATATATATATATATATATATATATATATATATATATATATATATATATATATATATATATATATATATATATATATATATATATATATATATTGAATAACCTTACCAACCAGTCAACAATACAGTCACCCCCTTTTTTAATAAATTCCACTGCAATACCATCCAAACCTGCTGCCTTGCCGGCTTTCATCTTCCGCAAAGCTTTTACTACCTCTTCTCTGTTTACCAAATCATCTTCCCTAACCCTCTCACTTTGCACACCACCTCGACCAAAACACCCTATATCTGCCACTCTATCATCAAACACATTCAACAAACCTTCAAAATACTCACTCCATCTCCTTCTCACATCACCACTACTTGTTATCACCTCCCCATTTGCGCCCTTCACTGAAGTTCCCATTTGCTCCCTTGTCTTACGCACTTTATTTACCTCCTTCCAGAACATCTTTTTATTCTCCCTAAAATTTAATGATACTCTCTCACCCCAACTCTCATTTGCCCTTTTTTTCACCTCTTGCACCTTTCTCTTGACCTCCTGTCTCTTTCTTTTATACATCTCCCACTCAATTTCATTTTTTCCTGCAAAAATCGTCCAAATGCCTCTCTCTTCTCTTTCACTAATATTCTTACTTCTTCATCCCACCACTCACTACCCTTTCTAATCAACCCACCTCCCACTCTTCTCATGCCACAAGCATCTTTTGCGCAATCCATCACTGATACCCTAAATACATCCCATTCCTCCCCCACTCCCCTTACTTCCATTGTTCTCACCTTTTTCCATTCTGTACTCAGTCTCTCCTGGTACTTCCTCACACAAGTCTCCTTCCCAAGCTCACTTACTCTCACCACCCTCTTCACCCCAACATTCACTCTTCTTTTCTGAAAACCCATACAAATCTTCACCTTAGCCTCCACAAGATAATGATCAGACATCCCTCCAGTTGCACCTCTCAGCACATTAACATCCAAAAGTCTCTCTTTTGCGCGCCTGTCAATTAACACGTAATCCAATAACGCTCTCTGGCCATCTCTCCTACTTACATAAGTATACTTATGTATATCTCGCTTTTTAAACCAGGTATTCCCAATCATCAGTCCTTTTTCAGCACATAAATCTACAAGCTCTTCACCATTTCCATTTACAACACTGAACACCCCATGTATACCAATTATTCCCTCAACTGCCACATTACTCACCTTTGCATTCAAATCACCCATCACTATAAGGTTATTTAATGTATGTATGACTCATGGTGAGGTGCCTGAGGATTGGCGGAATGCGTACATAGTGCCATTGTACAAAGGCAAAGGGGATAAGAGTGAGTGTAATTTGTACAGAGGTATAAGTTTGTTGAGTATTCCTGGTAAATTATATGGGAGGATATTGATTGAGAGGGTGAAGGCATGTACAGAGCATCAGATTGGGGAAGAGCAGTGTGGTTTCAGAAGTGGTAGAGGATGTGTGGATCAGGTGTTTGCTTTGAAGAATGTACGTGAGAAATACTTAGAAAAGCAAATGGATTATTAAGAATATATGGTGTGGGAGGCAAATTGTTAGAAGCAGTGAAAAGTTTTTATCGAGTATGTAAGGCATGTGTACGTGTAGGAAGAGAGGGAAGTGATTGGTTCTCAGTGAATGTAGGTTTGCGGCAGGGGTGTGTGATGTCTCCATGGTTGTTTAATTTGTTTATGGATGGGGTTGTTAGGGAGGTGAATGCAAGAGTTTTGGAAAGAGGGGCAAGTATGAAGTCTGTTGGGGATGAGAGAGCTTGGGAAGTGAGTCAGTTGTTGTTCGCTGATGATACAGCGCTAGTGGCTGATTCATGTGAGAAACTGCAGAAGCTGGTGACTGAGTTTGGTAAAGTGTGTGAAAGAAGAAAGTTAAGAGTAAATGTGAATAAGAGCAAGGTTATTAGGTACAGTAGGGTTGAGGGTCAAGTCAATTGGGAGGTGAGTTTGAATGGAGAAAAACTGGAGGAAGTGAAGTGTTTTAGATATCTGGGAGTGGATCTGGCAGCGGATGGAACCATGGAAGCGGAAGTGGATCATAGGGTGGGGGAGGGGGCGAAAATTCTGGGAGCCTTGAAGAATGTGTGGAAGTCGAGAACATTATCTCGGAAAGCAAAAATGGGTATGTTTGAAGGAATAGTGGTTCCAACAATGTTGTATGGTTGCGAGACGTGGGCTATGGATAGAGTTGTGCGCAGGAGGATGGATGTGCTGGAAATGAGATGTTTGAGGACTATATGTGGTGTGAGGTGGTTTGATCGAGTAAGTAACGTAAGGGTAAGAGAGATGTGTGGAAATAAAAAGAGCGTGGTTGAGAGAGCAGAAGAGGGTGTTTTGAAATGGTTCGGGCACATGGAGAGAATGAGTGAGGAAAGATTGACCAAGAGAATATATGTGTCGGAGGTGGAGGGAACGAGGAGAAGAGGGAGACCAAATTGGAGGTGGAAAGATGGAGTGAAAAAGATTTTGTGTGATCGGGGCCTGAACATGCAGGAGGGTGAAAGGAGGGCAAGGAATAGAGTGAATTGGAGCGATGTGGTATACCGGGGTTGACGTGCTGTCAGTGGATTGAATCAAGGCATGTGAAGCGTCTGGGGTAAACCATGGAAAGTTGTGTAGGTATGTATATTTGCGTGTGTGGACGTATGTATATACATGTGTATGGGGGTGGGTTGGGCCATTTCTTTCGTCTGTTTCCTTGCGCTAGCTCGCAAACGCGGGAGACAGCGACAAAGCAAAAAAAAAAAAAAAAAGAAAAATATATATATATATATATATATATATATATATATATATATATATATATATATATATATATATATATATATATATATATATATATATATATAAGATTGTCTTGGACAATAACATGTTTACCAAATGGCGTCCTAGCTAAGTTCTTAGTTGTATATCAACTGACTGTTATACTTTTGTGTGTCCCCTGATGATGTGATTATTACATTTTACAGAACCTAACTGTACAAAAGCGGAGGCATATGAACACGAATATAGCGTATATGAACGCGCATATGGTCGTGGGTTCGAACCCTATCTGTTGGAGAGTTATGCGTTCTATGACAGTGTGCGTTCATGCGCACTATATTCGTGTTCATATACCTCCACTTTTGTACAGTTGGGATCTCTAAAATGATGGGATTTGATCGGTCCAGACCCCGTTGCTCATGGATGTGAGACGAAGGATATTATGAAAGGCCACATCCACTCAACCATAAACGAGCTGTCATGTGTATTGCATCGGAATCACAGCTCCCTATCCACTCCTAGACCCTACAGAACTCTTCCGTGGTTTACCCCAGACGTTTCAAATGCCCTGGTTTAGTCCACTGACTTCACGTTAGTCTCAGCATACCACAACGTTCCAATTCATTCTACTCCGGGCATGCCTTTCACCTTCTTGCGTATTCAGGCTCCGATCGCTCAAAATCTTTTTCACTTCATCCCTCCACTTCCAATTTCGTCTCCCGCTTCTCCTTATTCCCTCCACCTTTGACACATATATCCTCTATGTCAACCCTTCCTCACTTATTCTCTCCATATGTCCGAACCATTTCAACACACCATCATCTGCTCCCACAACCACACTCTTTTTATTGCCTCACATCTCTTTTCACCCTTCCTTTACTTACTCGATCAAACCACCTCACACCACACACTGTCCACAAACACTTTATCTCCCACACATCCTCCCTCCTCGGCACAACCCTATCTATAGCCCATGCCTCACAACCTTATCATATTGGGTATTCCTTCAAACATACCCATTTTTGCTCTCCAAGATAACGTTCTCATCGTCATAGATTCTTCATCGCTCCCAGAACCTTCGCCCCCTCCCCACTCTGTGACTCACTTCTGCTTCCATGGTTCCATTCGCTGCCAAGTCCACTCAAAGATATCAAAAACACTTCACTCTCTCTCTCTCTCTCTCTCTCTCTCTCTCTCTCTCTCTCTCTCTCTCTCTCTCTCTCTCTCTCTCTCTCTCTCTCTCTCTCTCTCTCTCTCTCTCTCTCTCTCCTCTCTCCTCTCTCTCTCTCTCTCTCTCTCTCTCTCTCTCTCTCTCTCTCTCTCTCTCTCTCTCTCTCTCTCTCTCTCTCTCTCTCTCCATTCAAACTTACGTTCTAGCTATCTTGCCCTTCAACCATGAACCTAATAACCTTGCTCATTCACAATTACACTCAACTTTCTCCTTTCACACACTATTCCAAACTCGGTCAACAAATTCTGCATTTTCTCACTCGAATCAGCCTCGGCGAATAGCAACTGACTCATTTCCCTGGCCCTCTCATCCCCAACAGACTGCATATTTGCATCTCTCTCTCAAACTCTTGTATTTACTTCCCTAACCACTCCAACCATAAACAAATTAAACAAACATGGTGAAATCACACACCCTTACCGCAGACTTGAATTCATTGGGAACCATTCACTCTCCTCTTTTCTTACTCGTACACATGCCAAAACCATTATAAAAATTTCCTCTGGTTTTAGGAGCATACCTCTCACACCATATATTCTTAAGACCTTGCACAAAGCATCTCTATTAACCCTATCATATACTTTCTCCAGATTCATAAATGCCACATACAAATCCGTCTGTTTTTGAAAATATTTCTAACACATTCTTCAAGCAAACACCTGATCCACACATCCTAAATCACTTCTGAAACCATAGTGCTCCTCCCCCTTCTGATGCTCTGTACATGCATTCACCCCTCCCAGTCAATACCCTCCCATGAAATTTTCCAAATATACTCAAAAAACGTATGCCTCTATAGTTTGAACGCTCATCTTTCTTCCTTTAACATTATCCAAAGGCAATATACATGCATTTCGCCGATCCTCAGGCACTTCACTATGATCCATACATAATTGAATATCCTTCCCATCCATTCAACAACACATTCACCCCCTTTCTCAATATATTCAACAGCAGTACCATCCACTCCCGCCGCCTTGCCGGATTGTATCTTCTACAAGGCTTTCACCACCTCTTCTCTCTTCACCAAACCACTCTCCCTGACTCTCCCACTTCGTAGACCACCCCGACCAAAACACCCTACATCTGCCACTCTTTCCTTAAACACATCCAACGATCCTTTAAAATACTCACTCCATCTCCTCCTCACTCCATCACGACCTGTTATCACTTCCCCTTTGCCCCTTTCACCGATGTTCCCATTTCTTCTCTTTTCTTACGCACATTATTTACCTCCTTCCAAAAATCTTATTACTCCTCCAAAAATTTAATGTCAGTCTCACCCCAATTCTCGTATACTCTCTTTTTCAATCCCTGCACCTTCCATTTGAACTTCTACCGCTTTTTTTCATACATCTTCCAGTCATTTCCACTCCTTCCTTGTAATTACCGCCCAAAAGCCTCTTTTCTGTTTCACTAGCAAGTTCACTTCTTCATCCCAACACTTATTACCCTTTATAATCTGCCCACCTCACACCTTTCGCTTGCCACATGTATCTCTTGCATATGCCATCGCTGCTTCCCAAAAGACATCCCATTCCTCAACCACTCCCCTCATTTTATTTGCTCACATCTTTTGACATTCTGCACTCAATATCTGGTGGTATTTCTTCATACAAGTCTCCTTTCCAAGCTCATTTACTCTCACCACTCTCTTCTCCCTGACATTGTCTCCTCTGTTTCTAAAACCTCTACAGATGTTCACCTTCGCCCTCTCAAGATAGTGATCAGGCATTCCACTACCTGCCCCTCTCAGCACATTTGCATCTAGTAGTCTCTCTTTTACACGCCTATCAATTGGTACATAATCTAATAATGCCCGTTGACCATCCCTCGTGTTCACATACATATACATGTGCATATCTCTCTTTTTAAACCAGGTATTCCCAATCGCCAGTCTTTTTTCAGCACACAACTCCACAAGCTCTTCACCATTTCCATTCATATCACTGATAACCCCATGCGCACCAATCATACCCTAAAATGCCACATTACTAAGCTTCGCCTTTAAATCACCCATTACTCTTACCAAGTCTCGTGCACAAAAACTGCTGACACATTCACTCAGCTGCTCCCAAAACACTTGTCTCTCATGATCTCTCTTCTCATCCCAGGTGCATGAGCACCAATAATCACCCGACTCTCTCCACCCATTTTCAGTTTACATAAATCAATCTAGAATTTACTTCCTTACACTCTATCACACACTTACCCAAATCCTCTTTCAGGAGTAATGCTACTCCTTCCTTAGCCCTTGTCCTTTCATCAATACCTAACTTTACTAAAAAGACGTTTCCAAACCAATAAACTCCTTTACGCTTGAGTTTTGTTTCATCCAGAGCCAAAACTTCCGAGTTTATTTCCTCATACATACTACCTATTTCTACTTTCTTCTCATGCTGGTGACATCCTCACACATTCAGACACTCCAATCTGAGCCTTCGGGGAGGATGAGCACTCCCCCACTTGACTCCTCTTTCTGTTTCCCATTTTATAAATTGAAATACAGGAAGGGAGGGTTTCCGGGTATCTCCCCTCCCGGTTCCCGCCCCCTTTAGTCGCCTCCTACTACACACAAGAATACGGAGGTACCGTTCTTTCTCCCCTACCTCATTTGATAAACACGTGCCGGTCCAACACAGTATATCAGCTGACTGTTATATTTCTCTCTTGTATCTCCCCGGATGATGTGATTATTACACGAAAGTGCACTTGGGAACTTATCGTCTTTCATTTTCCCCGTGGGCTCAAAGGAATATATATATATATATATATATATATATATATATATATATATATATATATATATATATATATATATATATATATATATATATATATATATATATATATATATATATATATATATATATATATATATATATATATATATACAGATTGGGGAAGAGCAGTGTGGTTTCAGAAGTGGTAGAGGATGTGTGGATCAGGTGTTTGCTTTGAAGAATGTATGTGAGAAATACTTAGAAAAGCAAATGGATTTGTATGTAGCATTTATGGATCTGGAGAAGGCATATGATAGAGTTGATAGAGATGCTCTGTGGAAGGTATTAAGAATATATGGTGTGGGAGGAAAGTTGTTAGAAGCAGTGAAAAGTTTTTATCGAGGATGTAAGGCATGTGTACGTGTAGGAAGAGAGGAAAGTGATTGGTTCTCAGTGAATGTAGGTTTGCGGCAGGGGTGTGTGATGTCTCCATGGTTGTTTAATTTGTTTATGGATGGGGTTGTTAGGGAGGTGAATGCAAGAGTTTTGGAAAGAGGGGCAAGCATGAAGTCTGTTGTGGATGAGAGAGCTTGGGAAGTGAGTCAGTTGTTGTTCGCTGATGATACAGCGCTTGTGGCTGATTCATGTGAAAAACTGCAGAAGCTGGTGACTGAGTTTGGTAAAGTGTGTGAAAGAAGAAAGTTAAGAGTAAATGTGAATAAGAGCAAGGTTATTAGGTACAGTAGGGTTGAGGGTCAAGTCAATTGGGAGGTAAGTTTGAATGGGGAAAAACTGGAGGAAGTAAAGTGTTTTAGATATCTGGGAGTGGATCTGGCAGCGGATGGAATCATGGAAGCGGAAGTGAATCATAGGGTGGGGGAGGGGGCGAAAATCCTGGGAGCCTTGAAGAATGTGTGGAAGTCGAGAGCATTATCTCGGAAAGCAAAATTGGGTATGTTTGAAGGAATAGTGGTTCCAACAATGTTGTATGGTTGCAAGGCGTGGGCTATGTATAGAGTTGTGCGCAGGAGGGTGGATGTGCTGGAAATGAGATGTTTGAGGACAATGTGTGGCGTGAGGTGGTTTGATCGAGTAAGTAACATAAGGGTAAGAGAGATGTGTGGAAATAAAAAGAGTGTGGTTGAGAGAGCAGAAGAGGGTGTTTTGAAATGGTTTGGGCACATGGAGAGAATGAGTGAGGAAAGATTGACCAAGAGGATATACGTGTCGGAGGTGGAGGGAACGAGAAGTGGGAGACCAAACTGGAGGTGGAAAGATGGAGTGAAAAAGATTTTGTGTGATCGGGGCCTGAACATGCAGGAGGGTGAAAGGAGGGCAAGGAATAGAGTGAATTGGATCGATGTGGTATACCGGGGTTGAAGTGCTGTCAGTGGATTGAATCAGGGCATGTGAAGCGTCTGGGGTAAACCATGGAAAGCTGTGTAGGTATGTATATTTGCGTGTGTGGACGTGTATGTATATACATGTGTATGGGGGTGGGTTGGGCCATTTCTTTCGTCTGTTTCCTTGCGCTACCTCGCAAACGCGGGAGACAGCGACAAAGCAAAAAAAAAAAAAAAATATATATATATATATATATATATATATATATATATATATATATATATATATATATATATATATCATAACATTTATTTAAAGCATGTACAAAACATAAGACAGGTCTTGAAGAATGTGGTTTCAGAAGTGGTAGAATATGTGTGAATCAGGTGTTTGTTTTCAAGAGTCTGTAAGAAACAGAGAAACAGAAGGGTTTGTTTGAAGCATTTATGGATCTGGAGAAGGCACATGACAGGGATGATAGATATGCTTTGTGGCAGGTCTTAAGAAATATGGTGTGGGATGTAAGCTGATAGAAGCAGTGAGTGAGAAATTGCAGAAGTTGGGTACTGAGTTTGGTAGATTATGTGAAAGGAAGAAGCTGAAAGTAAATGTGATTAAAAGCAAAGTTATTAGGTTTAGCAGAGTTGAGGGACTGGATAGGTGGGGAGTGAGTCTGAGTGGAGAAAATTTGGGGAAACTGAAGTGTCTTAGAATACTTTGTAGTGGACATGGCAGTTAACGGAACCATGGAAACGATAAGAAGTCATAGGTTTTGAGGGCATTGAAATTCAAAATGCGTGGAAAGAAAAGTTTGGGAGTGCGAAAATGATCATGTTTGAAAGTAAAGGCCTAAAAATGTTGTATGGTTGTGAGGCATTGGTTACAAATGGGGTTGTACGGGGACGGATGGATGTGTTGGAAATGAAATGTTTGAGGACAAAATGCATTATGAGGTGGTTTGATTGAGTAATGAATGCGTAGGAGTGAGGTTTGGTAAGAAAAAGGAAGAAGCTGAGAGTGCTGAAGAGGGTGTGCTGAAATGGTTTGGACATATAGAGATAATTAGTGGGGAGAACTAGACAAAGAGGATATGTGTATCAGATGTGGAGGTGAAAAGGAGAAGGGAGAGACCAAATTGGAGACGAGAGTCCAGTATCTACCACAAAATGATGGTAACTTTCGTCAACTGTTCCGTTTTCGTGATCGCAGTGGCAACACAGAACAGCGCAAACACTTTGAAACGGTTTGACAAAGAAGACTGTTTATGAGCGAGAGAATCCAGAATGTACTAGTACTACTCACGGTGTCACATGTATAAGATAATATTGTTTGACACACGAAAAAAAACCTTCACATGTATGATCATAGCTGAACCAAGACCTGGTCAAGCTTGTCGTGATCACGTGGTAATACTGTGCGCAGGTCTGGATGAAACTACAGACTACAAGGTGAATAGGAAGAAAAATGGGGAAAGTGATGCTGAGCGGAAAGAATGTTGCCGGAGTAATGAATGAACGAAAAAAAATTGATTACCTGAAGTTATCAATGGACAGGTTTACTTGGTTGGTTAGTCAAGGATTGGATGGGGCTGCATCTATGTCCAGCAAGCAGGTCGGAACAGCAGCAGATATTAAGAAAGTTGCATCATTTGCAGAGGAGTTTCATTGTGCAAGTCATGCAAGCAACCTACAAAGCTCACAATGCTCTCAGGTTGTGGCCGTCCATTATGATCAGGATGTTGTGGCAAATGTTGTCCAATTTTTCAACGTCAATGTAAAACGAAATATGTGTAGAAGTGTATGAGAGCAACACCTTGGCAAATGGATGTCTGCGCTTAAATTGTCTCACTCGTGGTGTTGAAAAGCTTACCTCATTTGTGCGGTTCTCTGCTGCACTTCCAGTTGTGTCTGGGGTAATTTCAGAAATGGTCAGCTTTCAGGACCGTAAAACAAGCTGTCAAGCAAAATCCCATCCTAACATTCTTGCGAGCTGAGATTACGTGGTGGATTTATTGTACTTGTGACGTCTGTTTGCTCAGCTTCCTCCTCTGGCTGTTTTTGTTCGAGGAAGAGGAATGGACCTTTTGAAAGCAATTTATGTAGTCGGTGATAAATTGGTAATTCTCAAAGACTGGAGATCAAATACAGAAACAGAATTCAAGGAGATACATTCAGAAGTATGTGGTATAGCTGAGAGCTTAGGAATAGTAGTAGAAAAATGTCGAGTGGCATAACGGTCAAGTTACCAAAACAATACATAGTAAACATGATGCTGAGCCATACATCAGATACCATCATTTCTGATTTAAGTTCTGGCATTAGGGAACATCAACATGTGTCTTTCATGCCGACATAACTTTTATCGAAGCATGTAATAAACTACAAAATGAAGCAACATGAAACCTGCTGTCGAAAAGGACTGATTCACAATTTCATGTATGGAAACAGATGTGAGTCAGAAAATAGGAAGGAGTCATTTGTTTGCCTGTGTCAACAGCCGGGCTAGAACGTGTCTCTTCTAAATAGTCCATTGCTCTACATTCCATCCTCAGCAACGTGACAAGAAGAAAAAAACGTTTGGAGGCGCTTTTGTTACTGTCATTACACAGACAGAGGCTTCCAGACAAACACAAGATTTAATTGATGTTCTCTCTCTCTCTCTCTCTCTCTCTCTCTCTCTCTCTCTCTCTCTCTCTCTCTCTCTCTCTCTCTCTCTCTCTCTCTCTCTCTCTCTCTCTCTTTCCGCCTGGAATTGAAAGCAATTCTCAAATATGATTTCGACAGCGTCTTCATAGTACCTCACTGTAGCCTGTAACATATTAATTAGAATTACATTTCATTGTTTTCTTAACTTTTTTAATATGGTGTGATAGGCTTGCTATGGTTATTTCTAAAACTAACAAGAACCTACAATGATCTTCCATCCTCAACATTAAGAACAGACAAGTAAATATTGCATAATGAATTCATGTATAGAGTCAAAGTCTTTATATAAATTTCATAGCAACATGCCGCATAGTCTCCCGCCAGCGAAACTATCCATGTTGCTTGTTACATGACCAGGAATAGTTATGATGCGTGAAACTATGTGGCAATGTACAGTGTACAGCACCCAGTCTCAAGGTATGTGCCCCTCCATTGTTCGTGGACAGTATAGCACGTACGCATCACAAAAACTCTCATCCGGTAGCAGTTAACAGGCATTAATCCATTTTAACGAAATTATGCTAACACTCTCTTAGATGAATGTACTAGTAACTAATTGTGGTGCATATTTGAAGCAACTTCAGTGGCGACGGTACAGGGGGGACAGGGAGGCTAAAGACCCCCCACTTTGAAAAGCAGGGGGTCTCACCCCCCTACATAGAGGGGCCTCCCCCACTTTATAAAAGCTGCCGCCGTCTCTAAACTTTGTAATACATGTTAAAATGGCGCTACATTACTATAATGATATTCTTATATGGGCCCCAAGTCATGCATTCCCTTTCTCTTAAAAAGGGAAGTCTAAATACGCTCCAGCCTGTAGGCTGCCGATGAACGTTGCAATAATCAGAGACAAAATAGACGTTTTGAGAACTGATCCGGTGGTGATTTTCCACACGTTTCTTAATCGATATTATCAAAATGATGGACAAAAGACAAGAAATTTATATACCAGGCACGACTACTTTAATCACCAATGCTCGGTAATGAGTGAATTAGGCCGTTAAGAGACATACATGATTATTTTGGCTCATGTTCCATCATTTTATAAGCATAGAATTGACAGTTATGTAATACTAATTTCTTTTTGGTTATTGTATTAAATTATGATGAGACGTAACCCATATATAAATATTTAGCTAGGTATCCCCCATCACTACCCTGTACACAATAAAGTTCTACTCCACGATGACAAGGTAAACATTTAGAAAGTCGTTTATTCAACCTTTTTGTTTGATATTGTATCACTATTTTTTTTTATGGAATATAAAATAGTAGTAGGACATACTATTATCTTTGGAATATATGTGTTATTTCACGAGGTAGTGGAGTACGGTGTTATTGCGATAACATGAAAATGGCGCTTCCTGTTCATGACTTTTTCTTGCCTTTTTGACAGTCAATGATTCGAAGAGGGTTATGAAGATCAGGGAAAATATGGGATTAATGGTAGAATTTTCCATGTGATGATATGTGGATTTGGAAGAAACGCTTATCGTTGAACCCTATTATTGGAAAAATTGTATTAGTATCTACCAAGTGAGTTACAGGATTGAAGTGTGAGCTGGGAAGAAACCCAGAGTAATGGACTTGCAATTTGTTTAATGAGATTTAGAGTAAAGGAGGCGTTTTACAGTAGTTGGGAGATCAGTGGTGAATAGGGAATATATAGGGTGAAAGTAAATGAAACACCCAGAAATCAAAAGAATCAATGAAAATCTCATAACTTTCCCAAGGAACATAAGTTTACCATATTTTCGGTATTATGTAGGCATAATTGTACACTGTTATCCCTAAGTGGTGAAATACAAAAGGATTGCTCGAGGCTTAGTGAAATACACTGGTATTGCTGTAGAAATTCCGGTCAACAAATAAGAATTATACTCATATTTATAATTTATAGCTTTTCTCCGTGTGTTTTTATGATTTTGTTTCACCGTGTCCATTCTTATGATGCAGTGCTATATGTTTATAGTTTTTCTAAAAGTCGTCAGGGGTTGCAATTATGCACTTACAGAGTTCAGTAGAGTCTAATAATTGCTCCTCTTATCCATATCATCCTGTGAAATATGGAAGTACACTGTGTATTGTGATGACACCTCATTAGTAGTTGAGGTTCATCCAAATATACAATATTCAAGTTGAAATATACCATTCACACCCATAAGTGAGCATTGTTTAGATTCTACTGAATGTCATCAGGCAACAGACGTGTGCCACCATCAGACCTTCTCACATACACTCATTTGTTCTAATGTTTCTCTACATTTCAGCTACTAGGTTAGGTGAGGTTTTCATAGTTTTTGTTGATTATTTTACAAGTGTTACCAACATTTACATTAATGAACCCCACATTTTCCCTGAAGGAAATAAGCCTCGTCACTTTCATCTTATTTACTATTGTTCAAGAAAGTATGATCTTTGAAATCATGCATTTCATGTATTATGGTATTCTCTAAACACTCAAGCATTACCAAACAGAATCGCCCAACATCCAAAAGTGACAGTAACGTAGAGCTAGACTGGACTTTTTCTCTTGTTTGAAAAATATGTGATTGTCTTGGTGTTGTGCATTCAAGTGAAGGGAGATTTGTTTGTTGACTGTGTATGCTTTTTTCATGGCGTGTTACTACATGTACGTTAAGGAGAGAGAGTCTTAAACTCTTGTTAACCCACCTCTGAACCTTGTATATGTACCATGTCTTTTATTCCACACACACATGCACACAGTAGGCTGTGGTGTGGTCTCATGCATATGTACAAAAGAGTAAAGACATTGTAAATATATACAAGGTTAAGAGATAGGGCAACACAGTTGTAGAACTCTCCCTGTAACAAATTCATGAACAAATCCCACACACACATACGATTAGCAGAGAGAGGTTGCATGCAAAATTAACATCCACTTTGCCAATACTTGCCAATGATTGCCAAAACTTGACGTCAACTCCCTCTTAGCATACCTACTAGCCCCACTTCCTCCACGCACAGAGAGGAATATCAGGTAGCTAAATGCCGTCAGCACCTTAAAATCAAATGATTAACCACACTCTGAGATCTACCAATTGAATTGTACAGTGGAATTCTTCCATGAATTAGGTACACAACTAAGTGCCATGATTAATGCTTCACTCAGTCTAAATGTCCTACAGCTTGGAAAACGGCATATGTCACTTTAAACAAATCTGCCAACCCAGAGTCTCTTTATAGCTTATTCCTTTTTGCTGTCTCAACAATTTCTAGTCTGACTAATGAAAGTTTTGTCTTGACTGGACTTGTGCTGATTCAGTGGATCCTCATCAATTTGGAAACATGATGTCCTCCACTTCTCACTGCCTTATCAGTTGACTTTACCATTGCTTTCAACTTGGTGAACCTCATTGTCATCATAAACAAAGCTGTTAACCATGACTATATGAATATCTTGTCTCATGGCTGGTGAGCTCCCTAGTTTAGCAACACCAAGCCATTTGCTTTCAGCGGGGACACCACCACCTCACTTTCCCTCACTTGCAGTGTCCCACAGGGCATCAAGATGGGGCCATTCTGCTTCCTCATCCATATCAATGATCCCTGAGGGAAACAAACCTCTGCTGGAAGCACATAGACAACTCCACCTTTGGCATCATTAACAACTCTCCTGACTTCAGTGCCCTTCAGGACATCATCAACCTTCAGGAGTGCATTTAAACCAACAATGTCACCATTAATCACATCAAAACTGTGATTATGCACATCAACCTGGATGCAGACAGCATCCTTCCCCCTGACATCACACTCAGCCCTGACATCCCCAGGTGGTCAGAGACATCAAACTTTTTGGTTTCACTGTAGATGCATTTATTTTTTTTTTTATACATTTCATTTTCAACACATCTACCCTCCTCCTCACACCCTCATCTGTTGCTCATTCATCACTTTGTCCATTTAACATTGTTGGGACTACTATACGGTTTAAACTGGAAGACCCATGTCAGCATTATTGTCAGATCTTCCTCATAGTATCTCTACCTTCTCCACTGACTGAGATCATTTGACATCTCATCATCTGAGCTCAGGAATGTGTATACCATTTCCAGTTTACCCAAGGGACCTATGCCTCCCTAGCTTGGTCCTCCTCCCTTACAGCTACACAAACAGACCAGCTGGAAAGAGTTCAAAGAACATGCTGATTCATTGTGAGGCCAGTCTTACACCGCTTACCAAGAGGCTATCATCTTTTTGAGCAAGTCCATCCCCTCCAAACCTCATTGGCAGCTCACATGGCTGTTTGGCAATAACTGCAGACATGCTCCATCCCCATGGACAATTGACTTGCATCAGTCAGAGCTTGTGCAAATAGATTAAGAATATTCCTATACCTACCATTTTGAAGATAGACCATCCTTATACAAGTTCATAGCTAAACACATAATTAGCTTGGCCTCTCTTGGTTAGGCTGTGTGGTATGTCAACTGCTAAATTACTGTAACTTAATCAACATGTAACTATTTGTCACAGTGTCCAAATTACCACTAAGTACGTAATATGTAAAACATGGTATTTTCTGTAAACCTTCCTCTATATCTGCCACTTAGACATAGTAGAAGTAAATTAATTGTGCTTGTCCAAAGTGAGGAAATATCCAGCCCTACCTTGATTTTCCCAATGATTAGTTAACTAGCTATTGTTCTGACTTCCCAGTTTTGTAATATCTCAGCTATGTATTGTAAGCCAAATAGCTATCTAACTTCACTTCAATAATCTGTTTATTATTATTATAATTAATATTATTATTATCTACATCAGAAGATACTGGGATAGAGCAACCTGGGAACACAATATGAAATAAAGCAAGAAACAGTAAAAAAGATATATATATATATATATATATATATATATATATATATATATATATATATATATATATTTTTTTTTTTTTTTTCTTTGTCGCTGTCTCCCGCGTTTGCGAGGTAGCGCAAGGAAACAGACGAAAGAAATGGCCCAACCCACCCCCATACACATGTATATACATACGTCCACACACGCAAATATACATACCTACACAGCTTTCCATGGTTTACCCCAGACGCTTCACATGCCTTGATTCAATCCACTGACAGCACGTCAACCCCGGTATACCACATCGCTCCAATTCACTCTATTCCTTGCCCTCCTTTCACCCTCCTGCATGTTCAGGCCCCGATCACACAAAATCTTTTTCACTCCATCTTTCCACCTCCAATTTGGTCTCCCTCTTCTCCTCGTTCCCTCCACCTCCAACACATATATCCTCTTGGTCAATCTTTCCTCACTCATTCTCTCCATGTGACCAAACCATTTCAAAACACCCTCTTCTGCTCTCTCAACCACGCTCTTTTTATTTCCACACATCTCTCTTACCCTTACGTTACTTACTCGATCAAACCACCTCACACCACACATTGTCCTCAAACATCTCATTTCCAGCACATCCATCCTCCTGCGCACAACTCTATCCATAGTCCACGCCTCGCAACCATACAACATTGTTGGAACCACTATTCCTTCAAACATACCCATTTTTGCTTTCCGAGATAATGTTCTCGACTTCCACACATTCTTCAAGGCCCCCATAATTTTCGCCCCCTCCCCCACCCTATGATCCACTTCCGCTTCCATGTTTCCATCCGCTGCCAGATCCACTCCCAGATATCTAAAACACTTCACTTCCTCCAGTTTTTCTCCATTCAAACTCACCTCCCAATTGACTTGACCCTCAACCCTACTGTACCTAATAACCTTGCTCTTATTCACATTTACTCTTAACTTTCTTCTTTCACACACTTTACCAAACTCAGTCACCAGCTTCTGCAGTTTCTCACATGAATCAGCCACCAGCGCTGTATCATCAGCGAACAACAACTGACTCACTTCCCAAGCTCTCTCATCCCCAACAGACTTCATCCTTGCCCCTCTTTCCAAAACTCTTGCATTCACCTCCCTAACAACCCCATCCATAAACAAATTAAACAACCATGGAGACATCACACACCCATGCCGCAAACCTACATTCACTGAGAACCAATCACTTTCCTCTCTTCCTACACGTACCCATGCCTTACATCCTCGATAAAAACTTTTCACTGCTTCTAACAACTTGCCTCCCACACCATATATTCTTAATACCTTCCACAGAGCATCTTTATCAACTCTATCATATGCCTTCTCCAGATCCATAAATGCTACATACAAATCCATTTGCTTTTCTAAGTATTTCTCACATACATTCTTCAAAGCAAACACCTGATCCACACATCCTCTACCACTTCTGAAACCACACTGCTCTTCCCCAATCTGATGCTCTGTACATGCCTTCACCCTCTCAATCAATACCCTCCCATACAATTTGCCAGGAATACTCAACAAACTTATACCTCTGTAATTTGAGCACTCACTCTTATCCCCTTTGCCTTTGTACAATGGCACTATGCACGCATTCCGCCAATCCTCAGGCACCTCACCATGAGTCATACATACATTAAATAACCGTACCAACCAGTCAACAATACAGTCACCCCCTTTTTTGATAAATTCCACTGCAATACCATCCAAACCTGCTGCCTTGCCGGCTTTCATCTTCCGCAAAGCTTTTACTACCTCTTCTCTGTTTACCAAATCATTTTCCCTAACCCTCGCACTTTGCACACCACCTCGACTAAAACACCCTATATCTGCCACTCTATCATCAAACACATTCAACAAACCTTCAAAATACTCATTTCATCTCCTTCTCACATCACCACTACTTGTTATCACCTCCCCATTTGCGCCCTTCACTGAAGTTCCCATTTGCTCCCTTGTCTTACGCACTTTATTTACCTCCTTCCAGAACATCTTTTTATTCTCCCTAAAATTTAATGATACTCTCTCACCCCAACTCTCATTTGCCCTCTTTTTCACCTCTTGCACCTTTCTCTTGACCTCCTGTCTCTTTCTTTTATACGTCTCCCACTCAATTGCATTTTTTCCCTGCAAAAATCGTCCAAATGCCTCTCTCTTCTCTTTCACTAATACTCTTACTTCTTCATCCCACCACTCACTACCCTTTCTAATCAACCCACCTCCCACTCTTCTCATGCCACAAGCATCTTTTGCGCAATCCATCACTGATTCCCTAAATACATCCCATTCCTCCCCCACTCCCCTTACTTCCATTGTTCTCACCTTTTTCCATTCTGTACTCAGTCTCTCCTGGTACTTCCTCACACAAGTCTCCTTCCCAAGCTCACTTACTCTCACCACCCTCTTCACCCCAACATTCACTCTTCTTTTCTGGAAACCCATACAAATCTTCACCTTAGCCTCCACAAGATAATGATCAGACATCCCTCCAGTTGCACCTCTCAGCACATTAACATCCAAAAGTCTCTCTTTCGTGCGCCTGTCAATTAACACGTAATCCAATAACGCTCTCTGGCCATCTCTCCTACTTACATAAGTATACTTATGTATATCTCGCTTTTTAAACCAGGTATTCCCAATCATCAGTCCTTTTTCAGCACATAAATCTACAAGCTCTTCACCATTTCCATTTACAACACTGAACACCCCATGTATACCAATTATTCCCTCAACTGCCACATTACTCACCTTTGCATTCAAATCACCCAACACTATAACCCAGTCTCTTGCATCAAAACCACTAACACACTCATTCAGCTGCTCCCAAAACACTTGCCTCTCATGATCTTTCTTCTCATGCCCAGGTGCATATGCACCAATGATCACCCATCTCTCTCCATCAACTTTCAGTTTTACCCATATTAATCGAGAATTTACTTTCTTACATTCTATCACATACTTCCACAACTCCTGTTTCAGGAGTACTGCTACTCCTTCCCTTGCTCTTGTCCTCTCACTAACCCCTGACTTTACTCCCAAGACATTCCCAAACCACTCTTCCCCTTTACCCTTGAGCTTCGTTTCACTCAGAGCCAAAACATCCAGGTTCCTTTCCTCAAACATACTACCTATCTCTCCTTTTTTCACATCTTGGTTACATCCACACACATTTAGGCACCCCAATCTGAGCCTTCGAGGAGTATGAGCACTCCCCGCGTGACTCCTTCTTCTGTTTCCCATTTTAGAAAGTTAAAAAAAAAAAAAGGAAAAAAAAAATATATATATATATTATATATATTATATATGGCGATGGGAATGAATAAAGGCAGACAGTATGAATCATGTACATGTGTATATATGTATATGTTTGTGTGTGTATATATATGTATACATTGAGATGTATAGGTATGTATATTTGCGTGTGTGGATGTGTATGTATATACATGTGTATGTGGGTGGGTTGGGCCATTCTTTCATCTGATTCCTTGCGCTACCTCGCTGACGTGGGAGACGGTGACAAAGCAAAGGAGAGGGAGAAAATGAATATATATATATATATATATATATATATATATATATATATATATTCATGTGAGAAGCTGCAGAAGCTGGTGACTGAGTTTGGTGGGGTGTGTGAAGGAAGGGGGTTGGGAGTGGGTGTGGGTGGGAGCAGGGTTGTTGGGTGCGGTGGGGTTGGGGGTCAAGTCGGTTGGGAGGTGGGTTTGAGTGGAGAAGGGCTGGAGGAGGTGAAGTGTTTTGGATGTCTGGGAGTGGATCTGGCGGCGGATGGGACCATGGGGGCGGAGGTGGGTCGTGGGGTGGGGGAGGGGGCGAAAATTCTGGGAGCCTTGGGGGGTGTGTGGAGGTCGGGAACATTGTCTCGGAGGGCGGGGGTGGGTGTGTTTGGGGGAGTGGTGGTTCCAACAATGTTGTGTGGTTGCGAGGCGTGGGCTGTGGATGGAGTTGTGCGCGGGAGGATGGATGTGCTGGAGGTGAGATGTTTGGGGACGGTGTGTGGTGTGAGGTGGTTTGGTCGAGTGGGTGGCGTGGGGGTGGGAGAGATGTGTGGAAATGGGGAGGGCGTGGTTGGGGGAGCAGAGGGGGGTGTTTTGAGGTGGTTCGGGCGCATGGAGAGAATGAGTGAGGAGGGATTGACCAGGAGAATGTGTGTGTCGGGGGTGGAGGGAGCGAGGAGGGGAGGGAGACCGGATTGGAGGTGGAAAGATGGAGTGAGGGGGGTTTTGTGTGATCGGGGCCTGAACGTGCGGGAGGGTGAGGGGAGGGCGGGGAGTGGAGTGAGTTGGAGCGATGTGGTGTGCCGGGGTTGACGTGCTGTCAGTGGATTGAATCGGGGCATGTGGGGCGTCTGGGGTGGGCCGTGGGGGGCTGTGTGGGTGTGTGTGTTTGCGTGTGTGGACGTGTGTGTGTGCATGTGTGTGGGGGTGGGTTGGGCCGTTTCTTTCGTCTGTTTCCTTGCGCTGCCTCGCAAGCGCGGGAGACAGCGACAAAGCAAAAGAAATATATATATATATATATATATATATATGTGTGTATATATATATATATATATATATTATCCCTGGGGATAGGGGAGAAAGAATACTTCCCACGTATTCCCTGCGTGTCGTAGAAGGCGACTAAAAGGGAAGGGAGCGGGGGGCTGGAAATCCTCCCCTCTTTTTTTTTTTTTTTTTTTTTTTTTTTTTTTTTTTTTCCAAAAGAAGGAACAGAGAAGGGGGCCAGGTGAGGATATTCCCTCAAAGGCCCAGTCCTCTGTTCTTAGCGCTACCTCGCTAATGCGGGAAATGACGAATAGTATGAAAAAAAAAAATATATATATATTTATATTCCCTGGGGATAGGGGAGAAAGAATACTTCCCACGGATTCCCTGTGTGTCGTGGAAGGCGACTAAAAGGGAAGGGAGCGGGGGGCTGGAAATCCTCCCCTCTCTTTTTTTTTTTTTTTTTTTAATTTTCCAAAAGAAGGAACAGAGAAGAGGTCCAGGTGAGGATATTCCCTCAAAGGCCCAGTCCTCTGTTCTTAACGCTACCTCGCTATCGCGGGAAATAGCGAATAGTATGAAAAAAAAAAAAAAAAAATATTATCTCGGAAAGCAAAAATGGGTATGTTTGAAGGAATAGTGGTTCCAACAATGTTGTATGGTTGCGAGGCGTGGGCTATGGATAGAATTGTGTGCAGGAGGGTGGATGTGTTGGAAATGAGATGTTTGAGGACAATATGTGGTGTGAGGTGGTTTGATCGAGTAAGTAATGTAAGGGTAAGGGAGATGTGTGGAAATAAAAAGAACATGGTTGAGAGAGCAGAAGAGGGTGTTTTGAAATGGTTTGGTCACATGGAGGGAATGAGTGAGGAAAGATTGACCAAGAGGATGTATGTGTCGGAGGTGGAGGGAACGAGAAGTGGGAGACCAAATTGGAGGTGGAAAGATGGAGTGAAAAAGATTTTGAGTGATCGGGGCCTGAACATGCAGGAGGGTGAAAGGCGGGCAAGGAATAGAGTGAATTGGATCGATGTGGTATACTGGGGTCGATGTGCTGTCAATGGATTGAATCAGGGCATGTGAAGTGTCTGGGGTAAATCATGGAAAGTTGTGTGGGGCCTGGATGTGAAAAGGGAGCTGTGGTTTTGGGCATTATTGCATGACAGCTAGAGACTGAGTGTGAACGAATGGGGTCTTTGATGTCTTTTCCTAGCGCTACCTCACACACATGAGGGGGGAGGGGGATGTTATTCCATGTATGGCGAGGTGGCGATGGGAATGAATAAATGCAGACAGTGTGAATTGTGTGCACGTGTATATATGTATGTGTCTGTGTGTGTATATATATGTGTACATTGAGATGTATGGGTATGTATATTTGCGTGTGTGGATGTGTATGTATATACATGTGTATTGTGGTGGGTTGGGCCATTTCTTTCGTCTGTTTCCTTGCGCTACCTCACAAACGCGGAAGACTGCGACAAAGCAAAATAAAGAAAATAAATATTTTTTATTTTCAGTGATTGGGGCCTGAACATGCAGGAGGGTGAAAGGCGTGCAAGGAATAGAGTGAATTGTAACGATGTGGTATAGCGGAGTCAACATGCTGTCAGTGAATTGAACCAGGGCATGTAAAGCGTCTAGGGTAAACCATGGAAAGTTTTGTTGGGCCTGGATGTGGAAAGAGAGCTGTGGTTTCGGTGCATTATACATGACACCTAGAGACTGAGTGTGAACGAATGTGGCCTTTGTTGTCTTTTCCTAGCACTACCTCGCGCACATGCAGGGGGAGGGGGTTGTCATTTCATGTGTCGTGGGATGGTGACGGGAATGAATAAGGGCAGACAGTATGAATTATGTACATGTGTATATATTGCAGGGAAAAAATGCAATTGAGTGGGAGAAGTATAAAAGAAAGAGACAGGAGGTCAAGAGAAAGGTGCAAGAGGTGAAAAAAAGGGCAAATGAGAGTTGGGGTGAGAGACTATCAGTAAATTTTAGGGAGAATAAAAAGATGTTCTGGAAGGAGGTAAATAGGGTGCGTAAGACAAGGGAGCAAATGGGAACTTCAGTGAAGGGCGTAAATGGGGAGGTGATAACAAGTAGTGGTGATGTGAGAAGGAGATGGAATGAGTATTTTGAAGGTTTGTTGAATGTGTCTGATGACAGAGTGGCAGATATAGGGTGTTTTGGTCGAGGTGGTGTGCAAAGTGAGAGGGTTAGGGAAAATGATTTGGTAAACAGAGAAGAGGTAGTAAAAGCTTTGCGGAAGATGAAAGCCGGCAAGGCAGCAGGTTTGGATGGTATTGCAGTGGAATTTATTAAAAAAGGGGGTGACTGTATTGTTGACTGGTTGGTAAGGTTATTTAATGTATGTATGACTCATGGTGAGGTGCCTGAGGATTGGCGGAATGCGTGCATAGTGCCATTGTACAAAGGCAAAGGGGATAAGAGTGAGTGCTCAAATTACAGAGGTATAAGTTTGTTGAGTATTCCTGGTAAATTATATGGGAGGGTATTGATTGAGAGGGTGAAGGCATGTACAGAGCATCAGATTGGGGAAGAGCAGTGCGGTTTCAGAAGTGGTAGAGGATGTGTGGATCAGGTGTTTGCTTTGAAGAATGTATGTGAGAAATACTTAGAAAAGCAAATGGATTTGTATGTAGCATTTATGGATCTGGAGAAGGCATATGATAGAGTTGATAGAGATGCTCTGTGGAAGGTATTAAGAATATATGGTGTGGGAGGCAAGTTGTTAGAAGCAGTGAAAAGTTTTTATCGAGGATGTAAGGCATGTGTACGTGTAGGAAGAGAGGAAAGTGATTGGTTCTCAGTGAATGTAGGTTTGCGGCAGGGGTGTGTGATGTCTCCATGGTTGTTTAATTTGTTTATGGATGGGGTTGTTAGGGAGGTAAATGCAAGAGTCCTGGAAAGAGGGGCAAGTATGAAGTCTGTTGGGGATGAGAGAGCTTGGGAAGTGAGTCAGTTGTTGTTCGCTGATGATACAGCGCTGGTGGCTGATTCATGTGAGAAACTGCAGAAGCTGGTGACTGAGTTTGGTAAAGTGTGTGGAAGAAGAAAGTTAAGAGTAAATGTGAATAAGAGCAAGGTTATTAGGTACAGTAGGGTTGAGGGTCAAGTCAATTGGGAGGTGAGTTTGAATGGAGAAAAACTGGAGGAAGTGAAGTGTTTTAGATATCTGGGAGTGGATCTGTCAGCGGATGGAACCATGGAAGCGGAAGTGGATCATAGGGTGGGGGAGGGGGCGAAAATTTTGGGAGCCTTGAAAAATGTGTGGAAGTCGAGAACATTATCTCGGAAAGCAAAAATGGGTATGTTTGAAGGAATAGTGGTTCCAACAATGTTGTATGGTTGCGAGGCGTGGGCTATGGATAGAGTTGTGCGCAGGAGGATGGATGTGCTGGAAATGAGATGTTTGAGGACAATGTGTGGTGTGAGGTGGTTTGATCGAGTAAGTAACGTAAGGGTAAGAGAGATGTGTGGAAATAAAAAGAGCGTGGTTGAGAGAGCAGAAGAGGGTGTTTTGAAATGGTTTGGGCACATGGAGAGAATGAGTGAGGAAAGATTGACCAAGAGGATATATGTGTCGGAGGTGGAGGGAACGAGGAGAAGAGGGAGACCAAATTGGAGGTGGAAAGATGGAGTGAAAAAGATTTTGTGTGATCGGGGCCTGAACATGCAGGAGGGTGAAAGGAGGGCAAGGAATAGAGTGAATTGGAGCGATGTGGTATACAGGGGTTGACGTGCTGTCAGTGGATTGAATCAGGGCATGTGAAGCGTCTGGGGTAAACCATGGAAAGCTGTGTAGGTATGTATATTTGCGTGTGTGGACGTGTGTATGTACATGTGTATGGGGGGGGGTTGGGCCATTTCTTTCGTCTGTTTCCTTGCGCTACCTCGCAAACGCGGGAGACAGCGACAAAGTATAAAAAAAAAAAAAAAAAAAATATATATATATATATATATATATATATATATATATATATATATATATATATATATATATATACATTGAGATGTATAGGTGCGTGTGTGGACGTGTATATAGATGCATGTGTATGTAGGTGGGGGGGAAGGGCCTTTCTTTCGTCTGTTTCCTTGCGCTACCTCGTTAATGCAGGAGACAGCGACAAAGTATAATAAAAGAGAATAAAGAATATATTATCTCTGGGGATAGGGGAGAAAGAATACTATCAACGCATTCCTCGTGTCATAGAAGGCGACTAAAGGGGACGGGAGCGGGGGGGGGCTAGAAACCCTCCCCTCCTTGTATTTCAACTTTCTAAAAGGGAAAACAGAAGAAGGAGTCACGCAGGGAGTGCTCATCCTCTTCGAAGGCTCAGATTGTGGTGTTTAAATGTGGGTGGATGTAACCAAGATGAGAAAAAAGGAGAGATAGGTAGTATGCTTTAGGAAAGGAACCTCGATGTTTTGGCTCTGAGTGAAACAAAGCTCAAGGGGAAAGGGGAAGAGTGTTTTGGGAATGTTTTGGGAATAAATTCAGGGGTTGGTGAGAGGACAAGACCAAGGGAAGGAGTAGCATGTGATTGGTAGTATGTGATTGAGTGTAAGAAAGTAAACTCGAGATTGATATGGTAAAACTGAAAGTGGATGGAGAGAGATGGGTGATTATTGGTGCCTATGCACCTGGGCATGAGAAGAAAGATCTTGAGAGGCAAGTGTTTTGGGAGCAGCTGAGTGAGTGTGTTAGTAGCTTTGATGCACGAGACCGGGTTATAGTGATGGATGATTTGAATGCAAAGGTGAGTAATGTGGCAGTTGACGGAATAATTGTTGTACATGGGGTGTTCAGTGTTGTAAATGGAAATGGTGAAGAGCTTGTAGATTTGTGTGCTGAAAAAGGAATGGTGATTGGGAATACCTGGTTTAAAAAGAGAGATGTACATAAGTATATGTATGTAAGTAGGAGAGATGGCCAGAGAGCAATATTGGATTACGTGTTAATTGACAAGCACACGAGAGAGACTTTTTGGATGTTAATGTGCTGAGAGATACAACTGGAGGGATGTCTGACCATTATCTTGTGGAGGTGAAGGTGGAGATTTGTAGAGGTTTTCAGAAAAGAAGAGAGAATGTTAGTTAGGGTGAAGAGAGTGGTGAAAGTAAGTGAGCTTGGGAAGGGTACTTGTGTGAGGAAGTACCAGGAGAGACTGAGTGCAGAATGGAAAAAGGTAAGGGCAAAGGATGTAAGGGGAGGGGGGGAGGAATGGGATGTATTTAGGGAAGCAGTGATGGCTTGCGCAAAAGATGCTTGTAGCATGAGAAGCATGGGAGATGGGCAGGTTAGAAAGGGTAGTGCGTGGTTAGATGAAGTAAGATTATTAGTGAAAGAGATGAGAGAGGCATTTCAACGAGTTTTGGAGGATAACTGCAAATGAGTGGGAGGTGTATAAAAGAAAGAGGCAGGAGGTCAAGAGAAAGGTGCAAGAAGTGAAAAAGAGGGCAATTAAATTTTAGGGAGAATAAAAAGATGTTTTGGAAGGAGGTAAATAAAATGCGTAAGACAAAAGAATAAATGGGAACATCGGTTGAGGGGGCTAATGGGGAGGTGATGATGACCATTATCTTATGGAGGTGAAGGTGAAGATTTGTAGAGGTTTTCAGGAAAGAAGAGAGAATGTTAGGGTGAAGAGAGTGGTGAAAGTAAGTGAGCTTGGGAAGGAGACTTGTGTGAGGAAGTACTAGGAGAGACTGAGTGCAGAATGGAAAAAGGTAAGAGCAAAAGTTGTAAGGGGAGGGGGGGAGGAATGGGATGTATTTAGGGAAGCAGTGATGGCTTGCACAAAAGATGCTTGTAGCATGGGAAGCGTGGTAGGTGGGCAGGTTAGAAAGGGTAGTGAGTGGTTGGATGAAGTAAGATTATTAGTGAAAGAGAACAGAGAGGCATTTCAACGAGTTTTGGAGGGAAACAGTGCAAATGAGTGGGAGATATATAAAAGAAACAGGCAGGAGGTCAAGAGAAAGGTGCAAGAGGTGAAAAAGAGGGCAAGTGAGAGTTGGGGTGAGAGAGTATCATTGAATTTTATGGAGAATAAAAAGATGTTTTGGAAGGAGGTAAATGAAGTGTGTAAGACAAAAGAATAAATGGGAATATTGGTTAAGGGGGCTAATGGGGAGGTGATGTTAGAAGGGGATGGAGTGAGTATTTTGAAGGTTTGTTGAATGTGTTAGATGATAGAGTGGCAGATATAGGGTGTTTTGGTCGAGGTGGTGTGCGAAGTGAGAGGGATAGGGAGAATGATTTGGTAAACAGAGAAGAGGTAGTAAAAGCTTTGCGGAAGATGAAAGCCGGCAAGGCAGCAGGTTTGGATGGTATTGCAGTGGAATTTATTAAAATGGGTGACTGTGTTGTTGACTGGTTGATAAGGACATTTAATGTATGTATGACTCATGGTGAGGTGCCTGAGGATTGGCGGGATGCATGCATAGTGCCATTGTACAAAGGCGAAGGTGATAAAGGTGAGTGCTCTAATTACAGAGGTGTAAGTTTATTGAGTATTCTTGGGATATTATATGGGAGGGTATTGATAGAGAGGGTGAAGGCATGTACAGAGCATCAGATTGGGGAAGAGTAGTGTGGTTTCAGAAGTGGTAGAGGATGTGTGGATCAGGAGTTTCCTTTGAAGAATGTATGTGAGAAATACTTAGAAAAGCAAATGGATTTGTATGTAGCATTTATAGATATGGAGAAGGCATATGATAGAGATGCTCTGTGGAAGGTATTAAGGATATATGATGTGGGAGGCAAGTTGTTAGAAGCAGTGAAAAGTTTTTATCGAGGATGTAGGGCATGTGTACGAGTAGGAAGAGAGGGAAGTGATTGTTTCTCAGTGAATGTTGGTTTGCGGCAGGGGTGCGTGAGGTCTCCATAGTTGTTTAATTTGTTTATAGAGGGGTTGTTAGGGAGGTGAATGCAAAAGTTTTGGAGAGAGGGGCAAGTATGCAGTCTGTTGTGGATGAGAGGGCTAGGGAAGGGAGTCAGTTGTTGTTCGCTGATGATAAAACACTGGTGGCTGTTCGGGTGAGAAACTGCAGAAGCTGGTGACTGAGTTTGGTAAAGTTGTGAAAGAAGAAAGCTGAGAGTAAATGTGGATAAGAGCAAGGTTATTAGGTACAGTAGGGTTGAGGGACAAGTCAATTGGGAGGTAAGTTTGAATGGAGAAAAACTGGAGGAAGTGAAGTGTTTTAGATATCTGGAAGCCGATTTGGCAGTGGATGGAACCATGGAAGCAGAAGTGAATCATAGGGTGGGGAAGGGGGCGAAAGTTCTGGAAGCGTTGAAGAATGTGTGGAAGTCGAGAACATTATTTCGGAAGCAAAAATGGGTATGTTTGAAGGAATAGTGGTTCCAACAGTGTTATATGGTTGCAAGGCGTGGGCTATAGATGTATCCACTCCAATTTTCTCCTCCAAACTTCAACATTTCAGCTTTATTCCCATCCACTCCAAGTGCCTTTCTTACCTTTGACCACATTATCGCCCTTTTAACCTCCCTTGCTATAGGTTCCTGCACTTGTATCCTTTTCCTTCCATTCTCCCTACGCATGCATGTAACAACTGCTGCCTCACCTTTTCCTACATTCATCAGTATTTTAGGATATTCTTTCCAACTTACTTTTATTTCCTCCTTTTAATGCAACAATGCCCCATCCTTACTTCATAACATTTACATTTATGTTCTTACATCCACAGCTTTCCTTTTTAACCTCTTCTGATACAGTTTCTTATTTTCCTTAGCTTTTCACTCAACTTTTTCCAAGATCATCCTTTACTCTTTCTTTGCTTTCCTCTATCAGTTTCTTAACATTCCACTTACACATCTTATATTCTTCCCTCCTTCTTTGCTGGTGCATTCCTATGAAGCAGTCTACCACATACCTTTTTCTTCTCTTCCACAGCATTTCTAATATCATCCATTCACCACACATTTTTTCCCTTCAGTTCTTAAATCTCACATATCATATCCAACAACTAATTCTACAATCTTTAACAGTCTTTCTTTAAACATTTTAAACACCTCATTCAAACATGGCTGCATTGGTATATTTACTGCACTTTCTTCACTTCCTGTTTCACTTTCTTTCTTCTCACTTGCCAATACTTGCCTATCCATTCTTCCTTATGCCATACCTCCACTTCTTCCTGATCTTCACCTCCACAAGAACTGCAAAATGGTCAGAATCTCCAAAGAATCCTTTCACAACTTTAGCATACAGCACAAACTTTCCCAGTCTTCCATACAGTGCCACAGAGTCAGTCAAACCACTTTCTTCTTCTCTTTCATTAATTCTCATCCATATATATCTGTGGATCATCTTGTGCTGATAAAAGATGTGTTTGCAAGGAATAAACAACCTTTCTCACCTCTCAGCAGACATTCTCATGAAAACTCCCATTCTCATTTACTCCAGGCACTCCCCATTCACCAACTCTCTCAACCAATTTCATTACATCCCACCCACACATTCATATCACCCATTACAACCATCTTTCTCACCTCAAACCCTTTTGTACAGTCATTCACATTTCTCCAGAAATGCATCATTTTATCCTTACCTCGCATAGTCCTCATATTCATGGGCGTATATGTGAATACCAGTACAATCATCCCAATTCAAAGTTTCCTTTCACCTATACCATTCAAAATCCATTCCATCCATGTTTTGTAACAACTTCCCACACACTCAGTGATAGCACAATTGTACATCCTTCTTTTCCTCTTCCTGGATAATTACACTGGTCAACGGAATTTTGTAAACTTTTCTTTTTTGTCCCACGACCGAAATAGGTGGACCTTATAGTACTCTTTACGCTGACTTAGAATCTGTTTTTAGAATTTTTCTATCAGGCATGGTTTTTTAGTGACAGAGCTATTGAATTTTGCAATAAGTGTATATTACTCATTCATTCGTAAGATTGGTATTACACTTAAAAAACTTACCTCAAAAATGTTGTGTACAATTTTTAGTTATATTTGGCCTCAGGAACATCCTTCCTTACTGTCCAGCAGTAATCTGCCAATATAGATGAGCTCCACTATTCAGTGTCCAAAATATCCTGATAAAATCTTTTGCCATGCTCATCACCGACTGCCTAAAAATTTTCCTTTAAAAAGTCCAAGTGTGAGTCAAAAAGTGAATTCTTAGACTCATATTGCACCCCAGAGCTTTACATGAAGTCAGTAGATCTTTTACATCACAGTAGTTTTCTGATCTGTGATTTCCAAAAAAATCTTTGCAAACTCTCTTAAATGACAGCCATGCTGTTTTTTCAACTTCATTTGCACGTCATCGAATTTTTCATCTCAAAGCAGTTCCCTGATTTGTGGTCCTACAATAATAACCTCCTTACATCACTGATTCTGGGAAATTTATTCCTCAGATATGTGAATCCATGGCCAGTTTTATCCATACCTTTGACGAAGTTCTTCATCAGCCCAAGCTCAATGTGTAAAGGAGGCAGATAGATTTTCTCTGGATAAACAAGAGGAGGATTGGTGACATTCTTATTCAGTGGAGTCGGTGATATTTTTTTTTGTCCTGGCTGTCCCACTCACAGAGGAAACAACAGAACCTTTTGTAACCAAGTTGCATTCCGAGTAAAAGTGCCACAACCTTCAGGTCACCACATCCATTTCACTTAAATCCCCGTACTTAATTTTTTCCAAAAGAAGATTTGTGTTATCATATGATTTCCTTGTGTGGGCTGCATGAGCCAGAGGAAAAGAGTGGAACTTATTTCCATTGTGGAGTAGAACCGCTTTAAAACTTATTTTTGATGAGTCGGTATACAAGCCCCACTCATTTGTGTTATATTCGTGGTTTAGTGCCTCCATAACAGAGTGAATGTCATTGCAAAACACCAGACCACTTCAAGGGAGAAAAATTCTTTGAATATGACATGGTGATCACAATAAAAACAAGCTCAAGCTTCATTTTGGAGAAGATTCCAGTCTTTTAACCTGGAAACCAAAATTTCAGCTTGCTTCTTAGACAAATTAAAATCATGGACAAGATCATTAATATCTTGACTCAGTGAATGTGGTTCACTTAAAGAACTTGCTTCAAATGTTGGATCCATATTGTCCTCTACTTGGTCTACTTTTTCATCACCAGATTCAATGTCGCTCAGTGTCATCTGGCACAGATGATTCCTGACGTGTGAGGTACTAGCCTCATAGATGGTAAATTAGGAAATTTGATAGTATGCATAGACTTTGATGTTATACCTTTTACATTTGTCAGGCAGAAGTAGCAATCCAAAGCACGATCTATGGGTTTTCTCCAAACCATAGGAATGGCAAAAGGCATGTGGCATGAACCTTTTGCCCATGCTGTGAGAATCCTGACACATATGACAACAGATATCGAGGGCCCAACTTTTATCCTGGTCACCCACTTTACAACCAATGTTCACAGCAGTTTTTGATGAGGGGTGTGAAAGAACATTTATGCGATATGAATGTCTTCACTGCAGATGTAGCAGAAGGAATTTGGACTATTTACTCAGTTTCTTGGCATTATAATGATGGATTGGGTATCAGCACAACACTTGAATGCACAAAAGCACAATCTGTCAACAGAGTGGAAAAGACACTGTTTACACATTGAGCTCTAACCTACAACTGACAGAGAACTGTTACTCAGGAGTGGGCGCTGTTTGAATGTCCCAACACTTCCAGTTGTGTTTCTGCAGGTTCCTGGTGACTCATTTATCTTGGCTTATGCTTCCAAGAAAGAAGCTATTTTTTTTCACAAGCAATAAAAATAGCTGTCTTTATTGAACTTTTTGTTTCAGATGCTCCATATAGCACTGGTACATATATACTGTGGTAATGATATGCAAGTATATTGCAACAAAACATTATGGTTGATAGAGAAATTCTGAAAACATATTTGTATTCAGCATGCAAAATACATAAGAAACAGATTTTTTTTCCACAGGACAGAACCTTTGTTGACCAGTATTATCAGTCATTCCCATCCATACCACTCCTTTCCTGCCTTCCCACAACTTATATTCATTGTTTCCACTTTCAATCCACATACTCTGCTGAAGGATATGAGTTTCCCCAATCCCTAGGACATCCATAATATAACTTTTGAATTTCTGCAAAAGTTCCCTCCTCTTACACTCACTAGTCATCCTATTAACATTCAGAGCGATCTCCTGGAGTTTCTTATTTGATATGAAGAATAACATGTAATGCTCAGAATCACACTGCAGTTTTTCGTCTGTTCTTTAGATATTACATTAGTGTTGCAGATGGAAAGTTACTGAATATCCAAAGGTATTTTCAGCTTATGACTGAACTTGTAATTCACCCATTATCCAAAAACAGGTCGCAAATTTCCATAACCATCATGTTTCTCAGATATTTTGCTTTTACGAAATAAGGTAAATACTTTCAAGAAATATGGTATCAGCTGCTGGGAAAGAGGGGTTCAGTTAGGTTTCATAGCTTCTACTGATGTTGTGCATGTACATAAAGTATTCCTATATTTTGCCTCTTTTTTTTCCATTACCATTAGTATATAAATGATCATTAAATGAAATATCGTATGAAGCTCTGAATCATGCTCCAGAACTTGTATGTTATTCTCTAAACACTCCATTGCCATTAAAGACCATAGTTCCTCAGTACCCAAAGGTGTTGTTGATGTGTAATTATACTGATAACTTATTTTTCTTATTTTGCTGGCAATAAATAAGTTGATAGTGGGGTGAGTTATGAACCTCATGAAAATATGAGGTTAAAAACTATATCAGTGAAACATATCCAGGCATCCACAGATCCTATGAAACTTTCATTTTGCCAATCCAATTGTTGAAAATTATTAATGGCTCTCATCTCTGAACCAAAATGGTCAAACATGATCATGGATAGAGTTCACATGAACAGAAATAAAATTATTAAATGTCAAAATAGCTGAAACTTTATGAATCAACAGTCACTAACTTTCTATTGCTGAAATCTATGCTGGAGAGTAGAGGCACTTAATTTTTCCCAAATTTTTTGGGTAATCAAACAATAACCTTTAGGTTGTAATTCTTTGTGAATGCTAAAGATGATGTCCCAGAATTTAGTGCAATTTTTAATGGCCAAATGAAATCTGATCACTATTTGCCAATGAAAGACTGTAAGAAACCCTTATCCAACATATGAAGAACTTAACTGCAGTTAAGTTATGAATCCAATCCAACCACATTGTCTTTCACTAGGAGGTTTGCTTTACGTTGAACAGAAGAATTGTCTAGAATTACCAAGATTTTACTTGGATCCAGTCCCACAGATGTACAGTGAGCTCTTGCTTCAGGCACAGAATAATTCTTGAACCACTTCAGGGTAAGGTTAGTGTTTATCCATCCATTTTTATTGTGCAGTAGGTCACTAGCATCCTTTTGGTGTCTTTGAAGCCCTATCACACCAATTTTTTTCAATTACCATTAATATGCACATGTGTACTTGCAGTGTTGGAACAACCAGGGACAGTCAACTTGTATATTTACTTTCATTTCATTGGCTTCTTCCTTTTCCGTCATTGCCTGGGTATACCATTCCAACAGAAAGCAGTTTCATTAATCTTATAAACCTGCTTCTAACTTAAATTTTGTTAATTTAACTTAACTACCTTTTTCAGGTGCTTAGCAAGGGCTTCTTTATTTGCAGAGCATTTTTCACCTCACACACTATGTAGTTTGATACCATGTTTGTTCTTAAAATTCTTTGGACAGCTTTTAGAGTAGTCACAGTTTTTTGTAAGGTTAAATCTTCTGTGGAATATTTTAGCTTTTCCATCCATTTTGCTGGAAATACTAGCACCATTCCAACAAAGTCTAAATCTCTGAATTATTGTCCAATCCAAACCACTGTTTTATTCTTTCTTTAGAAATTTATAAATGACCTTACTTTTTTTTTTTACTTCTGATGCCATTTTAGAATCTAAGGATCTTATCTTGTGCTATTTTAAATCATACTTAGTTGAGAAACCTGCATTGTAAAGCTCACATAAATCCCTGACCAAGGTGCCCATGTATAATTTTTCAACAAATTCCTCTTGTATTGATAATGAAATGTGCTGATGTTTGATAGCACTGCCAGAATTTGGACTGCTTGCTTGTCCATCCATTTTGCTGGAAATACTAGCACCATTCCAACAAAGCTTATATCTCTGAATTGTTGTGCAATCCAAACCACTGTTTTATTCTTTCTTCAGAAATTTATGGATGACCATACCTTTTTTTTTTTTACGTCTGGTGCCATTTTAGAATCTAAGGATCTTGTGCTTTTTTAAATCATACTTAGTTGAGAAACCTGCATTGTAAAGCTCACATAAATCCCTGACCAAGGTGCCCATGTATAATTTTTCAACAAATTCCTCTTGTATTGATAATGAAATATGCTGATGTTTGATAGCACTGCCAGAATTTGGACTGCTTGCTGGTCTCTTTGTAGCCATATTTAGGGGTGAATTATTACTGAATGGTGACACATAAGATTATGAGTGCTGAGAATTTGCCCAGTAAAGAACTGCAAACTCCTATGGATGTAAACAAGCAGTTGAGGGAATGCTGGGAGATTTGCTTGACATCCAAGCTGAGCATAAGTTGGGCAAGCTAATTCTGAGCCATAGATGATTTGGATATATCTGTAGGAGTAAAGTCAGGGGTTGGTGTAACAGGTAAAGCTGAGTAAGGGGAATGTTAGAAAGATTGTAAGGAAGTGAGCTCCAGACTGTTTTAGGTAAAAATTAAAGTGGATTGTGAACTATAATTGATTGTTAATGCTTATGCGCTTACTCATGAAAAGGAAAGAATATTTTGAGAGCAGCTGAATGTGTCTGCAGTTTTGATGCAAGAAATCAGGTATCAGTGATGGTTGATTTGAATGAGAAAGTGAAAAATGTGGCAGTTGAGAGTATAATTGTTGGGCATGGAGTTAATGGAAATGGTGAACAGCTTGTTGAGTTGTGTGCTGAAAAATGACCGATGATCAGGATACCTGGCTTAGGAAGAGAAACATACACAAGAATATGTGGATGAGATTACATATTAATTGGTAGGCAGGCATAAGAGAGATTATTGGAAGTGAATTAATTGAGAAGGGAAGATGGTGGGATGTTTGATCATTACTTGGTGGAGGCAAGGGTGAAGCTTAGCAGAGGTTTTTGAAAAGGAGAAATTATATGAGTGGAAAGAGGATGGTAAAAGTAAGTGACACACTTTTCCTCTGTTTTGCCCTCTGCTTTCCTAATTCCACATATTTTGTATCTTTCTTCGACTGTCTAAGCTCCATGAGACTGTGGCAGCCTCTCACCTGCAAGCCAAGATCCTCTACTGAAGGGATTTCAACATTTTCCATTCTCAAATACCTAGAGCAAGTTATCTCCCATTCCACCCATGTTCATATGACCTCTGTGACCACTTTTTGATATTCTAGATCTGTTCTTCACCTCTAATCCTTTGAGCTGTAACTACACAATATCACCCCCATTCAGTTCATCTGACCACACTTTCCTTAATGTATCTGTTTTAACAGCACCTCCCCCTTCAGAAGCCCCTTCTAAACGTAAATTTTGGCACCTTAACAAAGCTGACTGGATATTTATCTATTTTTATTTTGCTTTGATGCTGTGGATGAGATTACATATTAATTGGTAGGCAGGCATAAGAGAGATTATTGGAAGTGAATCAATTGAGAAGGGATGTTTGATCATTACTTGGTGGGGGCAAGGGTGAAGCTTAGCAGAGGTTTTTGAAAAGGAGAAATTATATGAGTGGAAAGAGGATGGTAAAAGTAAGTGCCACACTTTTCCTCTGTTTTGCCCTCTGCATGTATAAATATATATTTCTTTTCTTTTTTTCATACTGTTCGCCATTTCCCGCATTAGCGAGGTAGCGTTGAGAACAGAGGACTGGGCCTTTGAGGGAATATCCTCACCTGGCCCCCCTTCTCTGTTCCTTCTTTTGGAAAATTGAAAAAAAAACGAGAGGGGAGGATTTCCAGCCACCTGCTCCCTCCCCTTTTAGTCGCCTTCTACGACACGCAGGGAATACGTGGGAAGTATTCTTTCTCCCCTATCCCCAGGGATAATATATATATATATATATATATATATATATATATATCATACAAAGCTCCATCAGCCAGGATCGAACCTGGGACCCCTTGTGCAAGAGGCAGGCATGCTAACCGCTAGGCTAAGGGACTGTATAATAGGAAACAACTTCGAAATACTTGAATACCCTTCGTCTCACTATGGTGAGCAACGGGGTCTATCGGTTGTTTCCGAACAGAACACATAGCCAGCTGAGAGCGTTTTACCGAACCTGACTGTACAACGCGGAGTTATATGAATACGAATAAAGTGTATATGAACGCGCACCTTCATAGAACATACAAAGCTCCATCAGCCAGGATCGAACCTGGGACCCCTTGGTTAGCATGCCTGCCTCTTGCACAAAGGGTCCCAGGTTCAATCCTGGCTGATGGAGCTTTGTATGTTCTATGAAGGTGCGCATTCATATACACTTTATTCGTATTCATATAACTCCGCGTTGTACAGTCAGGTTCGGTAAAACGCTCTCAGCTGGCTATGTGTTCTGTTCGGAAACAACCGATAGACCCCATTGCTCACCATAGTGAGACGAAGGGTATTCGAGTACTTAGTATTTCGAATAGTTGTTTCCTATTATACAGTCCCTTAGCCTAGCGGTTAGCATGCCTGCCTCTTGCACAAGGGGTCCCAGGTTCGATCCTGGCTGATGGAGCTTTGTATGTTCTATGAAGGTGCGCGTTCATATACACTTTATTCGTATTCATGTAACTCCGCGTTGTACAGTCAGGTTCGGTAAAACGCTCTCAGCTGGCTATGTGTTCTGTTCGGAAACAACTGATAGACCCCGTTGCTCACCATAGTGAGACGAAGGGTATTCGAGTACTTAGTATTTCGAATAGTTGTTTCCTGTTATACAGTCCCTTAGCCTAGCGGTTAGCATGCCTGCCTCTTCCACAAGGGGTCCCAGGTTCGATCCTGGCTGATGGAGCTTTGTATGTTCTATGAAGGTGCGCGTTCATATACACTTTATTCGTATATATATATGTATATATATAATATATATATATTGACGTTTGTGTAAATAAATTATACATTTCCTTTTTCCATATCCAGAGGTTGAACCATTATGTGACATTCATTTTTTCATTCATTTCAAGCTGGAAGTTTCAGTTTTCTAAATTGTTTCTTACGTTTTTCATATGTATATATATGTATGTGTGTGTGTGTGTATATGTGCGTATGTGTGTGTATGTGTGTGTATGTGTATATGTATATATATATGTATATTATCCCTGGGGATAGGGGTGAAAGAATACTTCCCACGTATTCCTCGCGTGTCGTAGAAAGCGACTAGAGGGGACGGGAGCGGGGGGCCAGAAATCCTCCCCTCCTTGTATTTTTTAACTTTCTAAAATGGGAAACAGAAGAAGGAGTCACGCGGGGAGTGCTCATCCTCCTCGAAGGCTCAGAGTGGGGTGCCTAAATGTGTGTGGATGTAACCAAGATGTGAAAAAAGGAGAGATAGGTAGTATGTTTGAGGAAAGGAACCTGGATGTTTTGGCTCTGAGTGAAACGAAGCTCAAGGGTAAAGGGGAAGAGTGGTTTGGGAATGTCTGGGGAGTAAAGTCAGGGGTTAGTGAGAGGACAAGAGCAAGGGAAGGAGTAGCAATACTCCTGAAATAGTTGTGGGAGTATGTGATAGAATGTAAGAAAGTAAATTCTCGATTAATATGGGTAAAACTGAAAGTTGATGGAGAGAGGTGGGTGATTATTGGTGCATATGCACCTGGGCATGAGAAGAAAGATCATGAGAGGCAAGTGTTTTGGGAGCAGCTGAATGAGTGTGTTAGTGGTTTTGATGCACGAGACCGGGTTATAGTGATGGGTGATTTGAATGCAAAGGTGAGTAATGTGGCAGTTGAGGGAATAATTGGTATACATGGGGTGTTCAGTGTTGTAAATGGAAATGGTGAAGAGCTTGTAGATTTATGTGCTGAAAAAGGACTGATGATTGGGAATACCTGGTTTAAAAAGCAAGATATACATAAGTATACTTATGTAAGTAGGAGAGATGGCCAGAGAGCATTATTGGATTACGTGTTAATTGACAGGCGTGCGAAAGAGAGACTTTTGGATGTTAATGTGCTGAGAGGTGCAACTGGAGGGATGTCTGATCATTATCTTGTGGAGGCTAAGGTGAAGATTTGTATAGGTTTTCAGAAAAGAAGACTGAATGTTGGGGTGAAGAGGGTGGTGAGAGTAAGTGAGCTTGGGAAGGAGACCTGTGTGAGGAAGTACCAGGAGAGACTGAGTACAGAATGGAAAAAGGTGAGAACAATGGAAGTAAGGGGAGTGGGGGAGGAATGGGATGTATTTAGGGAATCAGTGATGGAGTGCGCAAAAGATGCTTGTGGCATGAGAAGAGTGGGAGGTGGGTTGATTAGAAAGGGTAGTGAGTGGTGGGATGAAGAAGTAAGAGTATTAGTGAAAGAGAAGAGAGAGGCATTTGGACGATTTTTGCAAGGAAAAAATGCAATTGAGTGGGAGATGTATAAAAGAAAGAGACAGGAGGTCAAGAGAAAGGTGCAAGAGGTGAAAAAAAGGGCAAATGAGAGTTGGGGTGAGAGAGTATCATTAACTTTTAGGGAGAATAAAAAGATGTTCTGGAAGGAGGTAAATAAAGTGCGTAAGACAAGGGAGCAAATGGGAACTTCAGTGAAGGGCGCAAATGGGGAGGTGATAACAAGTAGTGGTGATGTGAGAAGGAGATGGAGTGAGTATTTTGAAGGTTCGTTGAATGTGTTTGATGATAGAGTGGCAGATATAGGGTGTTTTGGCCGAGGTGGTGTGCAAAGTGAGAGGGTTAGGGAAAATGATTTGGTAAACAGAGAAGAGGTAGTGAAAGCTTTGCGGAAGATGAAAGCCGGCAAGGCAGCAGGTTTGGATGGTATTGCAGTGGAATTTATAAAAAAAAGGGGGTGACTGTATTGTTGACTGGTTGGTAAGATTATTTAATGTATGTATGACTCATGGTGAGGTGCCTCAGGATTGTCAGAATGCGTGCATAGTGCCATTGTACAAAGGCAAAGGGGATAAGAGTGAGTGCTCAAATTACAGAGGTATAAGTTTGTTGAGTATTCCTGGTAAATTATATGGGAGGGTATTGATTGAGAGGGTGAAGGCATGTACAGAGCATCAGATTGGGGAAGAGCAGTGTGGTTTCAGAAGTGGTAGAGGATGTGTGGATCAGGAGTTTGCTTTGAAGAATGTATGTGAGAAATACTTAGAAAAGCAAATGGATTTGTATGTAGCATTTATGGATCTGGAGAGGGCATAAGATAGAGTTGATAGAGATGCTCTGTGGAAGGTATTAAGAATATATGGTGTGGGAGGCAAGTTGTTAGAAGCAGTGAAAAGTTTGTATCGAGGATGTAAGGCATGTGTACGTGTAGGAAGAGAGGAAAGTGATTGGTTCTCAGTGAATGTAGGTTTGCGGCAGGGGTGTGTGATGTCTCCATGGTTGTTTAATTTGTTTATGGATGGGGTTGTTAGGGAGGTAAATGCAAGAGTTTTGGAAAGAGGGGCAAGTATGAAGTCTGTTGGGGATGAGAGAGCTTGGGAAGTGAGTCAGTTGTTGTTCGCTGATGATACAGCGCTGGTGGCTGATTCATGTGAGAAACTGCAGAAGCTGGTGACTGAGTTTGGTAAAGTGTGTGGAAGAAGAAAGTTAAGAGTAAATGTGAATAAGAGCAAGGTTATTAGGTACAGTAGGGTTGAGGGTCAAGTCAATTGGGAGGTGAGTTTGAATGGAGAAAAACTGGAGAAAGTGAAGTGTTTTAGATATCTGGGAGTGGATCTGGCAGCGGATGGAACCATGGAAGCGGAAGTGGATCATAGTGTGGGGGAGGGGGCGAAAATTCTGGGGGCCTTGAAGAATGTGTGGAAGTCGAGAACATTATCTCGGAAAGCAAAAATGGGTATGTTTGAAGGAATAGTGGTTCCAACAATGTTGTATGGTTGCGAGGCATGGGCTATGGATAGAGTTGTGTGCAGGAGGATGGATGTGCTGGAAATGAGATGTTTGAGGACAATGTGTGGTGTGAGGTGGTTTGATCGAGTGAGTAAAGTAAGGGTAAGAGAGATGTGTGGAAATAAAAAGAGCGTGGTTGAGAGAGCAGAAGAGGGTGTTTTGAAGTGGTTTGGGCACATGGAGAGAATGAGTGAGGAAAGATTGACCAAGAGGATATATGTGTCGGAGGTGGAGGGAACGAGGAGAAGAGGGAGACCAAATTGGAGATGGAAAGATGGAGTGAAAAAGATTTTGTGTGATCGGAGCCTGAACATGCAGGAGGGTGAAAGGAGGGCAAGGAATAGAGTGAATTGGAGCGATGTGGTATACCGGGGTTGACGTGCTGTCAGTGGATTGAATCAAGGCATGTGAAGCGTCTGGGGTAAACCATGGAAAGCTGTGTAGGTATGTATATTTGCGTGTGTGGACGTGTGTAGATTTTGCGTGTAGATTTTGCGTGTAGAGGATGTGTGGATCAGGTGTTTGCTTTGAAGAATGTATGTGAGAAATATTTAGAAAAGCAAATGGATTTGCATGTAGCATTTATGGATCTGGAGAAGGCATATGATAGAGTTGATAGAGATGCTCTGTGGAAGGTATTAAGAATATATGGTGTGGGAGGCAAGTTGTTAGAAGCAGTGAAAAGTTTTTATCGAGGATGTAAGGCATGTGTACGTGTAGGAAGAGAGGAAAGTGATTGGTTCTCAGTGAATGTAGGTTTGCGGCAGGGGTGTGTGATGTCTCCATGGTTGTTTAATTTGTTTATGGATGGGGTTGTTAGGGAGGTAAATGCAAGAGTTTTGGAAAGAGGGGCAAGTTTGAGGTCTGTTGGGGATGAGAGAGCTTGGGAAGTGAGTCAGTTGTTGTTCGCTGATGATACAGCACTGGTGGCTGATTCATGTGAGCAACTGCAGAAGCTGGTGACTGAGTTTGGTAAAGTGTGTGAAAGAAGAAAGTTAAGAGTGAATGTGAATAAGAGCAAGGTCATTAGGTACAGTAGGGTTGAGGGTCAAGTCAATTGGGAGGTAAGTTTGAATGGAGCAAAACTGGAGGAAGTGAAGTGTTTTAGATATCTGGGAGTGGATCTGGCAGCGGATGGAACCATGGAAGTGGAAGTGAATCATAGGGTGGGGGAGGGGGCGAAAATCCTGGGAGCCTTGAAGAATGTGTGGAAGTCGAGAACATTATCTCCGAAAGCAAAAATGGGTATGTTTGAAGGAATAGTGGTTCCAACAATGTTGTATGGTTGTGAGGCGTGGGCTATGGATAGAGTTGTGCGCAGGAGGATGGATGTGCTGGAAATGAGATGTTTGAGGACAATGTGTGGTGTGGTTTGATCGAGTAAGTAACGTAAGGGTAAGAGAGATGTGTGGAAATAAAAAGAGCGTGGTTGAGAGAGCAGAAGAGGGTGTTTTGAAATGGTTTGGGCACATGGAGAGAATGAGTGAGGAAAGATTGACCAAGAGGATATATGTGTCGGAGGTGGAGGGAACGAGGAGAAGTAGGAGACCAAATTGGAGGTGGAAAGATGGAGTGAAAAAGATTTTGTGTGATCGGGGCCTAAACATGCAGGAGGGTGAAAGGAGGGCAAGGAATAGAGTGAATTGGATCAATGTGGTATACCGGGGTTGACGTGCTGTCAGTGGATTGAATCAGGGCATGTGAAGCATCTGGGGTAAACCATGGAAAGCTGTGTAGGTATGTATATTTGCGTGTGTGGACGTATGTATATACATGTGTATGGGGGTGGGTTGGGCCATTTCTTTCATCTGTTTCCTTGCGGTACCTCGCAAACGCGGGAGACAGCAACAAAGCAAAAAAAAAAAAAAAAAAGCATAAATATATGAAAGTTGATGGAGAGGGATGGGTGATTATTCATGCATATGCACCTGGACATGAGAAGAAAGATCATGAGAGGCAAGTGTTTTGGGAGCAGCTGAATGAGTGTGTTAGTGGTTTTGATGCACAAGACCGGGTTATAGTGATGGGTGATTTGAATGCAAAGGTGAGTAATGTGGCAGTTGAGGGAATAATTGGTATACATGGGGTGTTCAGTGTTGTAAATGGAAATGGTGAAGAGCTTGTAGATTTATGTGCTGAAAAAGGACTAGTGATTGGGAATACCTGGTTTAAAAAGCAAGATATACATAAGTATCCGTATGCAAGTAGGAGAGATGGCCAGAGAGCATTATTGGATTACGTGTTATTTCACAGGCGCGCGAAAGAGAGATTTTGGATGTTAATGTGCTGAGAGGTGCAACTGGAGGGATGTCTGATCATTATCTTGTGGAGGCGAAGGTGAAGATTTATATGGGTTTTCAGAAAAGAGGAGAGAAGGTTGGGGTGAAGAGGGTGGTGAGATTAAGTGAGCTTGTGAAGGAGACTTGTGTGAGGAAGTACGAGGAGAGACTGAGTACAGAATGGAAAAAGTTGAGAACAAAGGAGGTAAGGGGAGTGGGGGAGGAATGGGATGTATTTAGGGAAGCAGTGATGGCTTGTGCAAAAGATGCTTGTGGCATGAGAAGCGTGGGAGGTGGGTTGATTATAAAGGGTAGTGAGTGGTGGGATGAAGAAGTAAGATTATTAGTGAAAGAGAAGAGAGAGGCATTTGGGCAATTTTTGCAGGGAGAAAATGCAAATGAGTGGGAGATGTATAAAAAAAAGAGACAGGAGGTCAAGAGAAAGGTGCAAGGTGAAAAAAAGGGCAAATGAGAGTTGGGGTGAGAGAGTATCGTTAAATTTTAGGGAGAATAAAAAGATGTTCTGGAAGGAGGTAAATAAAGTGCGTAAGACAAGGGAGCAAATGGGAACATCAGTGAAGGGGGCTAATGGGGAGGTGATAACAAGTAGTGGTGATGTGAGAAGGAGATGGAGTGAGTATTTTGAAGGTTTGTTGAATGTGTTTGATGATAGAGTGGCAGATATAGGGTGTTTTGGTCGAGGTGGTGTGCAAAGTGAGAGGGTTAGGGAAAATGATTTGGTAAACAGAGAAGAGGTAGTAAAAGCTTTGCAGAAGATGAAAGCCGGCAAGGCAGCAGGTTTGGATGGTATTGCAGTGGAATCTATTAAAAAAGGGGGTGACGTATTGTTGACTGGTTGGTAAGGTTATTTAATGTATGTATGATTCATGGTGAGGTGGCTGAGGATTGGCGGAATGCGTGCATAGTGCCATTGTACAAAGGCAAAGGGGATAAGAGTGAGTGCCCAAGTTACAGAGGTATAAGTTTGTTGAGTATTCCTGGTAAATTATATGGGAGGGTATTGATTGAGTGGGTGAAGGTATGTACAGAGCATCAGATTGGGGAAGAGCAGTGTGGTTTCAGAAGTGGTAGAGGATGTGTGGATCAGGTGTTTGCTTTGAAGAATGTATGTGAGAAATACTTAGAAAAGCAAATGGATTTGTATGTAGCATTTATGGATCTGGAGAAGGCATATGATAGAGTTGATAGAGGTGCTCTGTGGAAGGTATGAAGAATATATGGTGTGGGAGGCAAGTTGTTAGAAGCAGTGAAAAGTTTTTATCGAGGATATAAGGCATGTGTACGTATAGGAAGAGAGGAAAGTGATTGGTTTTCAGTGAATGTAGGTTTGCCGCAGGGGTGTGTGATGTCTCCATGGTTGTTTAATTTGTTTATGGATGGGGTTGTCAGGGAGGTGAATGCAAGACATTTGGAAAGAGGGGCAAGTATACAGTCTGTTGGGGATGAGAGAGCTTGGGAAGTGAGTCAGTTGTTGTTCGCTGATGATACAGCGCTGGTGGCTGTTTCATGTGAGAAGCTGCAGAAGCTGGTGACTGAGTTTGGTGAAGTGTGTGAAAGAAGAAAGTTAAGAGTAAATGTGAATAAGAGCAATGTTATTAGGTACAGTAGGGTTGAGGGTCAAGTCAATTGGGAGGTAAGTTTGAATGGAGAAAAACTGGAGGAAGTAAAGTGTTTTAGATATCTGGGAGTGGATCTGGCAGCGGATGGAACCATGGAAGCGGAAGTGAATCATAGGGTGGGGGAGGGGGCGAAAATCATAGGAGCCTTGAAGAATGTGTGGAAGTCGAGAACATTATCTCCGAAAGCAAAAATGGGTATGTTTGAAGGAATAGTGGTTCCAACAATGTTGTATGGTTGCGAGGCCTGGGCTATGGATAGAGTTGTGCGCAGGAGGGTGGATGTGCTGGAAATGAGATGTTTGAGGACATTATGTGGTGTGAGGTGGTTTGATCGTGTAAGTAACGTAAGGGTAAGAGAGATGTGTGGAAATAAGAAGAGTATGGTTGAGAGAGCAGAAGAAGGTGTTTTGAAATGGTTTAGGCACATGGAGAGAATGAGTGAGGAAAGATTGACCAAGAGGATATATGTGTCAGAGGTGGAGGGAACGAGAAGTGGGAGACCAAATTGGAGGTGGAAGGATGTAGTGAAAAAGATTTTGTGTGATCGGGGCCTGAACATGCAGGAGGGTGAAAGGAGGGCAAGGAATAGAGTGAATTGGATCGATGTGGTATACTGGGTTTGACGTGCTGTCAGTGGATTGAATCAGGGCATGTGAAGCGTCTGGGGTAAACCATGGAAAGCTGTGTAGGTATGTATATTTTGCGTGTGTGGACGTATGTATATACATGTGTATGGGGGTGGGTTGGGCCATTTCTTTCGTCTGTTTCCTTGCGCTACCTCGCAAATGCGGGAGACAGCGACAAAGCAAAAAAAAAGAAAAAAAAAATATATGTATATTATCCCTGGGGATAGGGGAGAAAGAATACTTCCCACGCATTCCTCACGTGTCGTAGAAGGCAACTAAAGGGGACGGGAGCGGGGGGCCAGAAACCCTCCCCTCCTTGTATTTTAACTTTCTAAAATGGGAACCATTGTACAAAGGCAAAAGGGATAAGAGTGAGTGCTCAAATTACAGAGGTATAAGTTTGTTGAATATTCCTCGTAAATTATATGGGAGGGTATTGATTAAGAGGGTGAAGGCATGTACAGAGCATCAGATTGGGGAAGAGCAGTGTGGTTTCAGAAGTGGTAGAGGATGTGTGGATCAGGTGTTTGCTTTGAAGAATGTAAGTGAGAAATACTTAGAAAAGCAAATGGATTTGTATGTAGCATTTATGGATCTGGAGAAGGCATATGATAGAGTTGGTAGAGGTGCTCTGTGGAAGGTATGAAGAATATATGGTGTGGGAGGCAAGTTGTTAGAAGCAGTGAAAAGTTTTTATCGAGGATATAAGGCATGTGTACGTATAGGAAGAGAGGAAAGTGATTGGTTTTCAGTGAATGTAGGTTTGCCGCAGGGGTGTGTGATGTCTCCATGGTTGTTTAATTTGTTTATGGATGGGGTTGTCAGGGAGGTGAATGCAAGACATTTGGAAAGAGGGGCAAGTATACAGTCTGTTGGGGATGAGAGAGCTTGGGAAGTGAGTCAGTTGTTGTTCGCTGATGATACAGCGCTGGTGGCTGATTCATGTGAGAAACTGCAGAAGCTGGTGACTGAGTTTGGTGAAGTGTGTGAAAGAAGAAAGTTAAGAGTAGATGTGAATAAGAGCAAGGTTATTAGGTACAATAGGGTTGAGGGTCAAGTCAATTGGGAGGTAAGTTAGAATGGAGAAAAACTGGAGGAAGTAAAGTGTTTTAGATATCTGGGAGTGGATCTGGCAGCAGATGGAACCATGGAAGCAGAAGTGAATCATAGGGTGGGGGAGGGGGCGAAAATTCTGGGAGCCTTGAAGAATGTTTGGAAGTCGAGAACATTATCTCGGAAAGCAAAAATGGGTATGTTTGAAGGAATAGTGGTTCCAACAATGTTGTATGGTTGCAGAGGCGTGGGCTATGGATAGAGTTGTGCACAGGAGGGTGGATGTGCTGGAATTGAGATGTTTGAGGACAATATGAGGTGGTTTGATCGAGTAAGTATTGTAAGGGTAAGAGAGATATGTGAAAATAAAAAGAGTGTGGTTGAGAGAGCAGAATAGGGTGTTTTGAAATGGTTTGGTCACATGGAGAGAATGAGTGAGGAAAGATTGGAAAAGAGGATATATGTGTCAGAGGTGGAGGGAACGAGGAGAAGTGGGAGACCAGATTGGAGGTAGAAAGATGGAGTGAAAAAGATTTTGAGTGATCGGGGCCTGAACATGTTGGAGGGTGAAATGCGTGCAAGGAATAGAGTGAATTGGAACGATGTGGTATACCAGTGTCGACGTGCTGTCAGTGGATTGAACCAGGGCATGTGAAGCGTCTGGGGTGAACCATGGAAAGTTGTGTGGGGCCTGGATGTGGAAAGGGAGCTGTGGTTTCGGTGCATTATTACATGACAGCTAGAGACTGAGTGTGAACGAATGGGGCCTTTGTTGTCTTTTCCTAGTGCTACCTCGCATACATGAGGGGGAGGGGGTTGTTATTCTATGTGTGGCGAGGTGGCGATGGGAATAAATAAAGGCAGACAGTATGAATTATGTACATGTGTATATATGTATATGTCTGTGTGTGTATATATATGTGTACATTGAGATGTATAGGTATGTATATTTGCGTGTGTGGACGTGTATGTATATACATGTGTATGTGGGTGGGTTGGGCCATTCTTTTGTCTGTTTCCTTTCGCTACCTCACTAACACTGGAGACAGCGACAAAGCAAAATACATAAAAAATATATATATATATATATATATATATATATATATATATATATATATATATATATATATATATATATACATATATATATGTTTACCCTTTTAGAAAGTTGAAATACAAGGAGGGAAGGGTTTCCAGCCCTCCTACTCCCGTCCCCTTTAGTTGCCTTCTACGACACGTGAGGAATTCGTGGGAAGCATTCTTTCTCCCCTATCCCCTATGTGGTTGCGAGGCGTGGGCTATAGATAGAGATGTCCGCAGGAGGGTGGATGTGCTGGAAATGAGATGTTTGAGGACAATATGTGGTGTGAGGTGGTTTCATCAAGTAAGTAATAATAGGGTAAGAGAGATGTGTGGTAATAAAAAGAGTGTGGTTCAGAGAGCAGAAGAGGGTGTTTTGAAATGGTTTGGTCACATGGAGTGAATGAGTGAGGAAAGATTGAACAAAAGGATATATGTGTCAGAGGTGGAGGGAATTTGAAGGGGGAGACCAAATTAGAGGTGAAAAGATGGAGTGAAAAAGATTTTGAGTGATCGGGGCCTGAACATGCCGGAGGGTGAAAGGTGTGCAAGGAATAGAGTGAATTGGAACGATGTGGTATACCAGGGTCGACGTGCTGTCAATGGATACAACCAGGGCATGTGAAGCATCTGGGATAAACCATGGAAAGTTCTGTGGGGCCTGGATGTGGAAAGGGAGCTGTGATTTCGATGCATTATTACATGACAGCTAGAGGGTGTTTTGTAATAAATATATGTATATTTATTTTATGTATGTATTTATTATACTTTGTTGCTGTCTCCCGCGTTACCGAGGTAGCACAAGGAAACAGACGAAAGAATGGCCCAACCCACCCACATACACATGTATATATATACACATCCACACACACATTGCTCGAAACCTTTTTCACTCCATCCTTCCACCTATGATTTTGTCTCCAACTTCTCGTTCTCTCCACCTCATACACATATATCCTCTTTGTCAATCTTTCCTTACTCATTCTCTCCATGTGACCAAACCATTTTAACACACCATCTTCTGCTATCTCAAGCACATTCTTTTTATTACCACACATCTCTCTTACCCTTTCTTTACTTACTCGATCAAACCACCTTACGCCACATATTGTCCTCAAACATTTCATTTCCAACACATCGACCCTCCTCCACACAACCCTATCTATAGTTCATGCCTCGCAACCATATAACATTGTCGGAACCACTGTTCCTTCAGACATACCCATTTTTGCTTTCTGAGATAATGTTCTCACCTCCCACACATTCTTCAACGCTTCCAGAACCTTCACCCCCTCCCCCACCCCGTGACTCATTTCTGCTTCCATGGTTCCATTCGCTGCCAAATCCACTTCAAGATGTCTACAACACTTCACTTCCTCCAGTTTTCTCCATTCGTACTTAACTCCCAGTTGACTTGTTCCTCAACCCTACTGTACCTAATAACCTTGCTCTTGTTCACATGTACTCTCAACTTTCTTCTTTCACACACTTTACAAAACTCAGTCACCAGCTTCCGCAGTTTCTTACCCGAATCAGCCACCAGCGCTGTATCATCAGCGAACAACTAACTCACTTCCCAAGCCCTCTCATCCACAACAGACTGCATACTTGCCCCTTTCTCCAAAATCTTGTTTTCACCTCCCTAACAACCCCATCCATAAACAGATTAAACAACCATGGAGACATCAAGCACCCCTGTTGCAAATTGACATTCACTGGGAATCAATCACTTTCCTCTCTTACTACTCATACACATGCCTTACATCCTCGATGAAAGCTTTTCATTGCTTCTAGCAACTTGCCTCCCACACCATATACTCTTAATACCTTCCTCAAAGCATCTCTATCAATTCTCTTTTTTGCCTTCTTCAGATTCATAAATGCTACATACAGATCCATTTGTGTTTCTAAGTATTTCTCACATACATTCTTCAAAGCAAACACCTGATCTACACATCCTCTACCACTTCTGAAACCTCACTGCTCTTTCCTAATCTGATGCTCTGTACATGCCTTCATCCTCTCAATCAATACTCTCCCATATAATTTCCCAGGAATACTCAGCAGACTTATCCCTCTGTAATTGAAATGCTCACCTTTATCCCCTTTGCCTTTGTACAATGGCACTATGCATGCACTCTGCCAATCTTCAGACACTTCACCATGAGCCATACATACATTGAATATCCTCACCAACCAGTAAACAACACAGTCACCCCCTTTTCAAATAAATTCCACTGCAATACCATCCAAACCGGCCGCCTTGCCGGCTTTCATCTTCCGCAAAGCTTTCACTACCTCTTTTCTGTTTCCCAAACCATTCTCCCTGACCCTCTCACTTCACACACCACCTTGACCAAAACACCTTACACCTGCCACACTTATCGTCTAACACATTCAACAAACCTTCAAAATACTCACTCCATCTCCTTTTCACATCACCACTACTTGTTATTACCTCCTTGTTAGCCCCCTTCACCGAAGTTCCCATTTGTTCTCTTGTCTTACGCACTTTATTTACTTCCTTCCAAAACATCTTTTTATTCTCCCCAAAATTTAATGATACTCTCACCGCAACTCTCATTTGCCCCCCATGACAGATGTGATGATTGGTCGGTGGGTGGCTGTCGGCCCCATGCTGTTAATCTTAGGCACCAATCAGCACCATGAGGTTGCCAACATTTGGTCTTTCTCCCCTTCTAGTAATAATTTATATTTTTATTTTCAAGTTGTAATGTTTTCAATATATCAGATAACAACTATAAGTCAAGAATACTAAATTCTCACTCAGGTTAGAAAGATTTGTCAACACTGGCTACTATCTTATTCCTTGGTCCCCATTTGTATTTGTTTTGCCTGATAACGACATGGCCATGCAATAACTTTATGCACACAATCAGATCTCTCTTTGTTTAACACATGTACCCTGTGACATCCACCCTATTTGAACAATACTTGCTGGGAAGTAGTGCAAATGACTGGGAGATGTATAAAAGAAAGTGGCAGGATGTCAAGAGAAAGGTCCAAGAGGTGAAAACAAGGTCAAATGAGAGTTGGGGTGAAAGAATATCATAAAATTCTTGGGAGAATAAAAAGATGTTTTAGAAGGAGGTAAATAATGTGCGTAAAACAGAACAAATGGGAACATCGGTGAAGGGGCAAATGGAGAGGTAATAACAGGTAATGAAGTGAGGAGATGGAGTGAGTATTTTGAAGGTTCATTCAATGTGTTTGATGACAGAGTAGCAGATATTGGGTGTTTTGATAGGGGTGGTGTGTGAAGTGAGAGGTTCAGGGAGAATGATTTGGTAAACAGAGAAGAGGTAGTGAACGTTTTGTGGAAGATGAATTCCAGTAAGGCACCAGGTTTGGGTGGTATTGCTGTGGCATTTATTGAAAAAGGGGGTGACTGGTTCGTAAGGATATTCAGTGTATGCATGGATCACAGTGAAGTGCCTGAGGATTGCCAGCATGCATGCATAGTGCCATTTTACAAAGGCAAAGGGTGATAAAGGTGAGTGTTCAAACTGCAGAGGCATAAGTTTGTTGAGTATTCCTGGGAAATTATATGGGAGGGTATTAATTGAGAGGGTGAAGGCATGTGCAGATCATCAGATTGGGGAAGAGCAGTGTGGTTTCAGAAGTGGTAAAGGATGTATGGGTCAGGTGTTTGCTTTGAAGAATGTAAGAAATACTTTGAAAAACAGATGAATTTGTGTGTAGCATTTATGAATTTGGAGAAGGCATATGATAGGGTTGATAGAGATGCTTCGTGGAATGTTTTAAAGAGTATATGGTGTAGGAGGTAAGTTGTTAGAAGTCGTGAAACATTTTTACCAAGGATGAAAGGCATGTGTACGAGTGGGAAGAGAGGAGAGTGTTTGGTTACCAGTGAATGTCAGTTTGTAGCAGGGGTGTGTGATGTCCCCATGGTTGTTTAACATGTTTATGGGTGGGGTGGTTAGGGACGTAAATGCAAGAATTTTGGAGAGAGGGGCAAGTATGCAGTAGTTGTGGATGAAAGGGACTGGGAAGTGAGTCAGTTGTTGTTTACTGATAATACAGCTCTAGTGGCTGATTCGGGTGAGAAACTGCAGAAGCTGGTGACTGAGTTTGGAAAAGTGTGTGAAAGGAGAAAGTTGAGAGTAGATGTGAATAAGAGCAAGGTTCAGTAGGAGGGAAGTGTTTGAGATATTTGGGAGTGAACTTAGCAGTGGATGGAACCGTGGAAGCGAAAGTGAGTCATAGGGTGGGGAGGGGCAAAGGCTGTAGGAGTGAGGAAGAATGTGTAGAAGGAGAGCATATTATCTTGGAGAGCAAAAATGGTTACGTTTGAAGGAATGGTAGTTCCAACAATGTTACATGGTTGTGAGGCATGGGCTATAGATAGGGTTGTACAGAGGAGGGTGGATGTGTTGGAAATGAAATGTTTGAGGACAGTATGTGGTGTGAGGTGGTTTGATCGAGTATGTAATGAAAGGGTAAGAGAGATGTGTGGAAGTAAAAAGAGTGGTTGAGAGAGCAGAAGAGGGTGTGTTGAAATGTACATATGGAGAGAATGAGAGAGGAAAGATTTAGAAAGAGGATACATGTGTCAGAGGTGAAGGGAACAAGGAGAAGTAGGAGACCAAATTGGAGGTGGAAGGATAGAGTGAAAAATCTTTTGAGCGATTGGGGCCTGGACATACAGGAGGGTGAGAGGCATGCAAGGAATATTATCCCTGGGGATAGGGGAGAAGATATACTTCCCATGTATTCCCTGTGTGTTGTAGAAGGCTACTAAAAGGGGAGGGAGCTGGGAGCTGGAAAGCCTTCCCTCCAGTATTTACTTTTCCAAAAGAGGGAACAGAGAAGGGGGCCAGGTGAGGATTTTCTCTCTGAGGCTCTGTCCTCTGTTTTTAACACTACCTCACTAACTCGGGAAATGGTGAATATGTATGAAAAAAAAATTATATATACAGGTACACCACCGAATTTCCGGCAACTGATGGTTCGGCTCCTCTTTCAGTCTGGACAGAATTACGTGAGGGAACTTGAAATTTCTGCGGCCACCAGATTAGTTTACTGGGCAGCCACAGATGGCATTGTGTATAGGGCGTGCTTATTTACATTCTTTACACTGTACGTGTTGGTGGTGATGCCACAGTTCTGTTCTTAGCTTATTTTGCTTAAATTTAACTCTAGCTATGGCTTCTAAGACATATGAGAGTGTCTGTCGTGGTGTCAAACGTAAACACCAGTTCATATCAATGCAAGATAAAGTAGAACTGTTGAAAACTGTTTGTGATATAAAGAAGCAAAGGGAGAAATACTATAAAAGATGGTAAGAGCACTGAGCACAATCGAGTGATGATAGAATGGTTTCGACAGCGTCATAGTGATGGAGTGGACTTGTCAGGGTAGCATGATAATGGACCAGGCTAAGTTGTTCCATATAAAACTTGAATTACAGCATGAGCCTGACTATAGCGAAGGATCGATTCAAAGATTCGAGAAGCATGATGGAATTTTCATGAGTAAAGTGTGCAGAGAAAAACGGTCTGGAAACCATGAAGGAGCTGCCGAGTATGTGGATGAATTTGCAAAACTCATAGCTGACAAGCACCTCAGTCCTGAGCAGGTGTATAATGTATTTCATCTATTTAATTTACATTTAATATTTTGTTTGATTTAAATTTTTAGCAGTTCATTATATACTTTAGACACATGGGAGATGTATGATTAGTAGGTTAGTGTTTTGATGAATAATTAATACATGACCATGGTTTGTCCGGCAAAATGGGTATCCGGCAAGGCGTTGGAACCAAGAGTGCCGGAATATTGGTGGTGTACCTGTAAATAGACATGTATTGTTAGGGTCTGATCTCTGTACATATTCGATGTAGCCATACAGGTCATTTACTTAATAATGTTAAGGTTTTGATGCCTTTGTGTCATATGTCTGTCATGAACCTTGGGATCCCTTTTTTTTTTTGTTTTTGTTTTTGTTATTACATGTTACAGTTTTGATCTCTGTGCAGTATCAATACTGGATGTTTGTATTTTTCAATATATGCATCATGACCATGCGATATATAGGGTCTGATATCTCAGTATTTCATATCGCTGGTTTGATCTGTGCATACAGTATCTAATCTGTATATATCTTCAAGACTTTACAATAAAGGTCAGTAATGTTATTCATATTGCTGGTTTGACCTGGACTTACAGTATCTAATCTTTATATATCTTCAAGACTTTACATTAAAGGTCTGTAATGTTAAAGTTATTGATTTGTTTCAACAATAACTCTTAAACTTAAGGATCTCATGTTTATACTTTAAAGTTCTTTTTTGGTGTTAGGGATGTTATGTTTATTTTCAAAAGTATCTGATATTAAGGATGTCTTCCATGCATAATGTTGACTTCATATTAGGGATGTTATGTTTATTTTCAAAAGTATCTGATATTAAGGATGTCTTCCATGCATAATGTTGACTTCATATGTTAACACTTAATGTTGACAACCTCATCTTTTTATGTGATAAGCATTTCGTATGAAACTTGTTGCTACTTTTTTTGACAGCCCATAATACAAAGGGACTTCTCTGTCTTACCTTCACCATTTAATGTAAACTCTTCTGTCTTTGTCAGCTTTCTGTGTTGAGCACAAGAACAGGATACGAGCCTCAAAGCTTTCCTGAATGACAAACTGCTCAGGAATAAAGCATAGCATCTGTTGCAGTATGAAGAGCCATACAACAATAGTATTCTATTGTTATAGTCAAATACGAATTGCAGGACCACCACTAATAAAGAAGATTGTGATTAGTCAAGCAGTTGAAGCATCTGAAGAGCATCATTGACAGTGAGAGTACATTGCCACAGTAACAGTAGAGGCACTAGGAATATCATTAATAATAGCAGTGATGTGATGGTAGTATATGAGAGAAACATTGATAAAAAGAAAAAAGTCAAAAGAATTTGAGGAATTTATTTCATAGTTATTGAAAAGGACCACAGTTCATGTTTAGTACAAACTGTTTATTATATTTTTCAAAATGATCTTAAGCTACTTTTTAAGTGACAGGGACTGTTAATGATAGGTAATTGAATCATACTCTACAGGTATTTGGTAGTGAAACATACTCTGCAGTTTTTTCTCAGTAGTCATCTCACTGCATGACAAAGTCAAATTAGTACAATTATTGAGTGTATATTACATATGAAACACTAATATTTCCAAGTTAACTCTGTCAAAAGTCCCAGTATGAATTCTGGTCTGTTATACCATGTATTAAGAGTCTGATAAGGAAACTGGTCTTCTTATCTTTAATAGGAGGTACATATTTTTAAAACAACTGTTTAGTTAATGATGCTGATGTTGGAAATATCCTTACAGAAACAAGTTGATTATTTTCAAGAGCAGTCAGGAGCAGGCAGAAGTAACAAACTTTCAGTGTAAAAAGCAAGCAATTAATTGGCATTTACATGCAGAGACCACTAAATTTTTATGTATAACAGTAGGAATGCATAATATATTGAGGAATTTAGTTACCTAAGGTAGTTGGCATCTCTGGCAGGTGGTGCCAGGTTAGAGGGTATAGCAATTCATTGTAGGTGACAGGGAGAGGACTTCACTGTAGAAAGCAGACTTTAGACAAGAGACCACTGTATGCTTCACCATGTTCATGGTATAAGCATCTCGGTACAGTTGACTCTAGGGTTACCTGGAGTACGTAGGTTGGGATGAGATTAGTGTTCTACTCACCAGTCTTGTGCAAATCCCTTTTATCAACTCTAGTGTACACTTACTAAATATCTGAGGCTGTTGTAGGTTGTAGCTGTGCTCTGCAGTCTTGGTATTTTACAGGATTTTATTATGGAAGGCAAACAAGTGGAATATTCAATATACAATAAAACATTTTTAAAGGATTCTGTAATGAAAGGGCATAAGCTCACACCCATGGAAGAGCAATCTCCCAAGTGTTCACAATACCAGGAAAGCTTTATCCAACATTGTAAACTTAGAGCACATAGTATAGGTAATGCAGATGAGAATCAGTTTGAATGTTTGCTATGCCAGAAGACCTTTTCTGAGAGAAGTAACTTGGTGCAGCACATGCAGATTCATACTGGTGAAAAGGAACCATATGACTGCACTACACAGTGCCAAGAAACGCACTCCCAGAGGAGCCATTTATTGCAGCACGTGGTTGTTCATACAGGTGGGAATCTATTAGAATGTTCACAGTGCCAAAAGACCTTCTCCCGGTGGAGTTTATTAGTGCAGCACATGATTGTTCATACAGGTGAGAAACCATATGAATGTTCATATTGCCAGGAGACCTTCTCCCAGAATGGTGATTTAATGCAGCACATGACTGTCCATACAGGAAAGAAATTGTATGAATGTTCACACTGCCAAAAGACCTTTTATCAAAGGAGTCATATAGTGCAGCATATGAATGTTCATACAGGAGAGAAGCCATTTGAATGTTCAGATTGCCACAAGGCCTTCTCACAGAGGAGTAATTTAGTGCAGCATATGGCTGTTCATACAGGAGAGAGGCCATATGAATGCTCTTACTGCCAAAAGTCCTTCTACCAGAGAGGTCATGTACTGCAGCACATGGTTATTCATACAGGGGAGAGGCCATATGAATGTTCATATTGCCAAAAGACTTTCTCTCGAAAGGGTGTTTTAGTGGAACATATGTTTGTTCATACAGGCGAGAGACCATATGAATGTTCACATTGCCAGAAAACTTTCTCCCAGAGGAGTAATTTAGTGCGGCATATGAAAGTTCATACAGGAGAGAAACCACATGAATGTTCACTTTGCCAAAAGACTTTCACTCAGATGAGTCACTTAATGCGGCACATGACTGTTCATACAGGTGAGAAACCTTATGAATGTTCCCATTGCCAAAAGACCTTCTCTCGGAAGTGTAGTTTAGTGGAGCATATGACAGTTCATAAAGGAGAGAAACCTTATGAATGTACTTATTGCCAAAAGACCTTCTCTTATAAGAAGACATTAGTAAGACACATGGTTGTTCATACAGGAGAAAAACCATATGAATGTTCACTTTGCAAAACGACCTTCTTTCAGAAGGAGACCTTCATTAAGCATATGACTCTTCATTCAGAAGAGGAGCCTTTTGAATGTTCATATTCACAAGAGACCTCCTCTTTAAACGACACTTCAGTGCAACATATGAGTGTTCATACGGGAGAGAAGACATGAATGTCCATATTATCAGAAGACAGTCTCTCAGAGAAGTTACTTAGTGCAGCACATGACTGCTCATACTGGAGGGAAACTACATGAATTTTTTATTACCAAAAGACCTTCTCTCAAAAGGATATTTTTGTAATGCACATGAGTGTTCATACAGAAACTATATATATCATTACATTGCCAAAAGACCTCCCAGAAGAGTCAGTTAGTGCAGCACAACTTTTTTTTTTTTTTTTTTTTGAATACCTGATTGCCTTTCCTGCGTTAGCAAAGTAGCATCAGGAGCAGACAAAAAAGGCCACATATGCTCACGTCCATTCTCAAGCTGTCATGTGACAGCTGATATAGGTGAGAAACCATGTTCATATTTATATTCCAAAAAGACTTTCCCCCAGAAGTGGACCTTAGTGAAGTGCTTGACTGTTCATATAGGAGAGAAACCATATGAATGTTCACATTGCAAAAAGACTCTCCCAGTGGAGTTGTTCAGTGTGGCACATGACATTTCATACTGGAGAGACACTGTTTGACTGTTCAGCTGCCAAAAATTTAGTGCACCACATGATTGTTCATACAGGAGAGAAGCCTTAGGAACATACACAATCCCAAAAGACCTGGAAGGCTGATTTAATGTGCCACATGGATATTCATACAGGAATGCATGATATGATTGTTTACATTGCCAAAAATTCTTGTTGCAGAAAGTAGACTTAGTGCACCATCTGAATATCCATACAGGAGAGAAGCCATATGAACATTCACATTGCCAAAAGACATCTCAGAAGGGTTGTTTAGTGAGCTACATGAGTGCTCATACTGGAGATAAGCCATTTGAATGTTCACATTGCCCAAAGACATTCACTCAGAAGGGTTTTAGTGCAGCATATAAATTTTCACACGGGAGAAAATCACCTGAATGTTCACAATGCTGAAAGATCTTTGTCTATCTGAGGTCTTTGGTGTGGTAGATAATGGTTCTTACAGAAGCTGTGTGAAAGTTCACATTGCCAAAAGACCTTCCATCAGAGTTCTTTAGGGTGACACATGACTCTTTGTAAGGAGAAAAGTTGTGTGAATATTCACATTGTCAAAAGACTTTCTCCTGGTAGCTTAGTTTAGTGGAGCATGTACCTCTCCATACAGGAGAGAAGTCACATAAATATTTACATTGCCAAAAGACCTTCTTAAAGAGGATTTACTTAGTGTAGTACGTAAAGATTCGTACTGGAGTGAAGTCATTCGAATGTTCACATTACTAAAGGACCACTTAGAGGAATCATTTAGTAAAGCACATGCCTCTTCCTACAGATGGATGATATTTGAATTTACACATTGCCAAAAGACTTTCTTCTGGAAGGGTAGATTCGTGCACTACATGAGTTCATACAGGAGTGAAGACATACGAATGTTAACACTATTAAAAGACCTAGAGGGAGGTTTACTGCAACACATGATTTTTCATTCAATAGAGGGTCCATGTGAAGTTTACATCGCCAAATACATTCTCAACATGCTGATTCATACAGCAGAGAAGCCAGAAGACATCTACCCAAAGGAATCACTATGTAAAGTGCAGATCATATAGGATAAAAACTATATGAATGTTGACAGTGCCAAAGGTTGGTTTAGTGCAGCACCTGACTATTCACAGAGGGGAGAAGTCATTTGAATGTTCATGGTGTCAGAGGGCCTTCTCTATTTTGCACTTTAGGGCAACACATGGATCTTTACAAAGGAAAGAAAACTCTCTGCAAAAGTCCACTTTGGCCAAAGCTTTTTATACAAGGTTGATCAAACATGTCACACATCCTGCCATTGGTAATGATCCGTGTAACAGGACAGTGAGGATGATTTGTTGCCTTGATGGTAGAGAAGTCTGTTAGACCTGAGGGAGTGACTCACAAAATTGGTAGCAGTACACACTCCATCATATACAGATGGACAGTGGTTCAGAACTGGCCAAAATTAGCCATTATTCATCCATAAAGGTTTAGATGGACAAGTCTGACATTGTTAGGAAGAACTCTGAGAGTTGTACAGTTAATTTGTGTGCTGAAGGATAAGATATTCTTTTCTGTTAACAAGTATGATTATGCTGAAACAAAATTTATTAAGAAAACAAAGAAGCATCATCTTGTACAACAGATAATAAACTTTACAATGGATCTCTAAGAAAACTTATCTTTGATATGTTCAGGGAGAACATCGCATCAGCTTCATCATTTTCTTTATTTTTATTTACTTATTATTAGCCCAAGATAAGTTTCTTATGAAAGAGTCCTAGAGTTACCCAGTACATCTTAATAAAGGCATCTGAAGTCCAAGGCTGCACCACTTGAGGTAACAGTGAAAATTAGATACTTTTGGAGTTATAAGTTCTTTGATAAGACTTTAATCCAAATGATGCTGCCTCTTCAAGGGTGATTTCACTTGATGGAACATCATTTAGGCAGAACTTGGTAACACCTTTTTAAAGATGTAATGTAATGGTCTTTAAAATCAAGTTCAGTTGACATTTTGTAAGCTGACTCATTTCTGAGGAAGGCAGCTCATATGTCAAAAGTGATCACGATGGTAGTTTAATGGTTATCAGTTTATTTACAAAGTTATGGATAACTAGAATATAGTGATAAGCCGTGGTCATGGTTTGAAGAGCCATGTTTCTTTAGTGTGGGATATTTGAACTTGACAGCTGGACTTGTATATTTTTTAACAAATGTGAGATAAAACATGTTATTGTTGTAGATAGAGGTTGAATTATTTTTAAGAGAGTCATATCTGCCAGCTATTTTTTAGGTCACATTTAATTATTATAATTTTCTTTTGAGTGACATATATATTTCAGGTTTCTATTATGTCCTGCCATTGTATTTTGTATTGAGTTTTGTGTTCATAAGTGAATATCTTTAGTTGTACAAATAGAACCATGTTTCTTTTATAAATTTATCAAAATGATAGATGAAGGTAAATTCTCTTTCCATAATTGGATTGTATGTGATTGAAACTGCCCCAAAATGTTGTGACACGTAGAAGCCTGAGAGTAATGGAAAATTGTAGGGGTCCTTTTAGGCATTCAAGGCACTTTCTATGAGCATCCAACTGGCATTATAATGTCCTGCCTTAGTTTAGAAGTTTGTTGTGTTAATGACATTACTTGGTTACTTATTCCTGTCACCTACAACTCTCAACAGCAATACTGTAATTCTCATACTCTATTTTGAACCTAGATTTATGTGAATTAAAAAAACTGTTGCAAGTTATTTCATGATTGCTTTATTTGAATTGTATTTGTACCCTTTCCTCTTGATCTCACCATCAGTTTAAACTAGCTAAAACTAGACAGTGATTAAAGATAACTCACATACTTGTCATTAATACTTATGGATATAAAAACAACTCTTTTCTGTTTTTTGCAACACAATGCAGTTGTCCTGAGTATTCATCACACTGTGCTACTGGTTTGCCACTCCCTGTCTGTCTGTCTGTCTATATCTCAGATGCTTGTTCCCAGCTAGAACTCCCTCATGGGGGTGGCCACGGCAATAGAGACTCCATAACTAGTGAACACCAGTGCCGCTTTTTAGCCTTTAGTGCCTTGCCTTTAACAGGCCACTGGCAGAGAGTAACCCTAGTGATGTTTGCAAAGGCTCCCACCTAATGTTCCAGCTGATTTCTTCTACCTAATACTTGCCTAATGTTCCTATCCACTACTTCTGTCTGATGCTCCTGCCGAAATGTTCCTACCTACTATCTGTTTCTCCTACCATTTTGCCAAAAGGCAAGGCTAGTGCATAGCACCTACCACAGGAAAAATCTAGTTACAGAGACTGAACTGTGTGAGTTAAGTGTTGCTTAGTGTTATGTGTGACAAGTAGAGATCGTATGTTTGTGGACAGAATGCCAGCAGTCCTCGTGTGGATGAGGCGGACAGAAAAGACAGCTACCTGGGTCAGAAGAGTGCAACTTGACAACCACTGAAGTGCTGGCTTACTGAGCAGTCGTCATTAACTCTCCCGATATCCTTCACTTTATAACTAATATTCTTTTAGCTTTTCCTTTGTCAGTACTGAGCATATTTTTAATTGAAATGCATTTGTCAGTTTTAAATACTTAAGTGCTTTAGTAGAGCATTTTTGGTCTTCATCTCATTTTGCATTCATATTTTGGGCTATGAACTACTTTAACCTGTTGTTTAGCCCTGTCATTATAATTTTATAATCCTAGGACCCATCTACTCTGTTTTATCAACTAACAGTGATGCAGCTTTCCCAAAGTTGACTTTTCACTGATGGTGGTGTAACCTCAAGCAGTTGGAGTCTAGCCTTTTGAAACTAATCCCCTGTCAGATTTTACTCCTTCAGGAAATAGAAAGCCAAGAGTTCATTAATTCACCTCCAGTTTAGGAGAAGTCTAGCCATGACAACTAGATTTTCCCCCCAAAAAAGAAAAAAGTTTTAAATCCCTTCTATTGGGATTTAGAATAAAGGTTCTTCTTTAATTCCGTCATGAATTACATTGCATATTCTTGCAAGATGTTCTAGATCTGTTGGACTTTTCCATGTAAGTTCTAGAGATTGAACATGTCATGGGCAATGTTTTGAAAAATTTATATCTAAAGAATTTTTCTTTCTAAACCAGTGCAATTTCACTTTTCATTTATTTCATAGGAAGTTAGATGGAACCACAGGAAAAGAAAATCGTCAGAACAGAAAGCTATATTTCCTTTGCCTTCTTGAAGATTTTAATATTATTATCTATATCTAAGCAGAGTCAAAAGACTAAATAAATCTTTCCTTTAAAAGTAACAAGGCTATCATCCTTATGACCAAACAGTGTTCCAACACTAGCCTGATTTATACAGGTTTTTCAGGAAAGATGAGATTCATTTTTGAAGTTGCAAGTGTGTCTACATAGTGTATGTTTGTATGTGTATGTGTGTGTCTGTATTGGCGTGTGTGTGAATGAGTTTGTATTTCTGTGTGCAGGTCTCCCAATTTTTGTCATTTATATGAATTTCATATATGTTTGTGTGTGTAAGTGTGCTTCTTTATGTATATGTATATCTGTACCTGTGTTGTAGTATTTCAACTTGTGATCATGTCTGCATGTGTATATGCATGTCTGTAGGCAGTGTGTCCTTGTGATTTATTGTCCGTTTCATTACATGACTTCACAATGTGAATTAAGAAATAACTTATGTCTTTTGCACAGACATGAAACAAAACATGATCTTTTCCTTTAACGTATATTTTAGGGGTGAACGGTGCCCTTAGCATATATATGGTCACACTGGAGTAGAATTGCTCATGGGAAGATGATGCTAGTTATATGATAATTATAGAAATATTTTTTTTCATATTATATTCAACCAGTGTTTCCTGTGTTAGTGAGGTATTGCAAGGAAACAAAGTATGGCCCAACCTCTCATATGCACATATATGTACATAAATGTCCATACACGCACATATACATACACAGACACATACATATATACACAGGTATATTTTCATACTTGATGCCTTCATCCATTCCCATCACTACCCTGCCACACAGGAAATAGCCCCCTTTCCCCCTTACAGTGAGGTAGCACCAGGAAAAAGAAAAAAAAAAGGCCACATTCACTCACACTTAAGCTCAAGATGTCATGTGTAATGCACCTAAACCACAGCTCCCTGTCCACATCAAGACCCCACAGACCTTTCCATGGTTTGCCCCAGATGCTTCACATGCCCTGGTTTAGTTCATTGACTGCAAGTCAACCCCAATATACCACAGTTCACTCTATTCTTTGCACACCTTTCACCCTCCTGTATGTTCAGGCCCTGATTGCACAAAATCTTTTTCACTTCATCCTTCCACCTCCAGTTTGGTCTTATGCTTCTCCTTGTTTTTCCTCCACCTCTTATACATATATCCTCTTTGTCAGTCTTTCCTTACTCTGCTCTCTCAACCACACTCTTTTTATTACCACTCATCTCTCTTAACCACTTTCTTTTTATTACCACAAATCTTTCTCAGCCAAACTCTTTTTATTACCACACATCTCTCTCACCCTTTCATTACTTACTCAATCAAACCACCTCGCACAACATACTGTCCTCAAACATTTCATTTCCGACACATCCACCCTCCTCTGTACAACCCTATCATTAGCCTGTGCGTCTCATCCATATAACATTGTTGGAGCCACTGTTCCTTCAAACATACCCATTTTTGCTCTCCAAGATAACATTCTCACCTTCCACACATTCTTCAATGCTCCCAGAACTTTTGCCCCCCCCCCCCCCCCCCCCCCCCCCCCCCCCCCCCCCCCTGTGACTCACCTGTACTTCCATGGTTCCTTCTGTTGCTAAGTCCACTCTCAGATATCTAAAACACTTCACTTCCTCCAGTTTTTTCATTCAAACTTACCTTCCCAATTGACATGTCCCTCAACCTTACTGAACCTAATAACAATAACATTTACTCTAAGCTTTCTCCTTTCACATACTTTACCATACTCAGTCACCAACCTTTAAAGTTTCTCACCCAAATCAGCCACCAGCACTGTATCATCAGCGAACAACATCTGACTAACTTTCCAGGCCCTTTCATCCACAACTCTTGCATTCACCTCGATAACCACCCCATCCATAAACCAAATAAACAACCATGTGGACATCACGCACCATCGCCGCAAACCAACATTCACTGAGAACCAATCACTCTCCTCTCTTCCTACTCATACACATGCCTTACATCCTTGGTAAAGACTTTTCACTGCTTCTAGTGAATTAGCTCCCACTCTTACAACCATCCACAAAGTATCTCTTATCAACCCTATCATATTCCTTTTCCAGATCGGTAAATGCTACATACAAATCCATCTGTTTTTCCAAGTATTTCTCACATATATTTTTTCAAAGCAAACACCTGATCCACACATCCTCTACCACTTTTGAAACCACACTGCTCTTTCCCAATCTGATGCTTTGTACATGCCTTTACCTTCTCAGTCAATACCCTCCCATATAATTTCCCAGGAATACTCAACAAACTTATGCCTATGTAATTTGAACACCCCCCGTTTTTCCCCTCTGCCTTTATACAATGGCACTATGCATGCATTCCCCAATCCATACATACATTGAATATCCTTACCAACCAATCAACAACACAGTCACCCCCTTTTTCCATAAATTCCACTGCAATACCATCCAAATCCACTGCCTTGCCAGCTTTCATCTTCTGCAAAGCTTTCACTGCTGTTTCTCTGTTTACCAAACCATTCTCCCTGACCCTCTCACTTCGCACACCACCCTGACCAGTACACCCTATATCTGCTACTCTTATCATCAAACATATTCAACAAACCTTCAAAATATTCACTCCATCTCCTCACTTCATCACTACTTGTTATTACCTCCCCATTTGTCCCCTTCACCACTATTCCCATTTGTTATCTTATGCATGTTATTTACCTCCTGCCAAAACATCTTTTTATTCTCTCTGAAATTTAATGATACTCTCACCCCCAATTCTCATTTGCCCTCTTTTTCACCTCTTGCACCTTTCTCTTGGCCTCCTGCCACTTTCTTTTATACATCTCCTAGTCATTTGCACTACTTCCCTGCAAAAGTTGTCCAAACACCTCTCTCTTTCTCCTCTTTCACTAACAACCTTATTTCTTCATCCCACCACTCACTACCCTTCCTAATCTGCCCACCTCCCACCTTTTTCATGCCACATGCACAAGCCATCACTGCTTTCCTAAATACATCCCATTCCTCCCCCACTCCCGTCATGTCATTTGCTCTCACCTTTTGCCACTCTACACTAAATTTCTCATGGTACTTCCTCACATGAATCTCCTCTCCAAGTTCACTTACTCTCACCACTCTCCTCTCCCCAACATTCTCTCCTCTTTTCTGAAGACTTCTACAAATCTTCACCTTCACCTCCACAAGATAGTGATCAGACATCCCTCCAGCTGCCCCTCTCAGCACATTAACATCCACAAGTCTGTCATTTACAAGCCTATCAAGTAACACGCAATCCAATAACACCCTTTGACCATCTCTCCTACTCACATACATATTTACATTTTATTTATTATACTTTGTCACTGTCTCCCGCATTAGCAAGGTAGCGCAAGGAAACAGGTGAAAGAATGGCCCAACCCACCCAAATGCACATGTATATACATACACAGACATATACATATATACACATGTACATAATTCATATTGCTGCCTTTATTCATTCCTGTTGCCACCCCGCCACACATGAAATGACACCCCCCTCCCCCCGCACATGCATGAGTTAGCACTAGGAAAAGACTACGAAGGCCATATTCGTTCACACTCAGTCTCTAGCTGTCATGCATAATGCATCGAAACCACAGCTCCCTTTCTACATCCAAGCTCCACAGAACTTTCCATGGTTTACCCTAGACGCTTCACATGCCCTGGATCAATCCATTGACAGCACGTCAACCCTGGTATACCACATCGTTCCAATTCACTCTATTCCTTACACGCCTTTCACCCTCCTGTATGTTCAAGCCCTGATCACTCAAAATCTTTTTACTCCATCTTTCCACCTCTCTTCGTTCCCTCCACCTCTGACACGTATATCCTCTTTGTCAATCTTTCCTCACACATTCTCTCCATGTTACCAAACCATTTTAACACACCCTCTTCTGCTCTCTCAACCACACTCTTTTTATTGCCACACATCTCTTTTACCCTTTCAATACTTACTCGAGCAAACCACCTCACACCACATATTGTCCTCAAACATCTCATTTTCAACACATCCATCCTCCTCTGAACAACCCTGTCTATAGCCCACACCTCGCAACCATATAACATTGTTGGAACCACTCTTCCTTCTAACATACCCATTTTTTTCTTTCGGAGATAATGTTCTTGCCTTCCACACATTCTTCAACGCTCCCAGAGCCTTTGCCCCCTCCCCCACACTAAGACTCACCAACACTTCCATGGTCCATCCACTCCCAGATACATAAAACTCTTCACTTCCTCCAGTTTTTCTCCATTCAAACTTACCTCCCAATTGACTTGGCCCTCAACCCTACTGAAACTAATAACCTTGCTCTTATTCACATTTACTCTCAGCTTTCTTCTTTCACGCACTTTACCAAACTCAGTCACCAGCTTCTGCAGTTTCTCACCTGAATCAGCCACCAGCGCTGTATCATCACCGAACAACAACTGACTCACTTCCCAAGCCCTCTCATCCACAACAGACTGCATACTTGCCCCTCTCTGCAAAACTCTTGCATTCACCTCCCTAACAACCCAATCCATAACAAATTATACAACCATGGAGACATCTCGCACCCCTGCCGCAAACCAACATTCACTGAGAACCAATCACTTTCCTCTCTTCCTACACGTACACATGCCTTACATCCTCGATAAAAACTTTTCACTGCTTCTAGCAACTTACCTTCCACACCATATATGCTTAATACCTTCCACAGACCATCTCTATCAACTCTATCATATGCCCTCTTCAGATCCATAAATGCTACATACAACTCCATCTGTTTTTCTATTTCTCACATACATTCTTCATAGCAAACACTTGATCCACACATCCTCCTGACCACCTCTGAAACCACACTGCTCTTCCCCAATCTGTCGCTATCTACATGCCTTCACCCTTTCAATCAATAACCTCCCATATAATTTCCCAGGAATACTCAACAAACTTATACCTCTGTGATTTTAACACTCACCTATATCCCCTTTGCCTTTGTACAATGGCACTATGCATGCATTCCACCAATCCTCAGGAACTTCACCATGAGCCATACATACACTGAATATCCTCACCAACCAGTCAACAACACAATCACCCCCTTTTTTAATAAATTCCACTGCAATACCATCCAAATCCGCCACCTTGCTGGTTTTCATCATCCACAATGCTTTCACTACCTCTTCTCTGTTTACAAAACCATTCTCCCTGACCCTCTCACTTCGCACACCACCTTGACCAAAACACCCTATATCTGCCACTATATCAGCTAACATTCAACAAACCTTCAAAATACTCACTTCATCTCCTCACATAACCACTACTTGTTATTACCTCCCCATTTGCCCCCTTCACCAATGTTCCCATTTGTTCTCTTGTCGTACACACTTTATTTACCTCCTTCCAAACCATCTTTTTATTCTCCCTAAAATTTAATGATACTCTCACCCCAACTCTCATTTGCTCTCTTTTTTACCTCTTGCACCTTTCTCTTGACCTCCTGCCTCTTTCTTTTATACATCTCCCACTCATTTGCACTATTTCTCTGCAAAATCATCCAAATGCCTCTCTCTTCTCTTTCCCTAATAATCTTACTTCTTCATCCCACCTCTCACTACCCTTTCTAATCTGCCCACCTCCCACGCTTCTCAAGCCACAATCATCTTTTGCGCAAGCCATCACTGCTTTCCCAAATACATGCCATTCCTCCCCCACTCCCCTTACATCCTTTGCTCTCACCTTTTTCCATTCTGCACTCAGTCTTTCCTGGTACTTCCTCACACAAGTCTCCTTCCCAAGCTCACTTACTCTCACCACTTTTTTCACGCAAACATTTTCACTTTTCTGAAAACCTCTACAAATCTTCACCTTTGCCTCTACAAGATAATGCTCAGACATCCCTCCAGTTGTACCTCTCAGCACATTAACATACAAATGTCTCTCTTTCATGCGCTTATCAATTAACACGTAATCCAATAACACTCTCTGGCCATCTCTCCTACTTACATACATATACTTATATATATATATATATATATATATATATATATATATATATATATATATATATATATATATATATATATATATATTTTTTTTTTTTTTTTTTTTTTCGCTGTCTCCCGCGTTTGCGAGGTAGCGCAAGGAAACAGACGAAAGAAATGGCCCAACCCACCCCCATACACATGTATATAAATACGTCCACACACGCAAATATACATACCTACACAGCTTTCCATGGTTTACCCCAGACGCTTCACATGCCTTGATTCAATCCACTGACAGCACGTCAACCCCGGTATACCACATCGCTCCAATTCACTCTATTCCTTGCCCTCCTTTCACCCTCCTGCATGTTCAGGCCCCGATCACACAAAATCTTTTTCACTCCATCTTTCCACCTCCAATTTGGTCTCCCTCTTCTCCTCGTTCCCTCCACCTCCGACACATATATCCTCTTGGTCAATCTTTCCTCACTCATTCTCTCCATGTGACCAAACCATTTCAAAACACCCTCTTCTGCTCTCTCAACCACGCTCTTTTTATTTCCACACATCTCTCTCACCCTTACGTTACTCACTCGATCAAACCACCTCACACCACACATTGTCCTCAAACATCTCATTTCCAGCACATCCATCCTCCTGCGCACAACTCTATCCATAGCCCACGCCTCGCAACCATACAACATTGTTGGAACCACTATTCCTTCAAACATACCCATTTTTGCTTTCCGAGATAATGTTCTCGACTTCCACACATTCTTCAAGGCCCCCAGAATTTTCGCCCCCTCCCCCACCCTATGATCCACTTCCGCTTCCATGGTTCCATCCGCTGCCAGATCCACTCCCAGATATCTAAAACACTTCACTTCCTCCAGTTTTTCTCATTCTTAAAGTCACCTCCCAATTGACTTGACCCTCAACCCTACTGTACTTAATAACCTTGCTCTTATTCACATTTACTCTTAACTTTCTTCTTCCACACACTTTACCAAACTCAGTCACCAGCTTCTGCAGTTTCTCACATGAATCAGCCACCAGTGCTTTATCATCAGCGAACAACAACTGACTCACTTCCCAAGCTCTCTCATCCCCAACAGACTTCATACTTGCCCCTCTTTCCAAAACTCTTGCATTTACCTCCCTAACAACCCCATCCATAAACAAATTAAACAACCATGGAGACATCACACACCCCTGCCGCAAACCTACATTCACTGAGAACCAATCACTTTCCTCTCTTCCTACACGTACACATGCCTTACATCCTCGATAAAAACTTTTCACTGCTTCTAACAACTTGCCTCCCACACCATATATTCTTAATACCTTCCACAGAGCATCTCTATCAACTCTATCATATGCCTTCTCCAGATCCATAAATGCTATATACAAATCCATTTGCTTTTCTAAGTATTTCTCACATACATTCTTCAAAGCAAACACCTGATCCACACATCCTCTACCACTTCTGAAACCACACTGCTCTTCCCCAATCTGATGCTCTGTACATGCCTTCACCCTCTCAATCAATACCCTCCCATATAATTTACCAGGAATACTCAACAAACTTATACCTCTGTAATTTGAGCACTCACTCTTATCCCCTTTGCCTTTGCTACAATGGCACTATGCACGCATTCCGCCAATCCTCAGGCACCTCACCATGAGTCATACATACATTAAATAACCTTACCAACCAGTCAACAATACAGTCACCCCCTTTTTAATAAATTCCACTGCAATACCATCCAAACCTGCTGCCTTGCCGGCTTTCATCTTCCGCAAAGCTTTCACTACCTCTTCTCTGTTTACCAAATCATTTTCCCTAACCCTCTCACTTTGCACACCACCTCGACCAAAACACCCTATATCTGCCACTCTATCATCAAACACATTCAACAAACCTTCAAAATACTCACTCCATCTCCTTCTCACATCACCACTACTTGTTATCACCTCCCCATTTGCGCCCTTCACTGAAGTTCCCATTTGCTCCCTTGTCTTACGCACTTTATTTACCTCCTTCCAGAACATCTTTTTATTCTCCCTAAAATTTAATGATACTCTCTCACCCCAACTCTCATTTGCCCTTTTTTTCACCTCTTGCACCTTTCTCTTGACCTCCTGTCTCTTTCTTTTATACATCTCCCACTCAATTGCATTTTTTCCCAGCAAAAATCGTCCAAATGCCTCTCTCTTCTCTTTCACTAATACTCTTACTTCTTCATCCCACCACTCACTACCCTTTCTAATCAACCCACCTCCCACTCTTCTCATGCCACAAGCATCTTTTGCGCAATCCATCACTGATTCCCTAAATACATCCCATTCCTCCCCCACTCCCCTTACTTCCATTGTTCTCACCTTTTTCCATTCTGTACTCAGTCTCTCCTGGTACTTCCTCACACAGGTCTCCTTCTCAAGCTCACTCACTCTCACCACCCTCTTCACCCCAACATTCACTCTTCTTTTCTGAAAACCCATACAAATCTTCACCTTAGCCTCCACAAGATAATGATCAGACATCCCTCCAGTTGCACCTCTCAGCACATTAACATCCAAAAGTCTCTCTTTCGCACGCCTGTCAATTAACACGTAATCCAATAACGCTCTCTGGCCATCTCTCATACTTACATAAGTATACTTATGTATATCTCGCGTGACTGTATGACGCGAGTGTGCCGTGATCCGACGTTTTATATCGTGTTGTATCCCCGTAATCTTACAACCCTGAGGAAAATCTCGTACCATTGGAACGTTGTTATAGTGTTCGCACGAGGCAACGCGATTGTGTTACTCTCGACTTGAAACTTAAGGTGATAAAGGACTTTTGAAATGGAAGAACGTGCTGTCAATACTGCTAGCCATCTTGGCTTGCTTCCGACCACCGTGCCATACCGTCGTCATGTACGCCGACCAGATCATGGCGAAAGCACAGACGATGCGGGAAGGCCAGCCAGTCCACTTTCAAGAGGTCATATCCAGCAGTGTGACGACTTCGAAAGTTTGCAATCGTGATTAATCTTGAGATGGCCACGTCCACCATGGATGATGGATACCCCAGCTGGGCGGCCCAAGAGTCCTTGCCAGCACCTGGAGGCGTCACTCCCCTCCCCTGCCTGGCGTAGTGGTACGCGAGTCCAGGCTGGAGTGACCTGTGTCCTCACCGACCTCAGCATTGGCTTATGGCGACTCGTGGACGGTTGGAGCAGCCACCGACTCCTTAAATTCAGTCACCAGGACTGTCAAGATGGCACCGATGAGGAGCAGTGCCAGCCAGCCTACAAGACCCGGAAGTGTCGGTGACTGTGGATGGTGTGGAGGGAGATAGCGCGTCAGTGCCCTGTGATCTCTTCCCCTCCGACCCCAAAGACAAGGTCAACCTCATCCTCTGGTACAAGGACGAAGCCAAGGACCCAATATATAGTACTTATGTGGGGTGCCTCAGAGTGGGGTGCCTAAATGTGTGTTGATGTAACCAAGATGTGAAGACCCTTACTGGAAAAACAATCACTCTTGAAGTAGAACCTTCAGACACAATTGAAAATGTGAAGGAAAATAGTGAAATTGGAGAAAAATGTAGCTTAGACATTGAAGCTTATCGATACAGTGGTTAAATTGATGAGAACTGCTATTGACGTTTGTGTAAATAAATTATACATTTCCTTTTTTCCATAGCCAGAGGTTGAACCATTATGTGACATTCATTTTTTTCATTCATTTCAAGCTAGAAGTTTCAGTTTTCTAAATTGTTTCTTACATTTTTCATATGTATATATATGTATGTGTGTGTGTGTGTATATGTGCGTATGTATGTGTATGTGTGTGTATGTGTATATGTATATATATATGTATATTATCCCTGGGGATAGGGGTGAAAGAATACTTCCCACGTATTCCTCGCGTGTCGTAGAAAGCGACTAGAGGGGACGGGAGCGGGGGGCCAGAAATCCTCCCCTCCTTGTATTAACTTTCTAAAATGGGAAACAGAAGAAGGAGTCACGCGGGGAGTGCTCATACTCCTCGAAGGCTCAGAGTGGGGTGCCTAAATGTGTGTGGATGTAACCAAGATGTGAAAAAAGGAGAGATAGGTAGTATGTTTGAGGAAGGGAACCTGGATGTTTTGGCTCTGAGTGAAACGAAGCTCAAGGGTAAAGGGGAAGAGTGGTTTGGGAATGTCTGGGGAGTAAAGTCAGGGGTTAGTGAGAGGACAAGAGCAAGGGAAGGAGTAGCAATACTCCTGAAACAGGAGTTGTGGGAGTATGTGATAGAGTGTAAGAAAGTAAATTCTCGATTAATATGGGTAAAACTGAAAGTTGATGGAGAGAGGTGGGTGATTATTGGTGCATATGCACCTGGGCATGAGAAGAAAGATCAAGAGAGGCAAGTGTTTTGGGAGCAGCTGAATGAGTGTGTTAGTGGTTTTGATGCACGAGACCGGGTTATAGTGATGGGTGATTTGAATGCAAAGGTGAGTAATGTGGCAGTTGAGGGAATAATTGGTATACATGGGGTGTTCAGTGTTGTAAATGGAAATGGTGAAGAGCTTGTAGATTTATGTGCTGAAAAAGGATTGATGATTGGAAATACCTGGTTTAAAAAGCGATATATATATATATATATATATATATATATATATATATATATATATATATATATATATATATTATCCCTGGGGATAGGGGATTAAGAATACTTCCCACGTATTCCCTGCGTGTCATAGAAGGCGACTAAAAGGGGAGGGAACGGGGGGCTGGAAATCCTCCCCTCTCGTTTTTTTGTTTTTTTTCTTTCCAAAAGAAGGAACAGAGGGGGCCAGGTGAGGATATTCCAAAAAAGGCCCAGTCCTCTGTTCTTAATGCTACCTCGCTAACGCAGGAAATGGCAAATAGTTTAAAAAAAAAAAAAAGAAAGTATATATATATATATATATTTTCTTTTTTTCTTTCAAACTATTCGCCATTTCCCGCATTAGCGAGGTAGCGTTAAGAACAGAGGACTGGGCCTTTGAGGGAATACCCTCACCTGGCCCAATTCTCTGTTCCTTCTTTTGGAAAATTGAAAAAAAAAAAAAAAAAAGAGAGGGGAGGATTTCCAGCCCCCCGCTCCCTCCCCTTTTAGTCGCCTTCTACGACACGCAGGGAATACGTGGGAAGTATTCTTAATCCCCTATCCCCAGGGATATATATATATATATATATATATATATATATATATATAGGAAGAGAGGAAAGTGATTGGTTCTCAGTGAATGTAGGTTTGCGGCAGGGGTGTGTGATGTCTCCATGGTTGTTTAATTTGTTTATGGATGGGGTTGTTAGGGAGGTGAATGCAAGAGTTTTGGAAAGAGGGGCAAGTATGAAGTCTGTTGGGGATGAGAGAGCTTGGGAAGTGAGTCAGTTGTTGTTCGCTGATGATACAGTGCTGGTGGCTGATTCATGTGAGAAACTGCAGAAGCTGGTGACTGAGTTTGGTAAAGTGTGTGAAAGAAAAAAGTTAAGAGTAAATGTGAACAAGAGCAAAGTTATTAGGCACAGCAGGGCTGAGGGTCAAGTCAAGTCAAGTCAAAGCGAGGTAGCTTTGAGAACAGAGGACTGGGCCTTTGAGGGAATATCCTCACCTGGCCCCCTTCTCTGTTCCCTCTTTTGGAAAATTATCTTTTTAAACCAGGTTTTCCCAGTCACCAGCCATTTTTCAGCGCACAAATCTACAAGCTCTTCACCATTTCCACTTACAACACTGAACACCCCATGTACACCAATTATTCCCTCAACTGCCACTTTACTCACCTTTCCATTCAAATCACCCATCACTATAACCCAGTCACATGCATCAAAACTGCTAATACAGTCAGTCAGCTGCTTTCAAAACACTTGCCTCTCATGATCTTTCTTCCCATGCCCAGGTGCATAGGCACCAATGATCACCCATCTCTCTCCATCCACTTCAGTTTTACACATATCAATCTGGAGTTTACTTTCTTACACTCTATCACATACTCCCACAACTCCTGTTTCAGGAGTAGTGCTACTCCTTTCTTAGCTCTTGTCATCTCACCAACCCCTGACTTTACTCAAAAGATATTCCCAAACCACTCTTCCCCTTACCCTTGAGCTTCGTTTCACTCAGAGGCAAAACATCCAGGTTCCTTTCCTCAAACATTCTACCTATCTCTCCTTTTTTCTCATCTTGGTTACATCCACACACATTTAGACACCAGAATCTGAGCCTTCGAGGAGGAGGAACACTCCCTGCATGACTCCTTCTTCTGTTTCCCCTTTTAGAAAGTTGAAATACAAGGAGGGGAGTGTTTCTAGCCTCCCGCTCCTGTTCCCTTTTGTCGCCTTCTATGACATGTGGGGAATGCGTGGGAAGTATTCTTCCTCCCCTAGCCCCAGGGATAGGGGATAAAGAATACTTATGTATATCTCTCTTTTTAAACCAGGTATTCCTAATCACCAGGCCTTTTTCAGCACAGATCCACAAGCTCTTCACCATTTCCATTTACAACACTGAACACCCCATGACACCGATTATACCCTCAGCTTCCACATTACTCACCTTCGCATTCAAATCGCCCAGTCACTATAACCTGGTCTCTTGCATCAAAGCTGCTAACACACTCATTCAGCTGCTCCCAAAACACTTGCCTCTCATTATCTTTCTTTTATGGTCAGGTGCATAGGCACCAATAATCACCCATTTCTCTTCATCCCCTTTCAGTTTTACCCATATCTGTGATTATCTCTGTCTTAACTCAAGGGAAATTTCTTAGTTGTTCCCAGCTACAAAGGTATTTCTACAGCACATTATCATCCCTCAACTACAGTTGGGTAACAAGGAATATGATAACATCACCTTACTGCATCTTTGCCATGGCATTACAGCTTTTCTCCACACTGAGATCAGATCTTTTGTATTACAATTCTCTAAAAACATTCTGAAGTATTTGAACCTCATTTTATATGATGAGCAACTAGTGTGGATGGGATTGGAGCAGGATCTCTTACAAAACGGTGGCCATGTTGTTGATTGGTTAGTCTGGTTTTTCAATGTATGGGCTCTGGTGAGATGCCTGTGGACTGGCAAGATGCATATATAGTGCCCTTAGATTAAAGCAAGGGGGATAAAAGTAAAATATCAAATTACAAATGTTTAAGTTTAAGTATATCCAGTGAATTGTATGGGAGAGTAGTGAGGATGTTAACATAAGCATCTGATTGAGGTTGAGTAAATGTAGCCTTAGGAGTAGTGGACCAGAAGTTTGCTTTGTAGAATTCATGTGAGTAATACTTAGATGCATTTGTATGTGGCATTTATGGATCTAGTGAGTGTACAATAGGGATAACAGAGATTCCTATTGGTGTTGCCGATAGATGTTGTAGGAAAGCTGCTAAATGCAGTAAGGAGTTTTTACTGGGAGAGTAAGGAGCATTTACAAGTAAGAAGGGAAGAGGATAAGTTGTTACAAATGAAGATGGGTCTACTTGAAGAGTGTATGATTTTACCATGGTTGTTTAATCTCTTCATGAATAAGTTGGTGAGATGGGTAAATGAAAGTGTTCTGGAGAGAAGGGGAAATCTACAGTATACAGGGGGTGAAAATGAATGGGAGGTAAGTTGGTTGCTGTTTGCAGATTGTCCCTGGTGGTAGACTCAATATAGAAACTCCAGAAGCTGGTAATTGAGTTTGGAAGGGTGTGTGAAAGGAAGTTGAAGATAACTTTATTTATATGGGCATTAAGGAATTCATGATGTGCAGCAGGGTAGGAATTCAGAATGGAATGAGTATTAGTATGAATGGAGAGAGACTGGAGGAAGAGGAATGCTTTAGGTACATGAGAATTGACATTGCAGTGGATGGAACTGTGGGAGCAGTAACGAGTCATGTGATGGGAATGGAACCGTGTTGTAAAGATGACCATGGAAAAGTATTTAGCGTCGAGTAGAATGCTTTGTGGGAGGTGTTAAGGATATATGGTATAGGGAGAAACTGTTGGATGGTGTAAAATCCTTCTATAGAGGAACAAATGCTTGTGTAAGAGTGGATGGAGAGTTCAGCAAAAGATTTGGGATATATGTAGGTGTGAGGCAGGGCTGTGTGGTGACCGAATTTGGAAAAGTGTGTAAAAGGAGAAAGTTGAGAGTAAATGTGAATAAGAGCAAGGTTATTAGGTTCAGTGGGGTTGAGGGACAAGTTACTTGGGGTGCAAGTTTGAATGGAGAAAAATTAGAGGAAAGGTGTTTTAGATATCCGGAAGTGGACTTAGCAGCGGATGGAACCATGGAAACAGAAGTGAGTCACAAGGTGGGGAAAGGGCGAAGGCTCTGGGAGCGATGAAGAATGTGTGGAAGAAGAGAACATTATCTCAGAGAGCAAAAATGGGTATGTTTGAAGGAATAGTAGTTACAACAATGTTATATGGTTGTGAGGCATGAGTTGTACGGAGGAGGGTGGATGTCTTGGAAATGAAATATTTAAGAACAAGATGTGGTGTGAGGTGGTTTGATCGAGTAGGTAATGTAAGGGTAAGATAGAGGTGTGGAAATAAAAAGAGTATGGTTGAGAAAGCAGATGCAGGATGTTGAAATGGCTTGGACATAGGGAAAGAATAAGTGAGGAAAGATCGACAAAGTGGATATGTTTCAGAGGTGGAGGGAACAAGAAGCAGGAGACCAAATTGGAGGGAGAAAGATGGAGTGAAAAAGATTTTGAGCAATTGTGGCCTGAACATACAGGAGGGTGAGGGGCGTGCAAGGAATACACTGAATTGGAAGGATGTGGTGTACCGGGGTCGATGTGCTGTCAGTGGACTGAACCAGGGCATGTGATGCCTCTAGGGTAAACCATGAAAAGGTCTACAGGGCCTGGATGCGGATAGGGAGCTGTGGTTTTGGTTCATAACATATTACAGACAGAGTCTGAGTGTGAACGAATGTGGCTTTTTGTCCGTATTGCTGGCGCTGCTTCGCTGAAGCAGGGGATAGTGATGCTCTTTTCCTGTGGGGCTGAATAGCGCCAGGAATGGATGAAGGCAAGCAGGTGTGAATATGTACATGTGTATGTATGTAATGTCTGCATATGTGTATATGTTGATATGTATATGTATGCATCTGTGCGTATGTGGACGTTTCTGTGCATATCAGTGCATATGAGTGGATGGGCCATTCTTCATCTGTTTCCTGGCGTTGCCTCGCTGACGCGGGAAACAGCGTCTAATATTATTATTATTATATATATATATATATATATATATATATATATATATATATATATTTTTTTTTGCTTTGTTGCTGTCTCCCGCGTTTGCGAGGTAGCGCAAGGAAACAGACGAAAGAAATGGCCCAACCCACCCCCATACACATGTATATACATACGTCCACACACGCAAATGTACATACCTACACAGCTTTCCATGGTTTACCCCAGACGCTTCACATGCCCTGATTCAATCCACTGACAGCACGTCAACCCCGGTATACCACATCGATCCAATTCACTCTATTCCTTGCCCTCCTTTCACCCTCCTGCATGTTCAGGCCCCGATCACACAAAATCTTTTTCACTCCATCTTTCCACATCCAATTTGGCCTCCCACTTCTCCTCGTTCCCTCCACCTCCGACACATATATCCTCCTGGTCAATCTTTCCTCACTCATTCTCTCCATGTGCCCAAACCATTTCAAAACACCCTTTTCTGCTCTCTCAACCACACTCTTTTTATTTCCACACATCTCTCTTACCCTTACGTTACTTACTCGATCAAACCACCTCACACCACACATTGTCCTCAAACATCTTATTTCCAGCACATCCATCCTTCTGCGCACAACTCTATCCATAGCCCACGCCTCGCAACCATACAACATTGTTGGAACCACTATTCCTTCAAACATACCCATTTTTGCTTTCGGAGATAATGTTCTCGACTTCCACACATTCTTCAAGGCTCCCAGGATTTTCGCCCCCTCCCCCACCCTATGATCCACTTCCGCTTCCATGGTTCCATCCGCTGCCAGATACACTCCCAGATATCTAAAACTTCCTCCAGTTTTTCTCCATTCAAACTTACCTCCCAATTGACTTGACCCTCAATCCTACTGTACCTAATTACCTTGCTCTTATTCACATTTACTCTTAACTTTCTTCTTTCACACACTTTACCAAACTCAGTCACCAGCTTCTGCAGTTTCTCACATGAATCAGCCACCAGCGCTGTATCATCAGCGAACAACAACTGACTCACTTCCCAAGCTCTCTCATCCCCAACAGACTTCATACTTACCCCTCTTTCCAAAACTCTTGCATTCACCTCCCTAACAACCCCATCCATAAACAAATTAAACAACCATGGAGACATCACACACCGCTGCCGCAAACCTACATTCACTGAGAACCAATCACTTTCCTCTCTTCCTACACGTACACATGCCTTACATCCTCGATAAAAACTTTTCACTGCTTCTAACAACTTGCCTCCCACACCATATATTCTTAATACCTTCCACAGAGCATCTCTATCAACTCCATCATATGCCTTCTCCAGATCCATAAATGCTACATACAAATCCATTTGCTTTTCTAAGTATTTCTCACATACATTCTTCAAAGCAAACACCTGATCCACACATCCTCTACCACTTCTGAAACCACACTGCTCTTCCCCAATCTGATGCTCTGTACATGCCTTCACCCTCTCAATCAATACCCTCCCATATAATTTACCAGGAATACTCAACAAACTTATACCTCTGTAATTTGAGCACTCACTCTTATCCCCTTTGCCTTTGTACAATGGCACTATGCACGCATTCTGCCAATCCTCAGGCACCTCACCATGAGTCATACATACATTAAATAACCTTACCAACCGGTCAATAATACAGGCACCCCTTTTTTAATAAATTCCACTGCAATACCATCCAAACCTGCTGCCTTGCCAGCTTTCATCTTCCGCAAAGCTTTTACTACCTCTTCTCTGTTTACCAAATCATTTTCCCTAACCCTCTCACTTTGCACACCACCTCGACCAAAACACCCTATATCTGCCACTCTATCATCAAACACATTCAACAAACCTTCAAAATACTCACTCCATCCCCTTCTCACATCACCACTACTTGTTATCACCTCCCCATTTGCGCCCTTCACTGAAGTTCCCATTTGCTCCCTTGTCTTACGCGCTTTATTTACCTCCTCCCAGAACATCTTTTTATTCTCCCTAAAATTTAATGATACTCTATCACCCCAACTCTCATTTGCCCTGTTTTTCACCTCTTGCACCTTTCTCTTGACCTCCTGTCTCTTTCTTTTATACATCTCCCACTCAATTGCATTTCTTCCCTGCAAAAATCGTCCAAATGCCTCTCTCTTCTCTTTCACTAATAATCTTACTTCTTCATCCCACCACTCACTACCCTTTCTAATCAACCCTCCTCCCACTCTTCTCATGCCACAAGCATCTTTTCCGCAATCCATCACTGATTCCCTAAATGCATCCCATTCCTCCCCCACTCCCCTTACTTCCATTGTTCTCACCTTTTTCCATTCTGTACTCAGTCTCTCCTGGTACTTCCTCACACAAGTCTCCTTCCCAAGCTCACTTACTCTCACCACCCTCTTCACCCCAATATTCACTCTTCTTTTCTGAAAACCCATACAAATCTTCATCTTAGCCTCCACAAGATAATGATCAGACATCCTCCAGTTGCACCTCTCAGCACATTAACATCCAAAAGTCTCTCTTTCGCGCGACTGTCAATTAACACGTAATCCAATAACGCTCTCTGGCCATCTCTCCTACTTACATACGTATACTTATGTATATCTCGCTTTTTAAACCAGGTATTCCCAATCACCAGTCCTTTTTCAGCACATAAATCTACAAGCTCTTCACCATTTCCATTTACAAAAACTGAACACCCCATGTATACCAATTATTCCCTCAACTGCCACATTACTCACCTTTGCATTCAAAATCACCCATCACTATAACCCGTCTCATGCATCAAAACCACTAACACATTCAGCTGCTCTCCCAAAACACTTTCCCCATGATCTTTTTTTTCCCCAAGCCCAGGTGCTATGAAACCAAAAATTTCCCCCCCAAATCCCCCACTCCCCCCCCCAACCTTTCATTTTTTAAAAAAAAAAAATTTTTTTTTAACAAAAAATTAAAAAAAACTTTTTTTAAAAAACATAACCTTTTTTCCCAAAAAAAATTTATTTTCCTTTTTTTCCCAACCCCCAATATTTTATTTTTCAGAGTACTTACTATTTTTGCCCCTTCCCTTGCCTTTTTCCTTTTCACAAAAACAAAACCCGCCCCTGACCCTTAAAAAAAACTACCAAAAGCCCATTTTCCTTTTAAAAAACCCTCTTTACCCCCTTTCCAAATCCCCTTTTTACCCCTTGGAGTTTTTCGTTTCACCCCCAGGGGCCAAAAAACATCCGGGTTTCCTTTCCTCAAAAAACCCCATTTAACCACCTATCTCCCCCCTTTTTTTTTTTTTTTTCCAACCTTTTTTTTTTTTTTTTTTTTTTGGTTAAACTTTCCCCACAACAAAAAATTTTAAAAACCACCCCCCAGTCTAACCTTCGGGGGGGGAGAGAATTGGGGAAAATTTCCGAATTTACGTGATTTTCCTTTTTCCTTTTTCCCATTTTAAAAATTTTTAAAAAAGAATAAAAGGAAGGGGGGAAAATTTTTTTCCGGGAACTTAAGAAATCCCCTTTTCTATTTTTTTCCTTTTCTTTTTCCCAAAAACAATTACCCCGTTTTTTTGAAAATTCGGGGGGAAAGGATTCTTTCCCCCCATCCCCCCTAATCCCAGGGATAATTAATAAAAATTTAAAAATAATATAAATAAAATTTAACAATAAATACATCCCACAAAACACCACATAAACACACACACACCCACACACATATACATAAAAATTATACATTTTAAAAAAATTCAGAAAACTAAAAACTTCTAGCTTAAAATTTAAATTTAAAAAGGAAAAGGGTCACAAAAAGGTTTTTCAACCTCGGGCTAGGAAAAAAGGGAAATGTATAATTAAATTTACAAAAACCGTCAAAAATATTTCCCTAATCGGGTTTAACCACTGATAAATAAGTTTTCAATGCCTAAGCTACTTTTTTTTTCCAAATTTCACTATTTTTTTAAAAACACCATGTGGGAAAAATCACTCCAAATTTAAACAAAACTATAAACATTTAATTTCCCCCTTTTTAAAAAAGTTCTGGGAATCTGTCTCGATACACTGGGGGGACACCTACCCCCTGGTGGGGTTTTTGTTTTGGGCAACAATAAATATATATATAAAAAATATTTTAAAAATATATATTTATATAAATATATAATAAATATTATTTTTTTCCCGGGGATAGGGGATTAAAAATACATCCCACGAAATTCCCTGGGGTGCGTTAAGGCGACTAAAAGGGGAGGGAGGGGGGGGCTGGAAATCCTCCCCTCTCTCTTTTTTTTTTTTTTTTAATTTTAAACAAAAAAAGGGAACAAGGGGGCCAGGTGAAAGGCCCATTCCCGTTTTTAAATGCTCCCAAACCCGCACGGGGGAAAGGGCAAAATAGTATGAAAAAAAAAAAAAAAAAAAAAAATATATATAAAAATATATAAAAATAAAAATTTATAATTTTTATTTTTTTTTTTTTTTTTTTTTTTTTTTTTGCCGCTGCTCCCCGCGTTTGCGAGGTAGCGCAAGGAAACAGACGAAAGAAATGGCCCAACCCACCCCCATACACATGTATATACATACGTCCACACACGCAAATGTACATACCTACACAGCTTTCCATGGTTTACCCCAGACGCTTCACATGCCCTGATTCAATCCACTGACAGCACGTCAACCCCGGTATACCACATCGATCCAATTCACTCTATTCCTTGCCCTCCTTTCACCCTCCTGCATGTTCAGGCCCCGATCACACAAAATCTTTTTCACTCCATCTTTCCACCTCCAATTTGGCCTCCCACTTCTCCTCGTTCCCTCCACCTCCGACACATATATCCTCCTGGTCAATCTTTCCTCACTCATTCTCTCCATGTGCCCAAACCATTTCAAAACACCCTCTTCTGCTCTCTCAACCACACTCTTTTTATTTCCACACATCTCTCTTACCCTTACGTTACTTACTCGATCAAACCACCTCACACCACACATTGTCCTCAAACATCTTATTTCCAGCACATCCATCCTTCTGCGCACAACTCTATCCATAGCCCACGCCTCGCAACCATACAACATTGTTGGAACCACTATTCCTTCAAACATACCCATTTTTGCTTTCGGAGATAATGTTCTCGACTTCCACACATTCTTCAAGGCTCCCAGGATTTTCGCCCCCTCCCCCACCCTATGATCCACTTCCGCTTCCATGGTTCCATCCGCTGCCAGATCCACTCCCAGATATCTAAAACTTCCTCCAGTTTTTCTCCATTCAAACTTACCTCCCAATTGACTTGACCCTCAATCCTACTGTACCTAATTACCTTGCTCTTATTCACATTTACTCTTAACTTTCTTCTTTCACACACTTTACCAAACTCAGTCACCAGCTTCTGCAGTTTCTCACATGAATCAGCCACCAGCGCTGTATCATCAGCGAACAACAACTGACTCACTTCCCAAGCTCTCTCATCCCCAACAGACTTCATACTTACCCCTCTTTCCAAAACTCTTGCATTCACCTCCCTAACAACCCCATCCATAAACAAATTAAACAACCATGGAGACATCACACACCGCTGCCGCAAACCTACATTCACTGAGAACCAATCACTTTCCTCTCTTCCTACACGTACACATGCCTTACATCCTCGATAAAAACTTTTCACTGCTTCTAACAACTTTCCTCCCACACCATATATTCTTAATACCTTCCACAGAGCATCTCTATCAACTCTATCATATGCCTTCTCCAGATCCATAAATGCTACATACAAATCCATTTGCTTTTCTAAGTATTTCTCACATACATTCTTCAAAGCAAACACCTGATCCACACATCCTCTACCACTTCTGAAACCACACTGCTCTTCCCCAATCTGATGCTCTGTACATGCCTTCACCCTCTCAATCAATACCCTCCCATATAATTTACCAGGAATACTCAACAAACTTATACCTCTGTAATTTGAGCACTCACTCTTATCCCCTTTGCCTTTGTACAATGGCACTATGCACGCATTCTGCCAATCCTCAGGCACCTCACCATGAGTCATACATACATTAAATAACCTTACCAACCGGTCAATAATACAGGCACCCCTTTTTTAATAAATTCCACTGCAATACCATCCAAACCTGCTGCCTTGCCAGCTTTCATCTTCCGCAAAGCTTTTACTACCTCTTCTCTGTTTACCAAATCATTTTCCCTAACCCTCTCACTTTGCACACCACCTCGACCAAAACACCCTATATCTGCCACTCTATCATCAAACACATTCAACAAACCTTCAAAATACTCACTCCATCCCCTCCTCACATCACCACTACTTGTTATCACCTCCCCATTTGCGCCCTTCACTGAAGTTCCCATTTGCTCCCTTGTCTTACGCACTTTATTTACCTCCTTCCAGAACATCTGTTTATTCTCCCTAAAATTTAATGATACTCTATCACCCCAACTCTCATTTGCCCTGTTTTTCACCTCTTGCACCTTTCTCTTGACCTCCTGTCTCTTTCTTTTATACATCTCCCACTCAATTGCATTTCTTCCCTGCAAAAATCGTCCAAATGCCTCTCTCTTCTCTTTCACTAATAATCTTACTTCTTCATCCCACCACTCACTACCCTTTCTAATCAACCCACCTCCCACTCTTCTCATGCCACAAGCATCTTTTCCGCAATCCATCACTGATTCCCTAAATGCATCCCATTCCTCCCCCACTCCCCTTACTTCCATTGTTCTCACCTTTTTCCATTCTGTACTCAGTCTCTCCTGGTACTTCCTCACACAAGTCTCCTTCCCAAGCTCACTTACTCTCACCACCCTCTTCACCCCAATATTCACTCTTCTTTTCTGAAAACCCATACAAATCTTCATCTTAGCCTCCACAAGATAATGATCAGACATCCCTCCAGTTGCACCTCTCAGCACATTAACATCCAAAAGTCTCTCTTTCGCGCGCCTGTCAATTAACACGTAATCCAATGACGCTCTCTGGCCATCTCTCCTACTTACATACGTATACTTATGTATATCTCGCTTTTTAAACCAGGTATTCCCAATCACCAGTCCTTTTTCAGCACATAAATCTACAAGCTCTTCACCATTTCCATTTACAACACTGAACACCCCATGTATACCAATTATTCCCTCAACTGCCACATTACTCACCTTTGCATTCAAATCACCCATCACTATAACCCGGTCTCATGCATCAAAACCACTAACACATTCAGCTGCTCCCAAAACACTTGCCTCATGATCTTTCTTCTCATGCCCAGGTGCATATGCACCAATAATCACCCATCTCTCTCCATCAACTTTCAGTTTTACCCATATTAATCGAGAATTTACTTTCTTACATTCTATCACATACTCCCACAACTCCTGTTTCAGGAGTACTGCTACTCCTTCCCTTGCTCTTGTCCTCTCACTAACCCCTGACCTTTACTCCCAAGACATTCCTAAACCACTCTTCCCCTTTACCCTTGAGCTTCGTTTCACTCAGAGCCAAAACATCCAGGTTCCTTTCCTCAAACATACTACCTATCTCTCCTTTTTTCACCTCTTGGTTACATCCACACACATTTAGACACCCCAGTCTAAGCCTTCGAGGAGGATGAGCACTCCCCACGTGACTCCTTCTTCTGTTTCCCATTTTAGAAAGTTAAAAAATACAAGGAGGGGAGGATTTCTGGACCCCCGCTCCCATCCCCTCTACTCGCTTTCTACGACACGCGAGGAATGCGTGGGAAGTATTCTTTCACCCCTATCCCCAGGGATAATATACATATATATATACATATATACATACACACACATACACATACATACGCACATATACACACACACACACACACACACACACATATACATATATATACATATGAAATAATTCAGAAAACTGAAACTTCTAGCTTGAAATGAAATGAGAAAATGAATGTCACATAATGGTTCAACCTCTGGCTATGGAAAAGGGAAATGTATAATTCATTTACACAAACGTCAATAGTAGTTCTCATCAGTTTAACCACTGTATCAATAAGCTTCAATGTCTAAGCTACATTTTTTTTCCAATTTCACTATTTTCTTGCAAAACACCATGTACGAAAATATCACTCCAGTAACACAGCTATAAACATTTACTTCCCCTTTAAAAAAGTTCTGGAGAAGTCTGTCTCGATACACTGCGGGACACTCTACCACCTGGTGAGGTTTGTGTTGCAACAATATATATATATATATATATATATATATATATATATATATATATATATATATATATATATATATATATATATATATTATCCCTGGGGATAGGGGATTAAGAATACATCCCACGTATTCCCTGCGTGTCGTAGAAGGCGACTAAAAGGGGAGGGAGCGGGGGGCTGGAAATCCTCCCCTCTCTCTTTTTTTTTTTTTTTTGATTTTACAAAAGAAGGAACAGAGGGGGCCAGGTGAAAGGCCCAGTCCTCTGTTCTTAATGCTACCTCGCTATCGCGGGAAATGGCGAATAGTATGAAAAAAAAAAAAAAAAAATATATATATATATATATATATATATATATATATATATTTTTTTTTTTTTTTTTTTTTTTTTTTTTTGCCGCTGTCTCCCGCGTTTGCGAGGTAGCGCAAGGAAACAGACGAAAGAAATGGCCCAACCCACCCCCATACACATGTATATACATATGTCCTCACACGCAAATACACATACCTACACAGCCTTCCATGGTTTACCCCAGACGCTTCACATGCCTTGATTCAATCCACCGACAGCACGTCAACCCCGGTATACCACATTGCTCCAATTCACTCTATTCCTTGCCCTCCTTTCACCCTCCTGCATGTTCAGGCCCCGATCACACAAAATCTTTTTCACTCCATCTTTCCACCTCCAATTTGGTCTCCCTCTTCTCCTCGTTCCCTCCACCTCCGACACATATATTCTCTTGGTCAATCTTTCCTCACTCATTCTCTCCATGTGCCCGAACCATTTCAAAACACCCTCTTCTGCTCTCTCAACCACGCTCTTTTTATTTCCACACATCTCTCTTACCCTTACGTTACTTACTCGATCAAACCACCTCACACCACACATTGGCCTCAAACATCTCATTTCCAGCACATCTATCCTCCTGCGCACAACTCTATCCATAGCCCACGCCTCGCAACCATACAACATTGTTGGAACCACTATTCCTTCAAACATACCCATTTTTGCTTTCCGAGATATTGTTCTCGACTTCCACACATTCTTCAAGGCTCCCAGAATTTTCGCCCCCTCCCCCACCCTATGATCCACTTCCGCTTCCATGGTTCATCCGCTGCCAGATCCACTCCCAGATATCTAAAACACTTCACTTCCTCCAGTTTTTCTCCATTCAAACTCACCTCCCAATTGACTTGACCCTCAACCCTACTGTACCTAATAACCCCGCTCTTATTCACATTTACTCTTAACTTTCTTCTTTCACACACTTTACCAAACTCAGTCACCAGCTTCTGCAGTTTCTCACATGAATCAGCCACCAGCGCTGTATCATCAGCGAACAACTGACTCACTTCCCAAGCTCTCTCATCCCCAACAGACTTCATACTTGCCCCTCTTTCCAAAACTCTTGCATTCACCTCCCTAACCACCCCATCCATAAACAAATTAAACAACCATGGAGACATCACACACCCCTGCCGCAAACCTACATTCACTGAGAACCAATCACTTTCCTCTCTTCCTACACGTACACATGCCTTACATCCTCGACACGGGAGCGGGAGCCAGAAATCCTCCCCTCGTTTTTTTTTTGTTTTTTTTTTAACTTTCTAAAATGGGAAATGGGATATATATATATATATATATATATATATATATATATATATATATATATATATATATATATATATATATATATATATATATATATTGTTTCTTATCGATGGGAGTTCAAGCATCCTCAGCCATTTTTGCGAACCCGTGAGTTCCTGTGGCAGGAAGGACACTTAGCCTTTGCCACAAAAGAAGAAGCTGAAGAGGAAGTGTATAGAATGTTAGATATATATGCAGAGAGACATCCAGTGCGGAGAAACGGCATGCGTCGCTGTGCAGTGCACATTAGATGACGTCAGGCAGACAGCTCCATCTACCAGCCGCTCTGGTTTGGTGACCAGAATCGAACAGCGCATTCCTACTCATACGCCATCAACTCATACGCCATATTAGATATAAAGTGGAAGGACTGGCGGGAGCTGCCTCGTCCTCTTGCCTGATGTGGTGCCTCCAGTTTCTTTGCCATCTGAAGTTTGCATCAGCCTTCACTCCTGCCTGCAGTAGCATGCTTTCCGACATGTTTCATGAGCTCCTCTTCGCCAACGGAACTACCTTGGCCACCAGTGATGCTACTACGTTTGTGAATCAAAAACCATTGCAACACAAACTTCGTCAGGTGGTAGTGTCCCGCAGTGTATCGAGACAGACTTCCCCAGAACTTTTTTAAAGGGGAAGTAAATGTTTATAGTTGTGTTACTGGAGTGATAGTTTTCATATATGGTGCTTTGACAAGAAAATAGTGAAATTGGAAAAAATGTAGCTTAGACATTGAAGCTTATTGATAGTGGTTAAATTGATGAGAACTACTATTGACTTTTGTGTAAATAAAATAAACATTTCCTTTTTCCATAGCCAGAGGTTGAACCATTATGTGACATTCATTTTTTTCTTTTCATTTCAAGCTAGAAGTCTCAGTTTTCTAAATTGTTTCTTACATTTTTCATATGTATATATATGTATGTGTGTGTGTGTGTATATGTGCGTGTGTGTGTGTATGTGTGTGTATGTGTATATATATATATATGTATATTATCCCTGGGGATAGGGGTGAAAGAATACTTCCCACGCATTCCTCGCATGTTTGTAGAAAGCGACTAGAGGGGACGGGAGCGGGGGGCCAGAAATCCTCCCCTCCTTGTATTTTTTTTTTTTTTTTTAACTTTCTAAAATGGGAAACAGAAGAAGGAGTCACGCGGGGAGTGCTCATCCTCCTCGAAGGCTCAGATTGGGGTTCCTAAATGTGTGTGGATGTAACCAAGATGTGAAAAAAGGAGAGATAGGTAGTATGTTTGAGGAAAGGAACCTGGATGTTTTGGCTCTGAGTGAAACGAAGCTCAAGGGTAAAGGGGAAGAGTGGTTTGGGAATGTCTTGGGAGTAAAGTCAGGGGTTAGTGAGAGGACAAGAGCAAGGGAAGGAGTAGCAGTACTCCTGAAACAGGAGTTGTGGAAGTATGTGATAGAATGTAAGAAAGTAAATTCTCGATTGATATGGGTAAAACTGAAAGTTGATGGAGAGAGATGGGTGATTATTGGTGCATATGCACCTGGGCATGAGAAGAAAGATCATGAGAGGCAAGTGTTTTGGGAGCAGCTGAATGAGTGTGTTAGTGGTTTTGATGCACGAGACCGGGTTATGGTGTTGGGTGATTTGAATGCAAAGGTGAGTAATGTGGCAGTTGAGGGAATAATTGGTATACATGGGGTGTTCAGTGTTGTAAATGGAAATGGTGAAGAGCTTGTAGATTTATGTGCTGAAAAAGGACTGATGATTGGGAATACCTGGTTTAAAAAGCGAGATATACATAAGTATACTTATGTAAGTAGGAGAGATGGCCAGAGAGCGTTATTGGATTACGTGTTAATTGACAGGCGCGCGAAAGAGAGACTTTTGGATGTTAATGTGCTGAGAGGTGCAACTGGAGGGATGTCTGATCATTATCTTGTGGAGGCTAAGGTGAAGATTTGTATGGGTTTTCAGAAAAGAAGAGTGAATATTGGGGTGAAGAGGGTGGTGAGAGTAAGTGAGCTTGGGAAGGAGACTTGTGTGAGGAAGTACCAGGAGAGACTGAGTACAGAATGGAAAAAGGTGAGAACAATGGAAGTAAGGGGAGTGGGGGAGGAATGGGATGTATTTAGGGAATCAGTGATGGATTGCGCAAAAGATGCTTGTGGCATGAGAAGAGTGGGAGGTGGGTTGATTAGAAAGGGTAGTGAGTGGTGGGATGAAGAAGTAAGAGTATTAGTGAAAGAGAAGAGAGAGGCATTTGGACGATTTTTGCAGGGAAAAAATGAAAGTGAGTGGGAGACGTATAAAAGAAAGAGACAGGAGGTCAAGAGAAAGGTGCAAGAGGTGAAAAAAAGGGCAAATGAGAGTTGGGGTGAGAGAGTATCATTAAATTTTAGGGAGAATAAAAAGATGTTCTGGAAGGAGGTAAATAAAGTGCGTAAGACAAGGGAGCAAATGGGAACTTCAGTGAAGGGCGCAAATGGGGAGGTGATAACAAGTAGTGGTGATGTGAGAAGGAGATGGAGTGAGTATTTTGAAGGTTTGTTGAATGTGTTTGATGATAGAGTGGCAGATATTGGGTGTTTTGGTCGAGGTGGTGTGCAAAGTGCGAGGGTTAGGGAAAATGAGTTGGTAAACAGAGAAGAGGTAGTAAAAGCTTTGCGGAAGATGAAAGCCGGCAAGGCAGCAGCTTTGGATGGTATTGCAGTGGAATTTATTAAAAAAGGGGGTGACTGTATTGTTGACTGGTTGGTAAGGTTATTTAATGTATGTATGACTCATGGTGAGGTGCCTGAGGATTGGCGGAATGCGTGCATAGTGCCATTATACAAAGGCAAAGGGGATAAGAGTGAGTGCTCAAATTACAGAGGTATAAGTTTGTTGAGTATTCCTGGCAAATTATATGGGAGGGTATTGATTGAGAGGGTGAAGGCATGTACAGAGCATCAGATTGGGGAAGAGCAGTGTGGTTTCAGAAGTGGTAGAGGATGTGTGGATCAGGTGTTTGCTTTGAAGAATGTATGTGAGAAATACTTAGAAAAGCAAATGGATTTGTATGTAGCATTTATGGATCTGGAGAAGGCATATGATAGAGTTGATAGAGATGCTCTGTGGAAGGTATTAAGAATATATGGTGTGGGAGGCAAGTTGTTAGAAGCAGTGAAAAGTTTTTATCGAGGATGTAAGGCATGTGTACGTGTAGGAAGAGAGGAAAGTGATTGGTTCTCAGTGAATGTAGGTTTGCGGCAGGGATGTGTGATGTCTCCATGGTTGTTTAATTTGTTTATGGATGGGGTTGTTAGGGAGGTGAATGCAAGAGTTTTGGAAAGAGGGGCAAGTATGAAGTCTGTTGGGGATGAGAGAGCTTGGGAAGTGAGTCAGTTGTTGTTCGCTGATGATACAGCGCTGGTGGCTGATTCATGTGAGAAACTGCAGAAGCTGGTGACTGAGTTTGGTAAAGTGTGTGAAAGAAGAAAGTTAAGAGTAAATGTGAATAAGAGCAAGGTTATTAGGTACAGTAGGGTTGAGGGTCAATTCAATTGGGAGGTGAGTTTGAATGGAGAAAAACTGGAGGAAGTGAAGTGTTTTAGATATCTGGGAGTGGATCTGGCAGCGGATGGAACCATGGAAGCGGAAGTGGATCATAGGGTGGGGGAGGGGGCGAAAATTCTGGGAGCCTTGAAGAATGTGTGGAAGTCGAGAACATTATCTCGGAAAGCAAAAATGGGTATGTTTGAAGGAATAATTGTTCCAACAATGTTGTATGGTTGCAAGGCGTGGACTATGGATAGAGTTGTGCGCAGGAGGATGGATGTGCTGGAAATGAGATGTTTGAGGACAATGTGTGGTGTGAGGTGGTTTGATCGAGTAAGTAACGTAAGGGTAAGAGAGATGTGTGGAAATAAAAAGAGCGTGGTTGAGAGAGCAGAAGAGGGTGTTTTGAAATGGTTTGGTCACATGGAGAGAATGAGTGAGGAAAGATTGACCAAGAGGATATATGTGTCGGAGGTGGAGGGAACGAGGAGAAGAGGGAGACCAAATTGGAGGTGGAAAGATGGAGTGAAAAAGATTTTGTGTGATCGGGGCCTGAACATGCAGGAGGGTGAAAGGAGGGCAAAGAATAGAGTGAATTGGAGCGATGTGGTATACTGGGGTTGACGTGCTGTCAGTGGATTGAATCAAGGCATGTGTATGGGGGTGGGTTGGGCCATTTCTTTCGTCTGTTTCCTTGCGCTACCTCGCAAACGCGGGGACAGCGACAAAGCAAAAAAGAAAAAAAAAAAAAAAAAAATATATATATATATATATATATATATATATATATATATATATATATATATATATTTTCAAACTATTCGCCATTTCCCACATTAGCGAGGTAGCGTTAAGAACAGAGGACTGGGCCTTTTTCGGAATATCCTCACCTGGCCCCCTCTGTTCCTTCTTTTGGAAAATTAAATGTGTATATATATGTGTATGTGTATGGGTGTGTGTGTGTATATATATATATATATATATATATATATATATATATATATATATATATATATATATATATATATATATATATATATATTATCCCTGGGGATAGGGGTGAAAGAATACTTCCCACGTATTCCTTGCGTGTCATAGAAAGCGACTAGAGGGGACGGGAGCGGGGGGCCAGAAATCCTCCCCTCCTTGTATTTTTTTAACTTTCTAAAATGGGAAACAGAAGAAGGAGTCACGCGGGGAGTGCTCATCCTCCTCGAAGGCTCAGATTGGGGTTCCTAAATGTGTGTGGATGTAACCAAGATGTGAAAAAAGGAGAGATAGGTAGTATGTTTGAGGAAAGGAACCTGGATGTTTTGGCTCTGAGTGAAACGAAGCTCAAGGGTAAAGGGGAAGAGTGGTTTGGGAATGTCTTGGGAGTAAAGTCAGGGGTTAGTGAGAGGACAAGAGCAAGGGAAGGAGTAGCAGTACTCCTGAAACAGGAGTTGTGGAAGTATGTGATAGAATGTAAGAAAGTAAATTCTCGATTGATATGGGTAAAACTGAAAGTTGATGGAGAGAGATGGGTGATTATTGGTGCATATGCACCTGGGCATGAGAAGAAAGATCATGAGAGGCAAGTGTTTTGGGAGCAGCTGAATGAGTGTGTTAGTGGTTTTGATGCACGAGACCGGGTTATGGTGTTGGTTGATTTGAATGCAAAGGTGAGTAATGTGGCAGTTGAGGGAATAATTGGTATACATGGGGTGTTCAGTGTTGTAAATGGAAATGGTGAAGAGCTTGTAGATTTATGTGCTGAAAAAGGACTGATGATTGGGAATACCTGGTTTAAAAAGCGAGATATACATAAGTATACTTATGTAAGTAGGAGAGATGGCCAGAGAGCGTTATTGGATTACGTGTTAATTGACAGGCGCGCGAAAGAGAGACTTTTGGATGTTAATGTGCTGAGAGGTGCAACTGGAGGGATGTCTGATCATTATCTTGTGGAGGCTAAGGTGAAGATTTGTATGGGTTTTCAGAAAAGAAGAGTGAATATTGGGGTGAAGAGGGTGGTGAGAGTAAGTGAGCTTGGGAAGGAGACTTGTGTGAGGAAGTACCAGGAGAGACTGAGTACAGAATGGAAAAAGGTGAGAACAATGGAAGTAAGGGGAGTGGGGGAGGAATGGGATGTATTTAGGGAATCAGTGATGGATTGCGCAAAAGATGCTTGTGGCATGAGAAGAGTGGGAGGTGGGTTGATTAGAAAGGGTAGTGAGTGGTGGGATGAAGAAGTAAGAGTATTAGTGAAAGAGAAGAGAGAGGCATTTGGACGATTTTTGCAGGGAAAAAATGAAAGTGAGTGGGAGACGTATAAAAGAAAGAGACAGGAGGTCAAGAGAAAGGTGCAAGAGGTGAAAAAAAGGGCAAATGAGAGTTGGGGTGAGAGAGTATCATTAAATTTTAGGGAGAATAAAAAGATGTTCTGGAAGGAGGTAAATAAAGTGCGTAAGACAAGGGAGCAAATGGGAACTTCAGTGAAGGGCGCAAATGGGGAGGTGATAACAAGTAGTGGTGATGTGAGAAGGAGATGGAGTGAGTATTTTGAAGGTTTGTTGAATGTGTTTGATGATAGAGTGGCAGATATTGGGTGTTTTGGTCGAGGTGGTGTGCAAAGTGCGAGGGTTAGGGAAAATGAGTTGGTAAACAGAGAAGAGGTAGTAAAAGCTTTGCGGAAGATGAAAGCCGGCAAGGCAGCAGCTTTGGATGGTATTGCAGTGGAATTTATTAAAAAAGGGGGTGACTGTATTGTTGACTGGTTGGTAAGGTTATTTAATGTATGTATGACTCATGGTGAGGTGCCTGAGGATTGGCGGAATGCGTGCATAGTGCCATTATACAAAGGCAAAGGGGATAAGAGTGAGTGCTCAAATTACAGAGGTATAAGTTTGTTGAGTATTCCTGGCAAATTATATGGGAGGGTATTGATTGAGAGGGTGAAGGCATGTACAGAGCATCAGATTGGGGAAGAGCAGTGTGGTTTCAGAAGTGGTAGAGGATGTGTGGATCAGGTGTTTGCTTTGAAGAATGTATGTGAGAAATACTTAGAAAAGCAAATGGATTTGTATGTAGCATTTATGGATCTGGAGAAGGCATATGATAGAGTTGATAGAGATGCTCTGTGGAAGGTATTAAGAATATATGGTGTGGGAGGCAAGTTGTTAGAAGCAGTGAAAAGTTTTTATCGAGGATGTAAGGCATGTGTACGTGTAGGAAGAGAGGAAAGTGATTGGTTCTCAGTGAATGTAGGTTTGCGGCAGGGGTGTGTGATGTCTCCATGGTTGTTTAATTTGTTTATGGATGGGGTTGTTAGGGAGGTGAATGCAAGAGTTTTGGAAAGAGGGGCAAGTATGAAGTCTGTTGGGGATGAGAGAGCTTGGGAAGTGAGTCAGTTGTTGTTCGCTGATGATACAGCGCTGGTGGCTGATTCATGTGAGAAACTGCAGAAGCTGGTGACTGAGTTTGGTAAAGTGTGTGAAAGAAGAAAGTTAAGAGTAAATGTGAATAAGAGCAGGGTTATTAGGTACAGTAGGGTTGAGGGTCAATTCAATTGGGAGGTGAGTTTGAATGGAGAAAAACTGGAGGAAGTGAAGTGTTTTAGATATCTGGGAGTGGATCTGGCAGCGGATGGAACCATGGAAGCGGAAGTGGATCATAGGGTGGGGGAGGGGGCGAAAATTCTGGGAGCCTTGAAGAATGTGTGGAAGTCGAGAACATTATCTCGGAAAGCAAAAATGGGTATGTTTGAAGGAATAGTGGTTCCAACAATGTTGTATGGTTGCAAGGCGTGGACTATGGATAGAGTTGTGCGCAGGAGGATGGATGTGCTGGAAATGAGATGTTTGAGGACAATGTGTGGTGTGAGGTGGTTTGATCGAGTAAGTAACGTAAGGGTAAGAGAGATGTGTGGAAATAAAAAGAGCGTGGTTGAGAGAGCAGAAGAGGGTGTTTTGAAATGGTTTGGTCACATGGAGAGAATGAGTGAGGAAAGATTGACCAAGAGGATATATGTGTCGGAGGTGGAGGGAACGAGGAGAAGAGGGAGACCAAATTGGAGGTGGAAAGATGGAGTGAAAAAGATTTTGTGTGATCGGGGCCTGAACATGCAGGAGGGTGAAAGGAGGGCAAAGAATAGAGTGAATTGGAGCGATGTGGTATACCGGGGTTGACGTGCTGTCAGTGGATTGAATGAAGGCATGTGTATGGGGGTGGGTTGGGCCATTTCTTTCGTTTGTTTCCTTGCGCTACCTCGCAAACGCGGGAGACAGCGACAAAGCAAAAAAGAAAAAAAAAAATATATATATATATATATATATATATATATATATATATATAATTTTTTTTTTCAAACTATTCGCCATTTCCACATTAGCGAGGTAGCGTTAAGAACAGAGGACTGGGCCTTTTTCGGAATATCCTCACCTGGCCCCCTCTGTTCCTTCTTTTGGAAAATTAAATGTGTATATATATGTGTATGTGTATGGGTGTGTGTGTGTGTGTATATATATATATATATATATATATATATATATATATATATATATATATATATATATATATATATATATATATATATTATCCCTGGGGATAGGGGTGAAAGAATACTTCCCACGTATTCCTTGCGTGTCATAGAAAGCGACTAGAGGGGACGGGAGCGGGGGGCCAGAAATCCTCCCCTCCTTGTATTTTTTTAACTTTCTAAAATGGGAAACAGAAGGAGTCACGCGGGGAGTGCTCATCCTCCTCGAAGGCTCAGATTGGGGTGCCAAAATGTGTGTGGATGTAACCAAGATGTGAAAAAAGGAGAGATAGGTAGTATGTTTGAGGAAAGGAACCTGGATGTTTTGGCTCTGAGTAAAACGAAGCTCAAGGGTAAAGGGAAAGAGTGGTTTGGGAATGTCTTGGGAGTAAAGTCAGGGGTTAGTGAGAGGACAAGAGCAAGGGAAGGAGTAGCAGTACTCCTGAAACAGGAGTTGTGGGAGTATGTGATAGAATGTAAGACAGTAAATTCTCGATTAATATGGGTAAAACTGAAAGTTGATGGAGAGAGATGGGTGATTATTGGTGCATATGCACCTGGTCATGAGAAGAAAGATCATGAGAGGCAAGTGTTTTGGGAGCAGCTGAATGAGTGTGTTAGTGGTTCTGATGCACGAGACCGGGTTATAGTGATTGGTGATTTGAATGCAAAGGTGAGTAATGTGGCAGTTGAGGGAATAACTGGTATACATGGGGTGTTCAGTGTTGTAAATGGAAATGGTGAAGAGCTTGTAGATTTATGTGCTGAAAAAGGACTGATGATTGGGAATACCTGGTTTAAAAAGCGAGATATACATAAGTATACTTATGTAAGTAGGAGAGATGGCCAGAGAGCGTTATTGGATTACGTGTTAATTGACAGGCGCGCGAAAGAGAGACTTTTGGATGTTAATGTGCTGAGAGGTGCAACTGGAGGGATGTCTGATCATTATCTTGTGGAGGCTAAGGTGAAGATTTGTATGGGTTTTCAGAAAAGAAGAGTGAATGTTGGGGTGAAGAGGGTGGTGAAAGTAAGTGAGCTTGGGAAGGAGACTTGTGTGAGGAAGTACCAGGAGAGACTGAGTACAGAATGGAAAAAGGTGAGAACAATGGAAGTAAAGGGAGTGGGGGAGGAATGGGATGTATTTAGGGAATCAGTGATGGATTGCGCAAAAGATGCTTGTGGCATGAGAAGAGTGGGAGGTGGGTTGATTAGAAAGGGTAGTGAGTGGTGGGATGAAGAAGTAAGAGTATTAGTGAAAGAGAAGAGAGAGGCATTTGGGCGATTTTTGCAGGGAAAAAATGCAATTGAGTGGGAGATGTATAAAAGAAAGAGACAGGAGGTCAAGAGAAAGGTGCAAGAGGTGAAAAAAGGGCAAATGAGAGTTGGGGTGAGAGAGTATCATTAAATTTTAGGGAGAATAAAAAGATGTTCTGGAAGGAGGTAAATAAAGTGCGTAAGACAAGGGAGCAAATGGGAACTTCAGTGAAGGGCGCAAATGGGAGGTGATAACAAGTAGTGGTGATGTGAGAAGGAGATGGAGTGAGTATTTTGAAGGTTTGTTGAATGTGTTTGATGATAGAGTGGCAGATATAGGGTGTTTTGGTCGAGGTGGTGTGCAAAGTGAGAGGGTTAGGGAAAATGATTTGGTAAACAGAGAAGAGGTAGTAAAAGCTTTGCGGAAGATGAAAGCCGGCAAGGCAGCAGGTTTGGATGGTATTGCAGTGGAATTTATTAAAAAAGGGGGTGACTGTATTGTTGACTGGTTGGTAAGGTTATTTAATGTATGTATGACTCACGGTGAGGTGCCTGAGGATTGGCGGAATGCGTGCATAGTGCCATTGTACAAAGGCAAAGGGGATAAGAGTGAGTGCTCAAATTACAGAGGTATAAGTTTGTTGAGTATTCCTGGTAAATTATATGGGAGGGTATTGATTGAGAGGGTGAAGGCATGTACAGAGCATCAGGTTGGGGAAGAGCAGTGTGGTTTCAGAAGTGGTAGAGGATGTGTGGATCAGGTGTTTGCTTTGAAGAATGTATGTGAGAAATACTTAGAAAAGCAAATGGATTTGTATGTAGCATTTATGGATCTGGAGAAGGCATATGATAGAGTTGATAGAGATGCTCTGTGGAAGGTATTAAGAATATATGGTGTGGGAGGGAAGTTGTTAGAAGCAGTGAAAAGTTTTTATCGAGGATGTAAGGCATGTGTACGTGTAGGAAGAGAGGAAAGTGATTGGTTCTCAGTGAATGTAGGTTTGCGGCAGGGGTGTGTGATGTCTCCATGGTTGTTTAATTTGTTTATGGATGGGGTTGTTAGGGAGGTGAATGCAAGAGTTTTGGAAAGAGGGGCAAGTATGAAGTCTGTTGGGGATGAGAGAGCTTGGGAAGTGAGTCAGTTGTTGTTCGCTGATGATACAGCGCTGGTGGCTGATTCATGTGAGAAACTGCAGAAGCTGGTGACTGAGTTTGGTAAAGTGTGTGAAAGAAGAAAGTTAAGAGTGAATGTGAATAAGAGCAAGGTTATTAGGTACAGTAGGGTTGAGGGTCAATTCAATTGGGAGATGAGTTTGAATGGAGAAAAACTGGAGGAAGTGAAGTGTTTTAGATATCTGGGAGTGGATCTGGCAGCGGATGGAACCATGGAAGCGGAAGTGGATCATAGGGTGGGGGAGGGGGCGAAAATTCTGGGAGCCTTGAAGATTGTGTGGAAGTCGAGAACATTATCTCGGAAAGCAAAAATGGGTATGTTTGAAGGAATAGTGGTTCCAACAATGTTGTATGGTTGCGAGGCGTGGGCTATGGAAAGAGTTGTGCACAGGAGGATGGATGTGCTGGAAATGAGATGTTTGAGGACAATGTGTGGTGTGAGGTGGTTTGATCGAGTAAGTAACGTAAGGGTAAGAGAGATGTGTGGAAATAAAAAGAGCGTGGTTGAGAGAGCAGAAGAGGGTGTTTTGAAATGGTTTGTTCACATGGAGAGAATGAGTGAGGAAAGATTGACCAAGAGGATATATGTGTCGGAGGTGGAGGGAACGAGAAGAGGGAGACCAAATTGGTGGTGGAAAGATGGAGTGAAAAAGATTTTTTGTGATCGGGGCCTGAACATGCAGGAGGGTGAAAGTAGGGCAATGAATAGAGTGAATTGGAGCGATGTGGTATACCGGGGTTGACGTGCTGTCAGTGGATTGAATCAAGGCATGTGAAGCGTCTGGGGTAAACCATGGAAAGCTGTGTAGGTATGTATATTTGCGTGTGTGGACGTATGTATATACATGTGTATGGGGGTGGGTTGGGCCATTTCTTTTGTCTGTTTCCTTGCGCTACCTCGCAAACGCGGGAGACAGCAACAAAGCAAAAAAAAAAAAAAAAAAAGAAAAATATATATATATATATATATATATATATATATATATATATATATATATATATATATATATATATATATTGTTACGAACAATACTTATTCAAGCAAGGTCGCCAGTAACATATATATGTTACAAATACTATATTGATCCTTGTCTTTGCAAGGACGTTAGATTTGTTATGCTTCACAACTCAGGATAACACAATCTTAACGTTATGGGATTAAATTAAAGACCAGGGTTAAATCTACATATAATACAAGAAATAAGAATACAAGATGACAAGCAAATTGATCGGGTACAAACACTTTCGTTAACACTTGACATTCAATATTCCACATTCTACATTCCAGGTAAGATTTCAAAACCAGGAGATCTCTTTACTTTATGACAACTTGGTCGACAACATTACACTTAGTTAGACCTGATGTGACAGCAAACATCTTACAAACTAGGGCAGCAGTGGCTACGGGGTTCAAGACAGGGAAAGCCTACATTACCTTGCTGGGCTCGGGACTCCTGAAGGAATGGACTCCCAGACGATCGTCTGAGCCTTTTAAGTGAAGGACCAGCAAGGCAGGAACAGCTAGCCACGCCTTGTCCCGCCACTTATGACTACGATGCGTCAGAATGACCACAATTGCCCTTGATTGGTCAAAAGACTAATTGTCACGACCTCATCCCAACATGATTGGCTGGAGAAGACCTAAGGTCCGGCCCTCTTCTTGCGTAGATTTCAACCTCTTTTGTTCCCTTGTTCACGACAGCAGCGAACATACGGGATGACATACCTCGTAGCTGGCCCCACGCCTTGACCTGACGCCACTGGGTGCTGGAGGACTTGTAAACATCTTCTTCAAAATAGGATTACTAAGAAAAATAACTCGGTTGGGGAAGTGAGGTTCGAGCCGATAGCAGCAACAACCTACACAAAGGCACACTATACACAAAGACACACCATACACATATATACAAACATGTGGGCACACACCATGTTCGTAACACCCCCCCCCCCCCCCCTCCTTAAAGGAGAAAATTCCTAGAAGAGGAATTTTCTCACCTTAAGAGCGGGATAAACAATCATCTAACACATTATGTGCGCCAGCAATATGGTGAATATCTAAATTATACTCTTGAAGGAACAAAGCCCACCTGATTAATTTCCGACTCGGACCCGTAACTTAACATTTTGAAAGGGGTTGGTAGTCAGTACACTCTAAAATGATTGGCTGAAGGGCACAAATATATAGAAAGTGTTATAATACAAATAACAAAGGTTCCTTCTCCATGGTGGAGCTATCTGTTTGGGCTCAACCTTCTCTCTGTCCTCCTGCATGAGGACCTCACCAGCGTCTACATCACTGGCATTCACAGCTATTCTGGTTGGAGCCTGCAAAATAAAACAGTTAAAAAGTAGGGTTCCTAACTGATGAGAGAGGCTGTCTCGCACTGCTCATTCCAAATAGATCTGACATCTTTCTTCAATAAATCTGTCAGAGGGGTTGCAACTGCGAGAAAAGTTACTAATAAACATTCTGTAATACCCAACTATACCCATAAAACGTCTCAGTTCTCTCTGAGATCGGGGGCACTCATCTAAGGGCTAATACTTGGACCCTTATGGTCGGTGGAAGGAGGAGACTGACAAAACTCTGGTAAAACTCTGGGTGTGTCGAAAGCAGGGCAGAACTCTCCACCCATCACTTCCCAGGCAGGTGCTAAAGCTTCTCCTACGTCCACATCATGGCTTCAACCCTCACCGACTGACAGTAAGGCGGACCTCTACACACGTTATTCCTCTCCCACTTCCTGTTCGCGCCTCCGTCTTCCCAGGTCTCCGAGGCATTCGCAGCTACGTCGTCAACTTCGTCACACACGGCTTTCCCAAGCACCGCTGGACGTAGGATGATGCAGACTGGCACCGTCGGTTCAAAGGGGGAGGTCACTACTGAGATATGGTTTAAGCATGTTGACGAGGCATACTCTCCGACATCTGCGCCTATCGGGGGTAGAGACAAGATGATTTGAGTCTCCTACGCTCCGGATAATGGTGTAGGGACCCTGAAAACGGACAGCCAAGGGTTGACCTTGCTGCTGTAGTAGAAGCCACACCTCGTCGCCCGTCTCTACGCTACTTAATCGAGACCGTCTCTCAGGCCATCTCGTCCTCTGTTCCTGACTCTCTCTTGAATAGGCACGAGACAAATCCTCAATCTCACCCACTGATTCTCGTACGGACTCGAAACCAGCACAGGAGGTATCACAGTTTTTCCTCGCTAATTTCATCCTCGGAAGGCGTCCTCAAACGGCTATGTCCTCAGGCACACGGCCTGCCGTGCCAGCATTCATGGACCTGGCACCATCGTGGTTGTAGACTATCTCTGGTACCTCTTCATCAAGCTGCACTGCCTCCGTGGACTACACCGGGCCCGTAGGCAACACCGGCACTAGGTTCATCTTCCCACCCATTAGGTCACTGCCTAACACAAAGTCCACGTCTAAGACAGGCAACTTATCTACAGCCCCTACAAGAGCATGGCCTGTGAAGAAATCTATTTCTGCCCTCACATCGACTAGTTGAGCTTCCCTGGGACCCAACAGTCCATCTAGCAAGACTCGGTCTCCAACCTCTCTCGCGGCACCAAGCCATCCAACATCAGGGACTGCAGCGCACCAGAATCCCGTAATACGGGTCACTTTTCGTCGTACACCACATCTAGTAACATAGCCCTCAGACAGGAGCGCATTGTAGTTCCCACAGAACGGCTCCTTAACTACAAATTGATCGACAGTCTCGCAACCCCTTACTTTCCTAAGAGCAGGGACAGCCTCACCTACTTTACTAAGTGGCCCTAAAGTTGAGAAGAGATTCACCCCTATAAAAGTAGAGTCTCTGGATTCCTTCACCCGAGCCCAGCACTCCCTCACCTGGTGCCCAACCTTGCCACAGTAAGAACAAATTTTAACTCTCGGAGTATTTCCCCTGATTTTTATGAGTTACCGGCAAGGTAGCAGATTCAGGTGGGGTTACATTATTACCGGACTTTCCTTTTTTGCCATCGGAACCCGTCGAACGTCTCTCCGTACCAAGTTTGGAGCATAGCCACTGCGTACATAAATCGCCTAACTTGTACTTTTTGCGAAAATACTTGACATGAATCTGACCAGGTCTAAGCATTCAGCACTGCGTTTCACGACCTCATAATCATTACGCTGGTCACCGGTCAACACTAATTTCAAACTCAAGCACGGCACTGGTCAACGACATGATTAACGAATCGAGGAAAGAGACTCCGTTAAGGCAAGAAAAATCCTGGCAAGGTCGCCAATTTATTATATGTTAGGAACTCAATACTTATTCGAGCAAGGTCGCCAGTAACATATGTATGTTACAAATACTATATTGATCCTTGTCTTTGCAAGGACGTTAGATTTGTTATGTTGCACAACTCAGGATAACACTATCTTAACGTTATGGGATTAAATTAAAGACCAAGGTTCAATCTACATATAATACAAGAAATAAGAATACAAGTTGACAAGCAAATTGATCGGGTACAAACACTTTCAGTAACACTTGACATTCAATTTTCTTTATTCTACATTCCAGGTAAGATTTCAAACCAGGAGATATCTTTCCTTTATGACAATTTGTTATAAAGTATGACACATGACATTCGTTGGGCACATCGTTACACTTAGCTAAACCTGACGTGACACAGTAAACATCTTACAAACTAAAGCAGCGGTGGCTACGGGGTTCGAGACAGGGAAAGCCTACATTACCTTGCTGGGCTCGGGACTCCTGAAGGAATCGAATCCCAGACGATCGTCTGAGCCTTTTAAGTAAAGGACCAGCAAGGCAGGAACAGCTAGCCACGCCTTGACCCACCACCTATGGCTACGATAGGTCGGAATGACCACAATTGCCCTTCATTGATCAAAAGACTAACTGTCACGACCTCATCCCAACGTGATTGGCTGGAGAAGGCCTAAGGTCCGGCCCTCATCTTGCGTAGATTTCAACCTCTTTTGTTCCCTTGTACACGACAGCAGCGAACGTACGGGATGACATACCTCGTAGCTGGCCCCACGCCTTGACCTGACGCCACTGGGTGCTGGAGGACTTGTAAACATCTTCTTCAAAATAGGATTACTAAGAAAAATAACTCGGTCGGGAAGTGACGTCCGAGCCGATAGCAGCAACAACCTACACAAAGGTACACCATACACAAAGATGCAGTGGGAGATGTATAAAAGAAAGAGGCAGGAGATCTAGAGAAAGGTGCAAGAGGTGAAAAAGAGGGCAAATGAGAATTGGGGTGAGAGAGCATCATTAAATTTTAGGGGGAATAAAAAGATGTTTTGGAAGGAAGTAAATAAAGTACGTAAGACAAGGGAGCAAATGGAAACTTCAGTGAAGGGGGCTAATGGGGAGATGATAACAAGTAGTGGTGATGTGAGAAGGAGATGGAGTGAGTATTTTGAAGGTTTGTTGGATGTGTTTGATGATAGAGTGGCAGATGTAGGGTGTTTTGGTCGAGGTGGTGTGCAAAGTGAGAGGGTTAGGGAAAATGATTTGGTAAACAGAGAAGATGATGAAAGATGAAAGCCGGCAAGGCAGCAGCTTTGGATGGTAATGCAGTGGAATTTATTAAAAAAGGGGGTGACTGTATTGTTGACTGGTTGGTAAGGTTATTTAATGTATGTATGATTCATGGTGAGGTGCCTGAGGATTGGCGGAATGCTTGCATAGTGCCAGTCATTGTACAAAGGCAAAGGCGATAAGAGTGATTGCTCAAATTACAGAGGTATAAGTTTGTTGAGTATTCCTGGTAAATTATATGGGAGGGTATTGATTGAGAGGATAAAGGCATGTACAGAGCATCAGATTGGGGAAGAGCAGTGTGGTTTCAGAAGTGGTAGAGTATGTGTGGATCAGGTGTTTCCTCTGAAGAACGTATGTGAGAAATACTTAATGGATTTGTATGTAGCATTTATGGATCTGGAAAAGGCATATGATAGAGTTGATAGAGATGCTCTGTGGAAGGTATTAAGAATATATGGTGTGGGAGGCAAGTTGTTAGAAGCAATGAAAAGTTTTTATCGAGGATGTAAGGCATGTATACGTGTAGGAAGAGAGGAAAGTGATTGGTTCTCAGTGAATGTAGGTTTGCGGCAGGGGTGTGTGATGTCTCCATGGTTGTTTAATTTGTTTATGGATGGGGTTGTTGGAGAGGTGAATGCAAGAGTTTTGGAAAGAGGGGCAAGTATGCAGTCTGTTGAGGATGAGAGAGCTTGGGAAGTGAGTCAGTTGTTGTTCGCTGATGATACAGCGCTGGTGGCTGATTCATATGAGAAACTGCAGAAGCTGGTGACTGAGTTTGGTAGTGTGTGAAAGGAGACAGTTACGAGTAAATGCGAATAAGAGCAAGGTTACTAGGTACAATAGGGTTGAGGGTCAAGTCAATTGGGAGATAACTTTGAATGGAGAAAAACTGGAGGAAGTAAAGTGTTTTAGATATCTGGGAGTGGATCTGGCAGCGGATGGAACCATGGAAGCGGAAGCGAATCATAGGGTGGGGGAGGGGCCGAAAATTCCGGGAGCCTTGAAGAATGTGTGGAAGTCGAGAACATTATCTCGGAAAGCAAAAATGGGTATGTTTGAAGGAATAGTGGTTCCAACAATGTTGTATGGTTGCGAGGCGTGGGCTATGGATAGAGTTGTGCGCAGGAGGGTGGATGTGCTGGAAATGAGATGTTTGAGGACAATATGCAGGTGGTTTGATCGAGTAAGTAATGTAAGGGTAAGAGAGATGTGTGGAAATGAAAAGAGTGTGGTTGAGAGAGCAGAAGAGGGTATTTTGAAATGGTTTGGTCACATGGAGAGAATGAGTGAGGAAAGATTGACAAAGAGGATATATGTGTCAGAGGTGGAGGGAACGAGGAGAAGTGGGAGACCAAATTGGAGGTGGAAAGATAGAGCGAAAAAGATTTTGAGTGATCGGGGCCTGAACATGCAGGAGGGTGAAAGGAGGGCAAGGAATAGAGTGAATTGGAACGATGTGGTATACCGGGGTTGACGTGCTGTCAATGGATTGAACCAGGGCATGTGAAGCGTCTGGAGTAAACCATGGAAAGTTCTGTGGGGCCTGAATATCGAAAGGGAGCTGTGGTTTCGGTGCATTATACATGACAGCTAGAGACTGAGTGTGAAAGAATGTGGCGTTTGTTGTCTTTTCCTAGCGCTACCTCGCGCACATATGGGTTGAGGGGGTTGTTTTTTCATGTGTGGCCGGGTGGCGATGGGAATGAATAAGGGCAGACAGTATGACTTATGTACATGTGTATGTATGTATATGTCTGTGTGTATAAATATATATGTATACTTTGAGATGTATAGGTATGTATATGTGCGTGTGTGGACGTGGGTTGGGCCATTTTTTCGTCTGTTTCCTTGCGTTACCTCGCTAACGCGGGAGACAGCGACAAAGTATAATAATATAAAAAACATTATCTATCTATCTATATGTATCGATCTATCTATCTATATATATATATATATATATATATATATATATATATATATATATATATATATATATATATATATTTCTGTTTCCCATTTTTAGAAAGTTGAAAAAAAAAAATACAAGGAGGGGAGGATTTCTGGCCCCCCGCTCCCGTCCCCTCTAGTCGCTTTCTACGACACGCGAGGAATGCGTGGGAAGTATTCTTTCACCCCTATCCCCAGGGATAATATACATATATATATATACACATACACACACATACACACACACACGCACACATACACACACACACACACATACATATATATACATGTGAAAAATGAGAGGACAAGAGCAAGAGAAGGAGTAGCAGTACTCCTGAAACAGGAGTTGTGGAATTATGTGATAGAATGTAAGAAAGTAAATTCTCGATTAATATGGGTAAAACTGAAAGTTGATGGAGAGAGATGGGTGATTATTGGTGCATATGCACCTGGGCATGAGAAGAAAGATCATGAGAGGCAAGTGTTTTGGGAGCAGCTGAATGAGTGTGTTAGTGGTTTTGATGCACGAGACAGGGTTATAGTGATGGGTGATTTGAATGCAAAGGTGAGTAATGTGGCAGTTGAGGGAATAATTGGTATACATGGGGTGTTCAGTGTTGTAAATGGAAATGGTGAAGAGCTTGTAGTTTTATGTGCTGAAAAAGGACTGATGATTGGGAATACCTGGTTTAAAAAGCGAGATATACATAAGTATACTTATGTAAGTAGGAGAGATGGCCAGAGAGCGTTATTGGATTACGTGTTAATTGACAGGCGTGCGAAAGAGAGACTTTTGGATGTTAATGTGCTGAGAGGTGCAACTGGAGGGATGTCTGATCATTATCTTGTGGAGGCTAAGGTGAAGATTTGTATGGGTTTCCAGAAAAGAAGAGTGAATGTTGGGGTGAAGAGGGTGGTGAGAGTAAGTGAGCTTGGGAAGAAGACTTGTGTGAGGAAGTACCAGGAGAGACTGAGTACAGAATGGAAAAAGGTGAGAACAATGGAAGCAAAGGGAGTGGGGGAGGAATGGGATGTATTTAGGGAATCAGTGATGGATTGCACAAAAGATGCTTGTGGCATGAGAAGAGTGGGAGGTGGGTTGATTAGAAAGGGTAGTGAGTAGTGGGATGAAGAAGTAAGAGTATTAGTGAAAGAGAAGAGAGAGGCATTTGGGCGATTTTTGCAGGGAAAAAATGAAATTGAGTGGGAGACGTATAAAAGAAAGAGACAGGAGGTCAAGAGAAAGGTGCAAGAGGTGAAAAAAAAGGGCAAATGAGAGTTGGGGTGAGAGAGTATCATTAAATTTTAGGGAGAATAAAAAGATGTTCTGGAAGGAGGTAAATAAAGTGCGTAAGACAAGGGAGCAAATGGGAACTTCAGTGAAGGGCGCAAGTGGGGAGGTGATAACAAGTAGTGGTGATGTGAGAAGGAGATGGAGTGAGTATTTTGAAGGTTTGTTGAATGTGTTTGATGATAGAGTGGCAGATATAGGGTGTTTTGGTCGAGGTGGTGTGCAAAGTGCGAGGGTTATGGAAAATGAGTTGGTAAACAGAGAAGAGGTAGTAAAAGCTTTGCGGAAGATGAAAGCCGGCAAGGCAGCAGGTTTGGATGGTATTGCAGTGGAATTTATTCAAAAAGGGGGTGACTGTATTGTTGACTGGTTGGTAAGGTTATTTAATGTATGTATGACTCATGGTGAGGTGCCTGAGGATTGGCGGAATGCGTGCATAATGCCATTGTACAAAGGCAAAGGGGATAAGAGTGAGTGCTCAAATTACAGAGGTATAAGTTTGTTGAGTATTCCTGGTAAATTATATGGGAGGGTATTGATTGAGAGGGTGAAGGCATGTACAGAGCATCAGATTGGGGAAGAGCAGTGTGGTTTCAGAAGTGGTAGAGGATGTGTGGATCAGGTGTTTGCTTTGAAGAATGTATGTGAGAAATACTTAGAAAAGCAAATGGATTTGTATGTAGCATTTATGGATCTGGAGAAGGCATATGATAGAGTTGATAGAGATGCTCTGTGGAAGGTATTAAGAATATATGGTGTGGGAGGCAAGTTGTTAGAAGCAGTGAAAAGTTTTTATCGAGGATGTAAGGCATGTGTACGTGTAGGAAGAGAGGAAAGTGATTGGTTCTCAGTGAATGTAGGTTTGCGGCAGGGGTGTGTGATGTCTCCATGGTTGTTTAATTTGTTTATGGATGGGGTTGTTAGGGAGGAGAATGCAAGAGTTTTGGAAAGAGGGGCAAGTATGAAGTCTGTTGGGGATGAGAGAGCTTGGGAAGTGAGTCAGTTGTTGTTCGCTGATGATACAGCGCTGGTGGCTGATTCATGTAAGAAACTGCAGAAGCTGGTGACTGAGTTTGGTAAAGTGTGTGAAAGAAGAAAGTTAAGAGTAAATGTGAATAAGAGCAAGGTTATTAGGTACAGTAGGGTTGAGGGTCAAGTCAATTGGGAGGTGAGTTTGAATGGAGAAAAACTGGAGGAAGTGAAGTGCTTTAGATATCTGGGAGTGGATCTGGCAGCGGATGGAACCATGGAAGCGGAAGTGGATCATAGGGTGGGGGAGGGGGGCGAAAATTCTGGGAGCCTTGAAGAATGTGTGGAAGTCGAGAACATTATCTCGGAAAGCAAAAATGGGTATGTTTGAAGGAATAGTGGTTCCAACAATGTTGTATGGTTGCGAGGCGTTGACTATGGATAGAGTTGTGCGCAGGAGGATGGATGTGCTGGAAATGAGATGTTTGAGGACAATGTGTGGTGTGAGGTGGTTTGATCGAGTAAGTAACGTAAGGGTAAGAGAGATGTGTGGAAATAAAAAGAGCGTGGTTGAGAGAGCAGAGGAGGGTGTTTTGAAATGGTTTGGTCACATGGAGAGAATGAGTGAGGAAAGATTGACCAAGAGGATATATGTGTCGGAGGTGGAGGGAACGAGGAGAAGAGGGAGACCAAATTGGAGGTGGAAAGATGGAGTGAAAAAGATTTTGTGTGATCGGGGCCTGAACATGCAGGAGGGTGAAAGGAGGGCAAGGAATAGAGTGAATTGGAGCGATGTGGTATACCGGGGTTGACGTGCTGTCAGTGGATTGAATCAAGGCATGTGAAGCATCTGGGGTAAACCATGGAAATCTGTGTAGGTATGTATATTTGCGTGTGTGGACGTATGTATATACATGTGTATGGGGGTGGGTTGGGCCATTTCTTTCGTCTGTTTCTTTGCGCTACCTCGCAAACGCGGGAGACAGCGGCAAAAAAAAAAAAAAAAAAATATATATATATATATCAAGGCATGTGAAGCGTCTGGGGTAAGCCATGGAAAGCTGTGTAGGTATGTATATTTGCGTGTGTGGACGTATGTATATACATGTGTATGGGGGGGTTGGGCCATGTCTTTCGTCTGTTTCCTTGCGCTACCTCGCAAACGCGGGAGACAGCGACAAAGTATAATAAATATAAAATAAAAAAAATATATATATATATATATATATATATATATATATATATATATATATATATATATATATATATATATATATATATATATATATATATATATATATATATATTTCAAACTATTTGCCATTTCCCGCATTAGCAAGGTAGCGTTAAGAACAGAGGACTGGGCCTCTGAGGGAATATCCTCACCTGGCCCCCTTCTCTGTTCATTCTTTTGGAAAATTAAAAAAAAAACAAGAGGGGAGGATTTCCAGCCCCCCACTCCCTTCCCTTTTAGTCGCCTTCTACGACACGCAGGGAATGCGTGGGAAGTATTCTTTCTCCCCTATCCCCAGGGATAACATATATATATATATATATATATATATATATATATATATATATATATATATATATATATATATATATTTTTTTTTTTTTTTTTTTGCTTTGTCGCTGTCTCCCGCGTTTGCGAGGTAGCGCAAGGAAATGGCCCAACCCACCCCCATACACCTGTATATACATACGTCCACACACGCAAATATACATACCTACACAGCTTTCCATGGTTTACCCCAGACGCTTCACATGCCTTGATTCAATCCACTGACAGCACGTCAACCCCGGTATACCACATCGCTCCAATTCACTCTATTCCTTGCCCTCCTTTCACCCTCCTGCATGTTCAGGCCCCGATCACAAAAAATCTTTTTCACTCCATCTCTCCACCTCCAATTTGGTCTCCCTCTTCTCCTCGTTCCCTCCACCTCCGACACATATATCCTCTTGGTCAATCTTTCCTCACTCATTCTCTCCATGTGACCAAACCATTTCAAAACACCCTCTTCTGCTCTCTCAACCACGCTCTTTTTATTTCCACACATCTCTCTTACCCTTACGTTACTTACTCGATCAAACCACCTCACACCACACATTGTCCTCAAACATCTCATTTCCAGCACATCCATCCTCCTGCGCACAACTCTATCCATAGTCCACGCCTCGCAACCATACAACATTGTTGGAACCACTATTCCTTCAAACATACCCATTTTTGCTTTCCGAGATAATGTTCTCGACTTCCACACATTCTTCAAGGCTCCCAGAATTTTCGCCCCCTCCCCCACCCTATGATCCACTTCCGCTTCCATGGTTCCATCCGCTGCCAGATCCACTCCCAGATATCTAAAACACTTCACTTCCTCCAGTTTTTCTCCATTCAAACTCACCTCCCAATTGACTTGACCCTCAACCCTACTGTACCTAATAACCTTGCTCTTATTCACATTTACTCTTCACTTTCTTCTTTCACACACTTTACCAAACACAGTCACCAGCTTCTGCAGTTTCTCACATAAATCAGCCACCAGCGCTGTATCATCAGCGAACAACAACTGACTCACTTCCCAAGCTCTCTCATCCCCAACAGACTTCATACTTGCCCCTCTTTCCAAAACTCTTGCATTCACCTCCCTAACAACCCCATCCATAAACAAATTAAACAACCATGGAGACATCACACACCCCTGCCGCAAACCTACATTCACTGAGAACCAATCACTTTCCTCTCTTCCTACATGTACATAAATGTGCCTAAATGTGTGTGGATGTAACCAAGATGTGAAAAAAGGAGAGATAGGTAGTATGTTTGAGGAAAGGAACCTGGATGTTTAGGCTCTGAGTGAAACGAAGCTCAAGGGTAAAGGGGAAGAGTGGTTTGGGAATGTCTGGGGAGTAAAGTCAGGGGTTAGTGAGAGGACAAGAGCAAGGGAAGGAGTAGCAATACTCCTGAAACAGGAGTTGTGGGAGTATGTGATAGAGTGTAAGAAAGTAAATTCTCGATTAATATGGGTAAAACTGAAAGTTGATGGAGAGAGGTGGGTGATTATTGGTGCATATGCACCTGGGCATGAGAAGAAAGATCAAGAGAGGCAAGTGTTTTGGGAGCAGCTGAATGAGTGTGTTAGTGGTTTTGATGCACGAGACCGGGTCATAGTGATGGGTGATTTGAATGCAAAGGTGAGTAATGTGGCAGTTGAGGGAATAATTGGTATACATGGGGTGTTCAGTGTTGTAAATGGAAATGGTGAAGAGCTTGTAGATTTATGTGCTGAAAAAGGACTGATGATTGGGAATACCTGGTTTAAAAAGCGAGATATACATAAGTATACTTATGTAAGTAGGAGAGATGGCCAGAGAGCGTTATTGGATTACGTGTTAATTGACAGGCGTGCGAAAGAGAGACTTTTGGATGTTAATGTGCTGAGAGGTGCAACTGGAGGGATGTCTGATCATTATCTTGTGGAGGCTAAGGTGAAGATTTGTATGGGTTTTCAGAAAAGAAGAGTGAATGTTGGGGTGAAGAGGGTGGTGAGAGTAAGTGAGCTTGAGAAGGAGACCTGTGTGAGGAAGTACCAGGAGAGACTGAGTACAGAATGGAAAAAGGTGAGAACAATGGAAGTAAGGGGAGTGGGGGAGGAATGGGATGTATTTAGGGAATCAGTGATGGATTGCGCAAAAGATGCTTGTGGCATGAGAAGAGTGGGAGGTGGGTTGATTAGAAAGGGTAGTGAGTGGTGGGATGAAGAAGTAAGAGTATTAGTGAAAGAGAAGAGAGAGGCATTTGGACGATTTTTGCAGGGAAAAAATGCAATTGAGTGGGAGATGTATAAAAGAAAGAGACAGGAGGTCAAGAGAAAGGTGCAAGAGGTGAAAAAAAGGGCAAATGAGAGTTGGGGTGAGAGAGTATCATTAAATTTTAGGGAGAATAAAAAGATGTTCTGGAAGGAGGTAAATAAAGTGCGTAAGACAAGGGAGCAAATGGGAACTTCGGTGAAGGGCGCAAGTGGGGAGGTGATAACAAGTAGTGGTGATGTGAGAAGGAGATGGAGTGAGTATTTTGAAGGTTTGTTGAATGTGTTTGATGATAGAGTGGCAGATATAGGGTGTTTTGGTCGAGGTGGTGTGCAAAGTGAGAGGGTTAGGGAAAATGAGTTGGTAAACAGAGAAGAGGTAGTGAAAGCTTTGCGGAAGATGAAAGCCGGCAAGGCAGCAGGTTTGGATGGTATTGCAGTGGAATTTATTAAAAAAGGGGGTGACTGTATTGTTGACTGGTTGGTAAGGTTATTTAATGTATGTATGACTCATGGTGAGGTGCCTGAGGATTGGCGGAATGCGTGCATAGTGCCATTGTACAAAGTCAAAGGGGATAAGAGTGAGTGCTCAAATTACAGAGGTATAAGTTTGTTGAGTATTCCTGGTAAATTATATGGGAGGGTATTGATTGAGAGGGTGAAGGCATGTACAGAGCATCAGATTGGGGAAGAGCAGTGTGGTTTCAGAAGTGGTAGAGGATGTGTGGATCAGGTGTTTGCTTTGAAGAATGTATGTGAGAAATACTTAGAAAAGCAAATGGATTTGTATGTAGCATTTATGGATCTGGAGAAGGCATATGATAGAGTTGATAGAGATGCTCTGTGGAAGGTATTAAGAATATATGGTGTGGGAGGAAAGTTGTTAGAAGCAGTGAAAAGTTTTTATCGAGGATGTAAGGCATGTGTACGTGTAGGAAGAGAGGAAAGTGATTGGTTCTCAGTGAATGTAGGTTTGCGGCAGGGGTGTGTGATGTCTCCATGGTTGTTTAATTTGTTTATGGATGGGGTTGTTAGGGAGGTAAATGCAAGAGTTTTGGAAAGAGGGGCAAGTATGAAGTCTGTTGGGGATGAGAGAGCTTGGGAAGTGAGTCAGTTGTTGTTCGCTGATGATACAGCGCTGGTGGCTGATTCATGTGAGAAACTGCAGAAGCTGGTGACTGAGTTTGGAAAAGTGTGTGGAAGAAGAAAGTTAAGAGTAAATGTGAATAAGAGCAAGGTTATTAGGTACAGTAGGGTTGAGGGTCAAGTCAATTGGGAGGTGAGTTTGAATGGAGAAAAACTGGAGGAAGTGAAGTGTTTTAGATATCTGGGAGTGGATCTGGCAGCGGATGGAACCATGGAAGCGGAAGTGGATCATAGGGTGGGGGAGGGGGCGAAAATCCTGGGGGCCTTGAAGAATGTGTGGAAGTCGAGAACATTATCTCGGAAAGCAAAAATGGGTATGTTTGAAGGAATAGTGGTTCCAACAATGTTGTATGGTTGCGAGGCGTGGGCTATGGATAGAGTTGTGCGCAGGAGGATGGATGTGCTGGAAATGAGATGTTTGAGGACAATGTGTGGTGTGAGGTGGTTTGATCGAGTGAGTAACGTAAGGGTAAGAGAGACGTGTGGAAATAAAAAGAGCGTGGTTGAGAGAGCAGAAGAGGGTGTTTTGAAGTGGTTTGGGCACATGGAGAGGATGAGTGAGGAAAGATTGACCAAGAGGATATATGTGTCGGAGGTGGAGGGAACAAGGAGAAGAGGGAGACCAAATTGGAGGTGGAAAGATGGAGTGAAAAAGATTTTGTGTGATCGGGGCCTGAACATGCAGGAGGGTGAAAGGAGGGCAAGGAATAGAGTGAATTGGAGCGATGTGGTATACCGGGGTTGACGTGCTGTCAGTGGATTGAAGCAGGGCATGTGAAGTGTCTGGGGTAAACCATGGAAAGCTGTGTAGGTATGTATATTTGCGTGTGTGGACGTATGTATATACATGTGTATGGGGGGGGGTGGTTGGGCCATTTCTTTCGTCTGTTTCCTTGCGCTACCTCGCAAACGCGGGAGACAGCGACAAAGTATAATAAAAAAAAATAATAATAAAAAGATGTTCTGGAAGGAGGTAAATAAAGTGCGTAAGACAAGGGAGCAAATGGGAACTTCGGTGAAGGGCGCAAGTGGGGAGGTGATAACAAGTAGTGGTGATGTGAGAAGGAGATGGAGTGAGTATTTTGAAGGTTTGTTGAATGTGTTTGATGATAGAGTGGCAGATATAGGGTGTTTTGGTCGAGGTGGTGTGCAAAGTGAGAGGGTTAGGGAAAATGAGTTGGTAAACAGAGAAGAGGTAGTGGGAGCTTTGTGGAAGATGAAAGCCGGCAAGGCAGCAGGTTTGGATGGTATTGCAGTGGAATTTATTAAAAAAGGGGGTGACTGTATTGTTGACTGGTTGGTAAGGTTATTTAATGTATGTATGACTCATGGTGAGGTGCCTGAGGATTGGCGGAATGCGTGCATAGTGCCATTGTACAAAGGCAAAGGGGATAAGAGTGAGTGCTCAAATTACAGAGGTATAAGTTTGTTGAGTATTCCTGGTAAATTATATGGGAGGGTATTGATTGAGAGGGTGAAGGCATATACAGAGCATCAGATTGGGGAAGAGCAGTGTGGTTTCAGAAGTGGTAGAGGATGTGTGGATCAGGTGTTTGCTTTGAAGAATGTATGTGAGAAATACTTAGAAAAGCAAATGGATTTGTATGTAGCATTTATGGATCTGGAGAAGGCATATGATAGAGTTGATAGAGATGCTCTGTGGAAGGTATTAAGAATATATGGTGTGGGAGGAAAGTTGTTAGAAGCAGTGAAAAGTTTTTATCGAGGATGTAAGGCATGTGTACGTGTAGGAAGAGAGGAAAGTGATTGGTTCTCAGTGAATGTAGGTTTGCGGCAGGGGTGTGTGATGTCTCCATGGTTGTTTAATTTGTTTATGGATGGGGTTGTTTGGGAGGTAAATGCAAGAGTTTTGGAAAGAGGGGCAAGTATGAAGTCTGTTGGGGATGAGAGAGCTTGGGAAGTGAGTCAGTTGTTTTTCGCTGATGATACAGCGCTGGTGGCTGATTCATGTGAGAAACTGCAGAAGCTGGTGACTGAGTTTGGAAAAGTGTGTGGAAGAAGAAAGTTAAGAGTAAATGTGAATAAGAGCAAGGTTATTAGGTACAGTAGGGTTGAGGGTCAAGTCAATTGGGAGGTGAGTTTGAATGGAGAAAAACTGGAGGAAGTGAAGTGTTTTAGATATCTGGGAGTGGATCTGGCAGCGGATGGAACCATGGAAGCGGAAGTGGATCATAGGGTGGGGGAGGGGGCGAAAATCCTGGGGGCCTTGAAGAATGTGTGGAAGTCGAGAACATTATCTCGGAAAGCAAAAATGGGTATGTTTGAAGGAATAGTGGTTCCAACAATGTTGTATGGTTGCGAGGCGTGGGCTATGGATAGAGTTGTGCGCAGGAGATTGGATGTGCTGGAAATGAGATGTTTGAGGACAATGTGTAGTGTGAGGTGGTTTGATCGAGTGAGTAACGTAAGGGTAAGAGAGATGTGTGGAAATAAAAAGAGCGTGGTTGAGAGAGCAGAAGAGGGTGTTTTGAAGTGGTTTGGGCACATGGAGAGGATGAGTGAGGAAAGATTGACCAAGAGGATATATGTGTCGGAGGTGGAGGGAACAAGGAGAAGAGGGAGACCAAATTGGAGGTGGAAAGATGGAGTGAAAAAGATTTTGTGTGATCGGGGCCTGAACATGCAGGAGGGTGAAAGGAGGGCAAGGAATAGAGTGAATTGGAGCGATGTGGTATACCGGGGTTGACGTGCTGTCAGTGGATTGAAGCAGGGCATGTGAAGCGTCTGGGGTAAACCATGGAAAGCTGTGTAGGTATGCATATTTGCGTGTGTGGACGTATGTATATACATGTGTTTGGGGGGGGGGTTGGGCCATTTCTTTCGTCTGTATCCTTGCGCTACCTCGCAAACGCGGGAGACAGCGACAAAGTATAATAAAAAAATAAAAAATAAATATATATATATATATATATATATATATATATATATATATATATATATATATAATGCAAGAGTATTTAATGTATGTATGACTCATGGTGAGGTGCCTGAGGACTGGCGGAATGCTTGCACAGTGCCATTGTACAAAGGCAAAGGGGATAAAAGTGAGTGCTCAAATTACAGAGGCATAAGTTTGTGAGTATCCTGGGAAATTATGTGGAAGGGTATTGATTGAGAGGGTGAAGGCATGTACAGAGCATCAGATTGGGGAAGAGCAGTGTGGTTTCAGAAGTGGTAGAGGATGCGTGGATCAGGTGTTTGCTTTGAAAAATGTATGTGAGAAATACTTAGAAAAGCAAATGAATTTGTATGTAGCATTTATGGATCTGGAGAGGGCATATGATAAGAGTTGATAGTGATGCTCTGTGGAAGGCATTAAGAATATATGGTGTGGGAGGCAACTTATTAGAAGCAGTGAAAAGTTTTTATCGAGGATGTAAGGCATGTGTACATGTAGAAAGAGGGGAAAGTGTTTGGTTCTCAGTGAATGTTGGTTTGCAGGAGGGGTGCGTGATGTCTCAATGGTTTTTAATTTGTTTATGGGTGGGGTTGTAAGAGAGGTGAATACAAGAGTTTTGGAAAGAGGGGCGAGTATGCAGTCTGTTATGGATGAGAGAGCTTGGGATGTGAGTCAGTTGTTCGCTGATGATACAGCGCTGGTGGCTGAATCGTGTGAGAAACTGCAGAAACTGGTGACTGAGTCTGGTAAAGTGTGTGAAAGAAGAAAGCTGAGAGTAAATGTAAATGAGAGCAAGGTTATTAGGTACAGTAGGATTGAGGGACAAGTCAACTGGGAGGTACGTTTGAATGGAGGAAAACTGGAGGAAGTGAAGTGTTTTAGATATATGGAAGTGGATCTGGCAGCGGATGGAACCATGGAAGCGGAGGTGAGTCACAGGGTGGTGGAGGGTGTGAAGGTTCTGAGAACGTTGAAGAATGTGTGGAAGTTGAGAACATTATCTTGGAAAGCAAAATATGGGGATGTTTGAAGGAATAGTGGTTCCAACAATGTTATACGGTTGCAAGGCGTGGGCTATAGATTAGATTGTTTGAAGGAGTGTGGATGCGTTAGAAATGAAATGTTTGAGAACAGTATGTGGTGTGAGGTGGTTTGATCGAGTAAGTAATGAAAGGGTAAGAGAGATGTGTGGTAATAAAAAGAGTGTGATTGAGAGAGCAGAAGAGTGTGTGTTGAAATGGTTTGGTCACATGGAGAGAATGTGTGAGGAAAGATTGACAAACAGGATACATGTGTCAGAGGTGAAGGGAACGAGGAGAAGTGGGAGACCAGTCTTTAGCTGTCTTGTGTAATGCACCGAAATCACAACTCCCTTTACACATCCACCAAACTTTCCATGGTTTACCCTAGATGCTTCACATGCCCTGGTTCAATCCGTTGACAGCACATTGATCCCGATATACCACATCGTTCCAATTCACTCTATTCCTTGCGCGCCTTTCACCCTCCAGTATGTTTAGGCCCCAATCGCTCATAATATTTTTCACTCCATCCTTCCACCTCCAAATTGATCTTCCACTTCTCCTCGTTCCCTCTACCTGACACATATATCCTCTTTGTCAATCCCTCCTTTGCACAACCCTATGTGTACCCAATGTCTCGCAACCAATAGCATTGTTGGAACCACTATTCCTTTAAACATACCCATTTTTACTGGTCGAGATAACGTTCTCGCTTTCGACACAATCTTCAACACACCCAGAACCTTCGACCCCTCCCCCACCCTGTGACTCACTTCCACTTCCATGGTTTCGTCCACTGCCAAATCTACTCCCAGATATCTAAAAACACTCCACTTCCTCCAGTTTTTTCTCCATTCAAACTTATCTCCCAATTAACTTTTCCTCAACCCTACTGAACCTAATAACCTTGCTCTTATTCACATTTACTCTCAGCTTTCTTCTTTCACACACTTTACCAAACTCAGACACCAGCTTCTGTAGTTTCTCAGCCGAATCAGCCACCAGCGATGTATCATCAGCGAACAACAACTGAATCACTTCCCAAGCCTTCTCATCCGCAACAGACTGCATACTTGCCCCCTCTCCAAAACTCTTCCATTCACCTCCCTAACCACACCATCCATAAACAAATTAAACAACCATGGAGACATCATGCACCCCTGCCACAAACCGACATTCACTGCCAATCAATCACTTTTCTCTCTTTCTACCCGTACACATGCATTACATCCTTGGTAAAAACTTTTCAATGCTTATAGCAACTTACCTGCCACACTATATACTCTTAATACCTTCCATAAAGCTTCTTTATCAACCCTATCATATGCCTTCTACAGATCCATAAATACTATATGCAAATCCATCTGTTTTTTTAAGAATTTCTCACATACATTCTTCAAAGCAAACACCTGATCCACACATCCTCTACCACTTCCGAAACTACACTGCTCTTCCCCAATCTGATGCTCTGTGCATGCCTTTACCTTCTCAATCGATACCCTCCCAAGTAATTTCCCAGGAATATTCAACAAACTTATACCTCTGAAATTTGACCATTCCCCTTTATCCCCTTTGCCTTTGTACAATGGCACTATGTATGCATTCTGCTAATCCTCAGGCACTTCATGAACCATACATACATTGAATATCCTTACCACATTGAAACCACACTGCTCTTCCCTAATCTGATGCTTTGTGCATGTCTTTACCCCCTGAATCGATACCCTCCAATATATTCTCCTAGGAATACTTAACAAACATATACCTCTGTAATTTGAACACTCTCAAGAAACCTACACCTCTGTAATTTGAACACTCACCTTTATCCCCTTTCCCTTTGTACAATGGCACTATGCATGCATTCCGCCAATCCTCAAGTACTTCAACATGAACCATATATACATTGAACATCCTCACCAACCAGTCAACAACACAGTCACCTCTTTTTAAATAAATTCCACTTCAATACCATCCAAACCCACCGCCTTGCTGGCTTTCATCTTTCGCAAAGCTTTCACTGCCTCTTCTCTGTTTACCAAACCATTATCAGTATTCTTATTTAACATACTTTATCGCTGTTTCCCGCCTCAGCAAGGAAGCGCCAGGAAACAGACAAAGAATAGCAAATCCGCTCGCATACACATATATACATAAACATACACATACACAGACATATACATATACACACATGTACATACTCATACTTGCGGCCTTCATCCATTCCTATCGCTACCCCACCACACATGAAATAGCGTCGCTATCCCCCGCTTCAGTCAGGAAAACAGTGAAAAAGGCCACATTTGTTCACATTCAGTCTCTAGCTGGAAAGTGTAATGCACCGAAACCACAGTTCCCTATCCACAACCAGGCCCCACAGACCTTTCCATTGTTCACCCTAGACGCTTCACATCCCTGATTCAGTCCATTGCCAGCACGTCGACCCCAGTATACCACATCGCTCCAATTCACTATATTCCTTGTACGCCTCTCACCCTCCTGTGTGTTCAGGCCCCAATCGCTCAAAATCTTTTTCACTCCATCCTTCCACCTCCAACTTGGTCTCCCGCTTCTCCTTGTTACTTCCACCTCTGACATATATTCTCTTTGTCAATCTTTCCTTACTCATTCTTTCCATATGCCCAAATCATTTTAACACACCCTCTTCTGATCTCTCAACCATACTCTTTTTATTTCCACACATCTTTCTAACCCTTACATAACTTACTCTGTCAAACCACCTCACACCACATACTGTTCTTAAGTATTTCATTTCCAACACATCCACCCTCCTCCATACAACCTTATCTACAGCCCATGCCTCGCAGCCATATAACAATGTTGGAACTACTATTCCTTCAAACATATCTATTTTTGCTCCGAAATAACGTCCTCTCCTTCCACACATTCTTCATTACTCCCAGAACCTTCGCCTCCTCCCCCACCCTGTGACTCACTTCTGCTTCCATGGTTCCATCTGCTGCCAAGTCCACTCCCAGATATCTAAAACACCACTTCCTCCAATTTTTCTGCATTCGCACTTATATCCCAATTAACTTTTCCCTCAACCCTAACGCGGGAGACACCGACAAAGTATAATATACATTTATTCATTTATTTATTTATTTTGCTTTGTCGCTGTCTCTCGCGTTAGCGAGGTAGCGCAAGGAAACAGTCGAAAGAATGGCCCAACCCACCCACATACACATGTATATACATACACGTCCACACACGCAAATACACATACCTATACATCTCAATGTACACACACATATATATATATATATATATATATATATATATATATATATATATATATATATATATATATACACACACAGACATATACATATGTACACATGTACATAATTCATACTGTCCGCCTTTATTTATTCCCATCGCCACCCCACCACACATGGAATAACAACCCCCTCCCAACTCATGTGTGCGAGTTAGCACTAGGAAAAGACAACAAAGGCCCCATTCGTTCACACTCAGCCTCTAGCTGTCATGTAATAATGCACCGAAACCACAGCTCCCTTTTCACATACAGGCCCCACAGAACTTTCCATGGTTTACCCCAGACGCTTCACATGCCCTAGTTCAATCCATTGACAGCACGTCGACCCCAGTATACCACATCGTTCCAATTCACTCTATTCCTTGCATGCCTTTCACCCTCCGGCATGTTCAGGCCCCGATCACTCAAAATGTTTTTCACTCCATCTTTCCACCTCCAATTTGGTCTTGCACTTCTCCTCATTCCCTCCACCTCTGACACATATATCCTCTTAGTCAATCTTTCCTCACTCATTCTCTCCATGTGACCAAACCATTTCAAAACACCTTCTGCTCTCTCAATCACACTCTTTTTATTTCCACACATCTCTCTTACCCTTACATTACTTACTCGATCAAACCACCTCACACCACATATTGTCCTCAAACATCTCATTTCCAGCACATCCACCCTCCTGCGCACAACTCTATCCATAGCCCACGCCTCGCAACCATACAACATTGTTGGAACCACTATTCCTTCAAACATACCCATTTTTGCTTTCCGAGATAACGTTCTCGACTTCCAAACATTCTTCAAAGCTCCCCGAATTTTCACCCCCTCCCCTACCCTACGATTCACTTCCGCTTCCATGGTTCCATCTGCTGCCAGATCCACTCCCAGAGATCTAAAACACTTTACTTCCTCCAGTTTTTCTCCATTCAAACTTACCTCCCAATTGACTTGTCCCTCAACCCTACTGTATCTAATGAACTTGCTCTTAACTTTCTTCTTTCATACACTTTACCAAACTCAGTCACCAGCTTTTGCAGTTTCTTACATGAATCAGCCACCAGCGCTGTATCATCAACGAACAACAACTGACTCACTTCCCAAGCTCTCATCCACAACAGACTGCATACTTGCCCCTCTTTCCAAAACTCTTACATTCACCTCCCTAACAACCCCATCCATAAACAAATTAATCAACCATGGAGACATCACACACCCCTGCCGCAAACCTACATTCCCTGAGAACCAATCACTTTCCTCTCTTCCTACAAGTACACATGCCTTACATCCTCGATAAAAACTTTTCACTGCTTCTAACAACTTGCCTCCCACACCATATATTCTTAATACCTTCCACAGAGCATCTCTATCAACTCTATCGTATGCCTTCTCCAGATCCATAAATGCTACATACATATCCACTTGCTTTTCTAAGTATTTCTCACATACATTCTTCAAAGCAAACACCTGATCCACACATCCTCTACCACTTCTGAAACCACACTGCTCTTCTCCAATCTGATGCTCTGTACATGCCATCACCCTCTCAATCAATACCTTCCCATATAATTTGCCAGGAATACTCAACAAACTTATACCTCTGTAATTTGGGCACTCATTCTTATCCCCTTGGCCTTTGTGCAATGGCACTATGCAAGCATTCTGCCAATCCTCAGGCACCTCATCATGAATCATACATACATTAAATAACCTTACCAACCAGTCAACAACACAGTCACCCCCTTTTTTAATAAATTCCACTGCAATACAATCCAAACCTTCTGCCTTGCCGGTTTTCATCTTCCACAAAGCTTTTACTACCTCTTCTCTGTTTACCAAATCATTTTCCCTAACCCTCTCACTTTGCACACCACCTCGACCAAAACACCCTATATCTGCCACTCTATCATCAAACACATTCAATAAACCTTCAAAATACTCGCTCCATCTCCTTCTCATATCACCACTACTTGTTATCACCTCCCCATTAGCCCCCTTCACTGAAGTTCCCATTTGCTTCCTTGTCTTACGCACTTTATTTACCTCCTTCCAAAACATCTTTTTTTTCTCCCTAAAATTTAATGATACTCTCTCACCCCAACTCTCATTTGTCCTCTTTTTCACCTCTTGCACCTTTCTCTTGACCTTTTTCCCTGCAAAAATCGTCCAAATGCCTCTCTCTTCTCTTTCACTAATAATCTTACTTCTTCATCCCACCACTCGCTATCCTTTCTAATCAACCCACCTCCCACGCTTCTCATGCCACAAGCATCTTTTGCGCAAGCCATCACTCCTTCCCTAAATACATCCCATTCCACCCCCACTCCCCTTACCTCCTTTGTTCTCACCTTTTTCCATTCTGTACTCACGTCTCTCCTGGTACTTCCTCACACAAGTCTCCTTCCCAAGCTCACTTACTCTCACCACTCTCTTCACCCCAACATTCTCTCTTCTTTTCTGAAAACCCCTACAAATCCTCACCTTCACCTCCACAAGATAATGATCAGACATCCCTCCAGATGCACCTCTCAGCACACTAACATCCAAAAGTCTCTCTTTCGTGTGCCTATCAATTAACACATAATCCAATAATGCTCTCTGGCCATCTCTCCTACTTACATACGTATACTTATGTATATCTCGCTTTGTAAACCAGATATTCCCAGTCACCCGTCCTTTCTCAGCACACAAATCCACAAGCTCTTCACCATTTCCATTTACAACACTGAACACCCCATGTATACGAATTATTCTCTCAACTGCCACATAACTCACCTTTGCATTCAAATCACCCATCACTATAACCCGGTCTTGTGCATCAAAACCACTAACACACTCATTCAATGCTCCCAAAACACTTGCCTCTCATGATCTTTCTTCTCATGCCCAGGTGCTTATGCACCAATATTCACCCATCTCTCTCCATCAACTTTCAGTTTTACCCATATCAATCTAGAATTTGCTTCCTTACACTCTATCACGTACTCCCACAACTCCTGTTTCAGGAGTAGTGCTACTTCTTCCTTCTCTTGTCCTCTCACTAAGCCCTGACTTTACTCCCAAGACATTCCCAAACCACTCTTCCCCTTTACCCTTGAGCTTCATTTCACTCAGAGCTAAAACATCCAGGCTCCTTTCCTGAAACATACTTCCTATCTCTCCTTTTTTCTCATCTTGGTTACATCCACACACAATTACACACCCCAATCTGAGCCTTCGAGGAGGATGAGCACTCCCCACATGACTCCTTCTTCTGTTTCCCTTTTTAGAAAGTGAAAATACAAGGAGAGGAGGGTTTCTGGCCCCCCGCTCCCGTCCCCATTAGTCCCCATTCTGCAACACGTGAAGGAATGCATGGGAAGTATTCTTTCTCCCCTATCCCCCAGGGATATATATATATATATATATATATATATATATATATATATATATATATATATATATATATATATATATATATATATATTTCTTTTCTTTCAAACTATTCGCCATTTCCCGCATTAGCGAGGTAGCGTTAAGAACAGAGGACTGGGCCTTTGAGGGAATACCCTCACCTGGCCCAATTCTCTGTTCCTTCTTTTGAAAAAAAAAACCGAGAGGGGAGGATTTCCAGCCCCCCGCTCCCTCCCCTTTTAGTCGCCTTCTACGACACGCAGGGAATACGTGGGAAGTATTCTTAATCCCCTATCCCCAGGGATAATATATATATATATACATACATATATATATATATATATATATATATATATATATATATATATATATATATATATATATATATATATCTTTCTTTTCTTTCATACTATTCGCCATTTCCCGCATTAGCGAGGTAGCGTTGAGAACAGAGGACTGGGCCCTTGAGGGAATATCCTCACCTGGACCCCTTCTCTGTTCCCTCTTTTGGAAAATTAAAAAAAAAAGTGAGAGGGGAGGATTTCCAGCCCCCCGCTCCCTCCCCTTTTAGTCGCCTTCTACGACACGCAGGGAATACGTGGGAAGTATTCTTTCTACCCTATCCCCAGGGATAATATATATATATATATATATATATATATATATATATATATATATATATATATATATATATATATATATCTTTTTTTTCTTTTTTTTTTGCCGGTCTCCCGCGTTTGCGAGGTAGCGCAAGGAAACAGATGAAAGAAATGGCCCAACCCACCCCCATACACATGTATATACATACGTCCACACACGCAAATACACATACCTACACAGCTTTCCATGGTTTACCCCAGACGCTTCACATGCCTTGATTCAATCCACTGACAGCACGTCAACCCCGGTATACCACATCGCTCCAATTCACTCTATTCCTTGCCCTCCTTTCACCCTCCTGCATGTTCAGGTCCCGATCACTCAAAATCTTTTTCACTCCATCTTTCCACCTCCAATTTGGTCTCCCTCTTCTCGTTCCCTCCACCTCCGACACATATACCTCTTGGTCAATCTTTGCTCACTCATTCTCTCCATATGCCCAAACCATTTCAAAACACCCTCTTCTGCTCTCTCAACCACGCTCTTTTTATTTCCACACATCTCTCTTACCCTTACGTTACTTACTCGATCAAACCACCTCACACCACCCATTGTCCTCAAACATCTCATTTCCAGCACATCCATCCTCCTGCGCACAACTCTATCCATAGCCCACGCCTCGCAACCATACAACATTGTTGGAACCACTATTCCTTCAAACATACCCATTTTTGCTTTCCGAGATAATGTTCTCGACTTCCACACATTCTTCAAGGCTCCCAGAATTTTCGCCCCCTCCGCCACCCTATGATCCACTTCCGCTTCCATGGTTCCATCCGCTGCCAGATCCACTCCCAGATATCTAAAACACTTCACTTCCTCCAGTTTTTCTCCATTCAAACTCACCTCCCAATTGACTTGACCCTCAACCCTACTGTATCTAATGAACTTGCTCTTAACTTTCTTCTTTCATACACTTTACCAAACTCAGTCACCAGCTTTTGCAGTTTCTTACATGAATCAGCCACCAGCGCTGTATCATCAGCGAACAACAATTGACTCACTTCCCAAGCTCTCTCATCCCCAACAGACTCCATACTTGCCCCTCTTTCCAAAACTCTTGCATTCACCTCCCTAACAACCCCATCCATAAACAAATTAAACAACCATGGAGACATCACACACCCCTGCCACAAACCTACATTCACTGAGAACCAATCACTTTCCTCTCTTCCTACACGTACACATGCCTTACATCCTCGATAAAAACTTTTCACTGCTTCTAACAACTTGCCTCCCACACCATATATTCTTAATACCTTCCACAGAGCATCTCTATCAACTCTATCATATGCCTTCTCCAGATCCATAAATGCTACATACAAATCCATTTGCTTTTCTAAGTATTTCTCACATACATTCTTCAAAGCAAACACCTGATCCACACATCCTCTACCACTTCTGAAACCACACTGCTCTTCCCCAATCTGATGCTCTGTACATGCCTTCACCCTCTCAATCAATACCCTCCCATATAATTTACCAGGAATACTCAACAAACTTATACCTCTGTAATTTGAGCACTCACTCTTATCCCCTTTGCCTTTGTACAATGGCACTATGCACGCATTCCGCCAATCCTCAGGCACCTCACCATGGGTCATACATACATTAAATAACCTTACCAACCAGTCAACAATACAGTCACCCCCTTTTTTAATAAATTCCACTGCAATACCATCCAAACCTGCTGCCTTGCCGGCTTTCATCTTCCACAAAGCTCCCACTACCTCTTCTCTGTTTACCAAATCATTTTCCCTAACCCTCTCACTTTGCACACCACCTCGACCAAAACACCCTATATCTGCCACTCTATCATCAAACACATTCAACAAACCTTCAAAATACTCACTCCATCTCCTTCTCACATCCCCACTACTTGTTATCACCTCCCCATTTGCACCCTTCACTGAAGTTCCCATTTGCTCCCTTGTCTTATGCACTTTATTTACCTCCTTCCAGAACATCTTTTTATTCTCCCTAAAATTTAATGATACTCTCTCACCCCAACTCTCATTTGCCCTTTTTTTCACCTCCTGCACCTTTCTCTTGACCTCCTGTCTCTCTTTTATACATCTCCCACTCAATTGCATTTTTTCCCTGCAAAAATCGTCCAAATGCCTCTCTCTTCTCTTTCACCAATACTCTTACTTCTTCATCCCACCACTCACTACCCTTTCTAATCAACCCACCTCCCACTCTTCTCATGCCACAAGCATCTTTTGCGCAATCCATCACTGATTCCCTAAATACATCCCATTCCTCCCCCACTCCCCTTATATATATATATATATATATATATATATATATATATATATATATATATATATATATATTATATTATTATTATTATTATTATACTTTGTCGCTGTCTCCCGCGTTTGCGAGGTAGCGCAAGGAAACAGACGAAAGAAATGGCCCAACCCCCCCCCCCATACACATGTATATACAATACGTCCACACACGCAAATATACATACCTACACAGCTTTCCATGGTTTACCCCAGACGCTTCACATGCCTTGATTCAATCCACTGACAGCACGTCAACCCCGGTATACCACATCGCTCCAATTCACTCTATTCCTTGCCCTCCTTTCACCCTCCTGCATGTTCAGGCCCCGATCACACAAAATCTTTTTCACTCCATCTTTCCACCTCCAATTTGGTCTCCCTGTTCTCCTCGTTCCCTCCACCTCCGACACATATATCCTCTTGGTCAATCTTTCCTCACTCATTCTCTCCATGTCCCAAACCACTCAAAACACCCCTTCTGCTCTCTCAACCACGCTCTTTTATTTCCACACATTCTCTCTTACCCTTCAAACAGTTCACCTCACTCGATCAACTTACAACCACATCCCACCACCACATCATTCTCAACACCACCTCTCACACCTACTGACTCACTTCCCAAGCTCTCCATCCCCACACATTCATACTTGCCCCTCATTTCCAACTCTTGCATTTACTCCCTCAACCAACCCTCTCATCCCATCACCCAACCAACATGTCCTATACCAACTTCTCTCACCTCCAGATATCAACATCACCCATGCGCCACACCTACATCACGAAACACTATCACTTTCACTCTCATCCAACACGTCACATTGCCTTTCCAAACATCCTCTATTAAAACCTCATCTCATCACCCCCCGCACCTCTTACTAACCAATCCTTCCTCCTCCACACCTACACATAAAATATTAACACTCTAACACACATTCTCTCACAGCTTACCTTCACAATCATTATAATATATTCACTTTCACTTTCAAACTAATTACGCCATTTCCCGCGTTTAGCGAGGTTAGCGTTAGGAACAGAGGACTGGGCCTTTTTTGGAATATCCTCACCTGGCCCCCTCTGTTCCTTCTTTTGGAAATTAAAAAAAAAAAAAAAAAAAAAAAAAACGAGAGGGGTAGGATTTCCGCCCCCCGCTCCCTCCTTTTTTATTCTCACACCTGGATCTCTCTTCCCTTCTGGAAAATTTATATAAAAAAAAATATATATAAAAACATGATTTCCAGCACCTCACCTCCTACCTACTTATTATAGCCAGCTCGCACGCATGGGAATACTGTGTGGAAGATCTATCCCATACCCAGTTTGAGATAAGATGAAATCAAGGCTATAATATATTTATAATTGATCCATACGATTATGATTATGTGAATATATATATATATATATATGGAAAAGACTGGAGATTGGGAATACCTGGTTTAAAAAGAGAGATATGCATAAGTATATGTATGTAAGTAGGAGAGATGGCCAGAGAGCGTTATTGGATTACGTTTTAATTGATAGGCGCATGAAAGACAGACTTTTGGATGTTAATGTGCTGAGAGGTGCAACTGGAGGGATGTCATTATTATCTTGTGGAGGCGAAGGTGAAGATTTGTAGAGGTTTTCAGAAAAGAAGAGAGAATGTTGGGGTGAAGAGAGTGGTGAGAGTAAGTGAGCTTGGGAAGGTAACTTGTGTGAGGAAGTACCAAGAGAGACTGAGTAAAGAATGGAAAAATGTGAGAACAAAGGAGGTATGGGGAGTGGGGGAGGAATGGGATGTATGGGATGAACCAGGGCATGTGAAGCATCTGGGGTAAACCATGGAAAGTTCTGTGAGGCCTGGATGTGGAAAGAGAGCTGTGGTTTCGGTGCATCATTAGATGACAGCTGGAGACTAAGTGTGAATGAATGTGTCCTTTGTTGTCTTTTCCTAGTGCTACCTCACACACATGAGGTGGGAGGGTGTTGTTATTTCATGTGTGGCGAAGTGGTGATGGGAATGAATAAAGGCAGACAGTATGAACTATGTACATGTACGTTCAGGCCCTGATCACTAATAATCTTTTTCACTCCATCCTTCCACCTCCATTTTGGTCTCCCACTTCTAGTTCCCTCCACCTCCGATACATATATCCTCTTTGTCAATCTTTCCTCACTCATTCTCTCCATGTGACCAAACCATTTCAATACACCCTCTTCTGCTCTCTCAACCACACTCCTTTTATTACTACACATCTCTCTCACCCTTTCATTACTTACTCGATCAAACCTCCTCACATCACATATTGTCCCCAAACATCTCATTTCCAACACATCCACCTTCCTCTGTACAACCCTATCTATAGTCCATGCCTCACAACCATATAAAATTGTTGGAGCCACTATTCCTTCAAACATACCCATTTTTGCTCTCCAAGACTACGTTCTCGCCTTCCACACATTCTTCAACACTCCCAGAACCTTCGCCCCCTCCCCCCACACTGTGACTCACTTCTGCTTCCATGGTTCTATCTGCTGCCAAATCCACTCCCAGATATCCAAAACACTTCACTTTCTCCATTCAAAGTCACTCCAAATTTACTTGTCCCTCAACCCTACTGAACCTAATAACCTTGTTCTTATTCACATTTACTCTCAGCTTTCTTCTTTCACACACTTCACCAAACTCAGTCACCAGCTTCTGCAGTTTCTCACCCGAATCAGCAACCAGCACTGTATCATCAGCGAACAACAACTGACTCACTTCCCAAGACCTTTCATCCACAACAGACTGCATACTTGCCCCTCTCTCCAAAACTCTTGCATTCACCTCCCTAACAATGCATCCATAAACAAATTAAACAACCATGGAGACATCACGCATCCTTGCTGCAAACCGACATTCGCTGGGAACCAATCACTTTACTCTCTTCCTACTTGTACACATGCCTTTACATCCTCGTTAAAAACTTTTCACTGCTTCTAACAACTTGCCTCCCACACCATACTCTTAATACCTTCCACAGAGCATCTCTATCAACTCTTGTCATATGCCTTCCACAGATCCATGAATGCTACATACAAATACATCTTTCTTTCTAAGTATTTCTCACATACATTCTTCAAAGCAAACACCTGACCCACACATCCTCCACCACTTCTGAAACCACACTGCTCTTCCCCAATCTGATGCTCTGTACATGCCTTCACCCTCTCAATCAATACCCTCCCATATAATTTCCCAGGAATATTCAACAAACTTATATCTATGTAATCTGAACAGTCACCTTTATCCTCTTTCCCTTTGTACAATGACACTATGCATGCATTCCACCAATCCTCAGGCACTTCACCATGAACCATACATACATTGAATATCCTCACCAACCAGTCAACAACACAGTGACCCCCTTTTTTAATAAATTCCAAAGAGATACCATCCAAACCCACTACCTTGGCAGCTTTCATCTTCAGCAAAGCTCTCACTACCTCTTCTCTGTTTACCAAATCATTCTCCCTGACCCTCTCACTTCGCACACCACCTCGACCAAAACACCCTATATCTGCCACTTTATCTTCAAACACATTCAACAAACCTTCAAAATACTCCCTCCATCTCCCTCTTACTTCATCACTACTTATTATTACCTTCCCATTTGCCCCTTCACCAATGTTCCCATTTGCTCTCTTGTCTTACGCACTCTATTTACCTCCTTCTAAAACATCTTTTTATTCTCCCTAAAATTTAATGATACTCTCTCACCCCAACTCTCATTTGCCCTCTTTTTCACCTCTTGCACCTTTCTCTTGACCTCTTGCCTCTTTCTTTTATACATCTCCCAGTCATTTGCACTATTTCCCTGCAAAAATCATCCAAATGCCTCTCTTATCTTTCATCCCACCTCTCACTAACCTTTCTAATCTTCCCACCTCCCACCTTTCTCATGCCACAAACATCTTTTGTGCAAGCCATCACTGCTTCCCTAAATATATCCCATTATGCAGTTATATACAAGTAAATATTTTTGGAAGTCACTTTTGAGCAAAAGCTACATTTCACTTACAAGCTTTCTTTATGTCAATGCATCCATACATATGTTTCTAGATATCATCCTATTGTTAATAAAACCATAATCATTACAACTTATTTCTCGCACTACTGTACCCAAATACATGTTTGTTAGGTTCAACTCTCTACACAGTTTCGCACTTGCATCATACACTGTATAGAGTGAGGAGTAATGATATTCCAATAGTAGCCTGATCACCATTTATTTTAGAAAGTTTGAGTACAGACTGCAAAAGGAACCTGGTTAGAAAAAAGGGAGCTTTATATAAATATAAATATACTAAGTTTAATTACACATCACATTCTAACATTTTCACACCAAAGTGCACAAGAAAGTGTCTCACAAGATCAACCTTAAGTGAAAACAGTTTCAAGCACTGATCACATTCAAACTTTTATATACCACGGTGCACATTCAAATGTCTCTTGAGGTCATATTTGTCCAAAAACAATTTCCCACATTCAGCACACACAAAATTTTTTATACCACTGTGCACTAACAAATGTCTCTGAAGATTACTCTTCTGTGAAAACAGTTTCCCACATTCATCACATTCAAAGTTTTTAACAGCACTGTGCACAAATAAATGTTTCCGGAGATAACTTTTCTTTAAAAACTGTTTCTCACATTCATTGCACTTAAACTTTTTCACACCACTGTGTACAAGTAAATGCTGATGAAGACGACTTTTCAACAAAAACAGTCTCCCACATTCATCACATCCAAACTTTTTCACACCATTGTGCACAGGTACATGATCCTTCAGGTGACTTTTCCGAAAAAAGAGTTTTCCACATTCATCACATCCAAACTTTTTCACGCCATTGTGTACAGAGGAATGTTTCTTTAGACTACTTTTCAGTAAAAACAGTTTCCCACATTCATTACATTCAAACCTTTTTATACCATTGTGCACAGTCAGATGTTGTTGAAGATAACTTTTCTGTGAAAACATTTTCCCACATTCATCACATTCAAAAGTTTTCTCACTACTATGCACAAGCAAATGTCTAGTAAGGTTACTCTTATATGAAAACAGTTTCCCACATTCATCACATGGAAATCTTTTCATGTGTTCTAAATCTTCTGCATCACTCTGCACTAGGATACGCTTCTGAAGATTTCTCATATGTGAAAACAGTCTCTCACTTTCAGTACAGCCAGTTTCTTTCTGACCACTATCCAAAAGCATATGCTCCTGGAGATGATCCTCTTGTGAATATAATTTCCTATATGTTTCATGTAAAAACTTTTCCTCTTCACTAAACATTGTCAGTTTCTTCTGTTTCTGATCTTGACATGCAATTTCACACTGTATCTGGAACAAGAGAGATGCCTTTGGAAAGTGTTCTTACAAAGTGTTATATTTCAACCTCTGGACTACCAAAGAACATGAGTCATATCCCAAGAGTAATGGTACTGGAACAGAGCATGATTAACAGTGGAGTTCTGGAAAATGCACTAATTTTAGTAAGAATGAGGAACCACTTGAACACCAAAATCCAACAGGGATCCACCCCACTTCCATACTTACAACTCTTAGACCTGGCTCTTTTCCTGTCCATTTCTGCAACATATATGGTCATAATTCTAACCTTCCTTTGATAAAGACCACGTGTTTACCTCCTCCCCTAGGCTAATTCTTCTCTCTGAAGCTGTAGAAGTCTGCTGCTTCTTTGCACTACCAGATCAACTACAATCTCTAACACTGATTCCACACTAAGGGTGTATTATGCACCTTCTTTACTATAAAAAAAAACCTAGTACTCACCTCATGGATCTTGAGTCTCCTGACTCAGATATCATCTGCCTTTAATTAAAATCTCTCTACCCTCTATTACTTTGCAACTGTGTTTCATTTAGCTGCTCCCTCCTCTAAATTCCTGCAACAATGCACAACTCTCAACTACCTGAATGCTTGCCACAGAGCTCGGCTCTCTTCTCATCCATGTTCTGAGATCCTCTGTGGAGCGAATTTCAGAGTACACCACAAAGATTTGCTAGGCTCAATCTAGGACACTCCTGATGGAGCCAAAACTCTTTCTTTTACCATCTTCTGTGATCTGCAACAATCAATTAAACACACTACTTTAGTCCCTGACCATCATGACCACTCTTACAACACACTTAAACCTCCACATTACATCTGAATCCTCCCATTTTTCAAACAACATTTCTGCCCCCTTGTGGTCAAAATTTGCCCCTTTCTTGGTCTTTTGACCACAATTCTTTTTTCATACTTCACCCTTTCCCACATTGGCAAGGTAGCACCAGGGACACGAAGAAAGGCCACATTTGCTCAAATACATTCTCTAGCTCTCATGTGCAATGTACTGAAACCACAGCCCTTGTCAACAACCAGGCCCCAAAACTTTCCATGTTTTTCCCCAGCCACTTCAGATGCTGTGGTTCAGTCCATTAACAGCATGTCGGCCACTGCACATCACATCATTCCAATTTACTCTATCCCAGGTAACAACCTCTCTTTCCATATATATTCCTCGATGCTTGTAAACCCTTCGCCCCCTCACCCACTCTATGACTCACATCTGCTTCCATGGTTCCACTCTGCTGTGTCCACTCCCAAGTATCTCAAACACTTCACTTCTTTCTAACTTTCCCAGTTTAAATTCTCATTCCAACCAACATGTTCTTGGCCTGTAAAACCTAATAGCCTTGTTTTTACTCTCAACCTCCTCCCTTAACACAATCTTCCAAACTCAGTCACCAACTTCTGTATTCACTCAAATCTGCCACAAGTGCTCTTTCATCAGTAAATAGCATCTGACTACTTCCCAGGCCTCTTCACACCCTACAGACTGCATACTAACTCCTCCTTCCAAGACCCTTGCGTTTACTTCCCTCATCACCCCATCCATGAACAAATCAAACAGCCATGATGACATCACACACACCCTGCTGCAGACCATCCTTCATTTGGAACCACTCACTTTCCTCTCTTCCTACATGTACACATGCCTTACACTCTTGATAAAAACTTTTCACCGCTTCCAGTAGCTTTCTCCCCAATTAAGACCTTTCACAAAGCATCTCCATCAACCTTGTCATATGCTTTCTCCAGAAATATAAATGCCACATACATATCCATCCATTTCGTTAAGTATTTCTCACACACATTCTTCAAAGTAAACATCTGATCCACATTGTTCCTTCCAAGTCTGATGCTCTGTACATGTCTCCACCCTCTCAGTCACCACTCTCCCATGCAACTTACCAGGTACACTCAACAAACTTATACCTCTGTATTTCAAACACTTACCCTTGTCCCCCTTGCCTTTATATATTAGCATGGATACAAACTTATACCTCTGTATTTCAAACACTCACCCTTGTCCCCCTTGCCTTTATATAACAGCACTATCCATGCATTCTACCAGTTATCAGGCAACTCATGATGAATCATAATTACACAGAAAATCCTAACTAACCAATAAAAAACAGTCATTCCCATTCTTATGAAATGCAGTTGTAACAGCATCCACTCCAGCCACAAGGCTTTCACCACCTCTTCTCTTTTCACAGAACCACTTTCCACCACTCTCCTGCTTCACGTACCTCCCAGACCCAAACACCCTACATCTGCTACACTGTCATCAAATAAATTCAACAATTCTTCAAAACACTACCTCCCATCTCATACATACCTGTTATCACTTCCCCATTTACCCCTTTCACTGATGTTCCCATTTGTTCTCTTGTTTTTTTCTCTATCAAAATCTCTCCAAAACATCTTATTCTTCTTGAAGTTTCCTGATAATTGCTCAATCCCATTCTCTCTTGTTCTCTTTTCCAAACCCTGCACCTTCCTCTTGACCTCCTGTACATCCCAATCATATACACTCCTCCCATGTAGGTACTGCCTATGCACCTCTCTTTTTTCTTTCACTATTGAATTTACTTCATCATCCTAATATGCATTACCCTTTTTCACCTGCCCATCTCCCACTTTATGCATATCACACACTTCTCTATAACATGCCAGCACTGCTTCCCTTAATATCCCCTACTACAAACTCACTCCCCTTGCTTCAATTACAACTGCTTTGTGCATATACAATTTTCCATCTCTGGTATTTCTTTACACACATATCTTTTCCAAGTTCACTTACTTTCACAACCTTTGTTTCACTCACATCGTTTCCTCTTTTCTGAAAACTCCCTACAAATCTGCACTTTTGCCTCTATCAGGTAATAATAAGACATCCCACCAGCTGCTCATCTCAACACATTCACATCCAAGTGTCTCTCTTTTACATGCCTATCAGTTAGTATGTAATCCAATAATGCCATCTGGCCATCTTTCTTTATCATCCACATATACTTATCTGTTTTCTTCTTTTTAAATCAGGTATTTCCAATCACCAGTACTTTTTCAGAACACAACACCAAAAGCCATTCACCATAACTACTCACCATGCTGATCCCCCAACTACACCCTCAACTGCCACAAAACTCACTCTCGCATTTAAATCACCCATCACTATTACCAAATCTCTGGCATCAAAACTGCTGACACACTCACTCAGCTGCTCCAAAAATATTTGCCTCTCATCCTCCTCCATCTCATGGGTAGATGCATAAGCACCAATAATCACCTACCTCTTGCAACCAACTTTCATTTTTCTTCACATCAGTCTAGAACTCATTTCCTTACATTCTTATGCACTTTCCCATAACTCCTGCTTGATCAGTAGTGCTACCCTTCTTTAGCCTTTGCCCTCACACCAACCCCAAACTTTACCCCTACAGCATTACTAAACTCTTTTTCACCTTTACCCTTTGGCTTTGTTACACTTACATACTGCCCCTCTCTCATTTCATCTCGGTTACATCCACACACATTTATACATCCCAGCCCAAGCCTACTTCTGCTCCATCCTTCAGCAATTGAAATAAATGATGGGAGGTCTAGCCCCCAACTTCCATCCCTCTAAGTCACCTTTTATGGCAAGCAGAGTGTACCAAGTTAGAATTCTTTAACCCCTACCCCAGGGAAATTTCCTGTTAATTCTAGTTAGGCATGCCCATCCTCTATCTTCCACTTGAAACATCAACTTTGGCACTTAAGAACTCAAAAGTTATCCATGTGCAGTTTCTTTACTGACTTTCCCTGATATGGATACCGCCTCTCTGCCTTGTGTTATACTGAAAGCTCAGCAGAGGTTAACTTGGCTTGGATGGAATCCACTATCCCATCTTCTGATCTTTTTTCTCCTCAATCATGGTTTAATTGCTCCTGCTCTGTTGCCTGTTGCATCAGGGACGGTGCATATCAGACAATCAAACTCATAACTTCCCCTAAAAACTACTCTCGCACCAGTCTTTTCTCACCAATTTCATTTCTCCAAAACCCCTGACTTTTACTTTCATTTGAGAACACACCTTGGTGCAGACCATCCAATTATCACCTTATTGCTCTCACTTCTGCCATCTCCAAAGCCTTTGAACTCTCCTAAACTTTCACTCTCTTGAACACTTTAAATCCCATTCCCCTCTTTCAGATCACCAGTATGGATTTTGCAGGGCTGGTTCAACTAGTGATCTCCCTATAGTGACTAGCCTCTGGACCTCCTCTCAGGGATCTCAATGAAACTTTTGTCCCAGACCTAGGCATCTTCAAGGCATCTGTCAGGGTGTAACATAAGTCTTTGCTTTCTAAACTCCTTACCTTTGATACCTCTACTTTTCTCTTATACATGGTTTCCTCTCATGCCATTCCAATGAAGTAGTTGTCAACAGAGCACTTCCCCCTCATATCAGTGGTGGTTCTGTCCTACTACCGACTTGCATTCTTCTCTTGAAAAAGGGTCTCTCCTCTACTTCTAACCATATTCACTCTTATGCTGATGGTTCCACTTTACAATTTCCCTCTATATCTCTTTCCAACAATCACTTGTTTCCCTTCTGTTCAATTTCAAAAGATCACAATTCAGTTCTGTAATAACATAAACATTTTGGGCATAACCACATCCTCCACTCTGTCTTGGACAACCTACAAAATCAACATCACAATGTCTGCTTCTCACTCTTTATTCACTCTAATATGGAAACCTGCTTACATACATGGGATGGCTCACTCTCTACCTCTTTATTAACTGCTCACCTTTATCCCTTTTGCCTTTGTACAATGGCACTATGCATGCATTTCACCAATCCTCAGGCACTTCACCATGATCCATACATATATACATACATACATACATACACTGAATATCCTTAACAACCAATCAACAACACAGTCACCCCCCTTTCTTCATAAATTCTACAGCAATACCATCTGAACCCTTTGCCTTGCTGGATTTCTTCCACAAAGTTTTCACTACCTCTTCTCTCTTAACCGAACCATTCTCCCTGACCTCTTCTCTCTTAACCAAACAATTCTCCCTGACCCTCTCACTTCGCACACCACCCTGACTAAAACACCCTACATCTGGCATTCTATCATCATGCACATTCAACAAAACTTCAAAATACTCACTCCATCTCCTCACTTCGTCACTACCTGTTATTACTTCCCCCTTACCCCCTTCACCGATCTTCCCATTTGTTCTCTTGTCTTACACACATTATCTACCTCTTCCCAAAACACCTTTTTATTCTCCCTAAAGTTTAATGATACTCTCACCCTAACTCTCATTAGCCCTCTTTTTCAACCCTTGCACCTTCCTCTTAACCTCCTACCACCTTATTTTACAGAACTCCCAGTCATTTGCACTCCTTCCTTGTAAGTATCGTCTAAATGCCTCTCTTTTCTCTTTCACTAACAACTTTACTTCTTCATCCCACCCCTCACTACCCTTTCTAATCTGCCCACCTCCCACCTTACTCATGCCACATACATCTTTTGGACATGCCATTACTGCTTCTCTAAATAAATCCCATTCCTCACCCACTCCCCTCACATCATTTGCTCTCACTTTTTGCCATTCTACACTCAATGTCTCCTGGTACTTCCTCTTACAAGTGTCCTTTCTAAGCTTGCTTACTCTCACCACTCTCTCTCTCTCTCTCTCCAACATTTTCTCTTCTTTTTTGAAAACCTCTAAAAATCTTCATTTCATCTCCACAAGATAGTGATCAGACATCCCTCCAGCTGCCCCTCTCAGCACATTAACATACAAAAGTCTCTCTTTTACATGCCTATCAATTAACACGTAATCCAATAATGCCCACTGACCATCTCTCCTACTCATATATGTAAACTTATGTATATCTCCCTTTTTAAACCAGGTATTCCCAATCACCCGTCATTTTTCAGCACACAAATCCACAAGATCTTCACCATTTCCGTTCACAACACTGAAAGCTCCATGTGCACCAATCAGACCCTCAACTGCCGCAATACTCACCTTCACATTTAAACCACCCATCACTAATACCTGGTCTCATGCACCAGAGTTGCAGACACTTTCACTCAGCTGCTCCCAAAACACTTACCTCACATGATCTATCTTCTCATGACCAAGTATATAAGCAACAATAATCACCCATCTCTTACCATCCACTTTCAGTTTTACCCACATCAATCAATCATTTACTTTCTTACACTCTATCACACACTTCCATAACTCCTGCTATGGAGTAGTGGGAAGTTGGATGTGATGGAAATCAAATGTTTGAGGACAATATGTGGTGTGAGGTGGTTTGATTGAGTAAGTGATGAAAGGGTAAGAGGGATGAATGGTAATAAAAAGAGTGTGGTTTTGAGAGAGCAGAAGAGGGTGTGCTGAAATGGTTTGAACACATTGAGGGAATGAGTGAGGAAAGATTAACAAGGAGGATATATGTGTCAGAGGTGGCGGAACAAGGAGAAGCGGGAGACCAAATTGGAGGTGGAAGAATGGGGTGAAAAAGATTTTGAGTGATAGCTGCCTGAACATACAGGAAGGTGAAAGGCATGCAGGGAATATAGTGAATTGGAACAATGTGGTATACCAGGGAGGACGTGCTGTCAATGCATTGAACCAGGGCATGTGAAGCGTCTTGGATAAACCATGGAAAGTTTTGTGGGGCCTGGACGTGGAAAGGGAGCTGTGATTTCTGGGCATTACACATGACAGCTAGAGACTGAGTGTGAATGAATGTGGAAATTTTTGTCTTTTCCTGGTGCTACCTTGGTGGAGGGGGGATGCTATTTCATTTGTGGTGGGGGTAGCGCAAGGTAGCGCTAGGAAAAGACAACAAAGGCCACATTCATTCACACTCAGTCTTTAGTTGTCATGTGTAATGCACCGAAACAAAAGCTCCCTTTCCACATCCAGGCCCCACAAAACTTTCCATGGTTACCCCAGATGCTTCACATGCCCTGGTTCAATCCATTGACAGCACGTCGACCCCGGTATACCACATCGTTCCTATTCATGCTATTCCTTGCACACCTTTCACACTCCTGCATGTTCAGGCCCTGATCGCTCAATATCTTTTTCACTCCATCTTCTCACCTCCAATTTGGTCTCCCACTTCTTGTTCCCTCCACCTCTGACACATATATCCTCTTGGTCAATCTTTCCTCACTCATTCTCTCCATGTGACCAAACCATTTCAAAACACCCTTTTCTGCTCTCTCAAGAACATTCTTTTCATTACTACACACCTCTCTTACCCTTTCATTACTTACTCGATCAAACCGCCTCACACCACATATTGTCCTCAAACATCTCATTTCCAACACATCCACCCTCCTTTGCACAACTCTATCTATAGCCCATGCCTTGCAACCATATAACATTGATGGAACCACTATTCCTTCAAACATACCCATTTTTGCTTTCCGAGATAATGTTCTTGCCTTCCACACATTTATCAAGGCTCCTAGAACTTTCGCACCCTCCCCCACGCTGTGATTCACTTCTGTTTCCATGGTTCCATCCGCTGCCAAATCCACTTCCAGATATCTAAAACACTTTACTTCCTCCAGTTTTTCTCCATTCAAACTTACCTCCCAGTTGACTTGTCCCTCAGCCCTACTGTACCTAATAACCTTACTCTTATTCACATTTACTCTCAGCTTTCTTCTTTCACATACTTTACCAAACTCAGTCACCAGCTTCTGCAGTTTTTCACCCGAATCAGCCAATCAGCCACAAGCACTGTATCATCAGGTAACAACAACTGACTCACTTCCTAATCTCTCTCATCCACAACAGACTGCATGCTAGCCCCTCTCTCCAAAACTCTTGCATTCACCTCCCTAACAACCCCATCCATAAACAAATTAAACAACCATGCAGACATCACGCACCCCTGCCACAAACCGACATTCACTGAGAACCAATCACTTTCCTCTCTTCCCACTCGCACACATGCCTCACATCCTCGATAAAAACTTTTCACTGCTTCTAACAACTTGCCTCCCACACAATATATTCTAAATACCTTCCACAGAGCATCTCTATCAGCTCTATCATATGCCTTCTCCAGATCCATAAATGCTACACATAAATCCATTTGCTTTTCTAAGTATTTCTCACATACATTCTTCAAAGCAAACACCTGATCCACACATTCTGAAACCACACTGCTCTTCCCCAATCTGATGCTCTGTACATGCCTTCCCCCTCTCAATCAATACCATCCCATATAATTTCCCAGAAATACTCAACAAACTTATACCTCTTTAATTTGAACACTCACCTGTATTCCCTTTGCCTTTGTACAATGGCACTATGCATGCATTCCACCAATCCTCACCCACCTCACCATGTGTCATACATACATTACATATCCTTACCAACCAGTTAACAACACGGTCACCCCCTTTTCTAATAAATTCCACAGCAATACCATCCAAACCCAATGCGTTGCTGGCTTTCATCTTCTGCAAAGCTTTTACTACCTCTTCTCTGTTTACCAAATCATTCTCCCTAACCCTCTCACTTCGCACACCACCTCATCCAAAACACCATATATCAGCCACTCTATCATCTAACACATTCAACAAACCTTCAAAATACTCACTCCATCTCCTTCTCACATCACCACTACTTCTTATCACTCACCCATTAGCCCCCTTCACTGATGTTCCCATTTGTTCCCTTGTCTTACACACTTATTTACCTCCTTCCAAAACATCTTTTTATTCTCCCTAAAATTAAATGATACTCTCTCACCCCAACTCTCATTTGTCCTCTTTTTCACCTCTTGCACCTTTCTCTTGACCTCCTGCTTCCTTCTTTTGTACATCTCCCAGTCATTTGTACTATTCCCCTGAAAAACTCATACAAAAGCCTCTCTCTTCTCTTTCACTAATAATCTTAAACCTTACTTCTTCATCCCACCACTCACTACCCTTTCTAATCTGCCCACATCCCACGCTTATCATGCCAGAAGCATCTTTTGCACAAGCCATCACTGCTTCCCTAAATACATCCGGTTCTTCCCCAACTCCCCTTACGTCCTTTGCTCTCACCTTTTTCCATTCTGCACTCAGTCACTCCTGATACTTCCTCACACAAGTCTCCTTCCCAAGCTCACTTACTCTCACCACTCTCTTCACCCCAACATTCTTCTTTTCTGAAAACCTCTACAAATCTTCACCTTCGCCTCCACAAGATAATGATCAGACATCCCTCCAGTTGCACCCCTCAGCACATTAACATCCAAAAGTCTCTCTTTCGCAAGCCTATCAATTAACACATAAACCAATAATGCTCTCTGGCCATCTCTCCTACTTACATACGTATACTTATGAATTTCTATCTTTTTAAAACAGGTATTCCCAATCACCAGTCCTTTTTCAGCACATAAATCTACAAGCTCTTCACCATTTCCATTTACAACACTGAACACCCCACGTACACTACTTATTCCCACAACTGCCACATTGCTCACGTTTGCATTCAAATCACCCATCTCTATAACCCGGTCTTGAGCATCAAAACTACTAACACACTCACTCAGCTGCTCCCAAAACACTTGCCTCTCATGATCTTTCTTATGCCCAGGTGCATATGCACCAATAATCACCCATCTCTCTCCATCCACTTTCAGTTTTACCCATATCAATCTAGAGTTTACTTTTTTACACTCTATCACATACTCCCACCACTCCTGTTTCAGGAGTAGTGCTACTCCTTATATATATATATATATATATATATATATATATATATATATATATATATATATATATATATATATATATATATATTTCAAACTATTCGCCATTTCCCGCGTTAGCGAGGTAGCGTTAAGAACAGAGAACTGGGCCACTGAGGGAATATCCTAACCTGGCCCCCTTCTCTGTTCCTTCTTTTGGAAAATTAAAAAAAATTGAGAGGGGAGGATTTCCAGCCCCCCGCTCCCTCCCCTTTTAGTCGCCTTCTACGACACGCAGGGAATACGTGGGAAGTATTCTTTCTCCCCTATCCCCAGGGATAATATATATATATATATATATATATATATGGGGTGAAGAAGGTGGTGAGAGTAAGTGAGCTTGGGAAGGAGACCTGTGTGGGGAAGTACCAGGAGAGACTGTGTACAGAATGGAAAAAGGTGAGAACAATGGAAGTAAGGGGAGTGGGGGAGGAATGGGATGTATTTAGGGAATCAGTGATGGATTGCGCAAAAGATGCTTGTGGCATGAGAAGAGTGGGAGGTGGGCTGTTTAGAAAGGGTAGTGAGTGGTGGGATGAAGAAGTAAGAGTATTAGTGAAAGAGAAGAGAGAGGCATTTGGACGATTTTTGCAGGGAAAAAATGCAATTGAGTGGGAGAAGTATAAAAGAAAGAGACAGGAGGTCAAGAGAAAGGTGCAAGAGGTGAAAAAAAGGGCAAATGAGAGTTGGGGTGAGAGACTATCAGTAAATTTTAGGGAGAATAAAAAGATGTTCTGGAAGGAGGTAAATAGGGTGCGTAAGACAAGGGAGCAAATGGGAACTTCAGTGAAGGGCGTAAATGGGGAGGTGATAACAAGTAGTGGTGATGTGAGAAGGAGATGGAATGAGTATTTTGAAGGTTTGTTGAATGTGTCTGATGACAGAGTGGCAGATATAGGGTGTTTTGGTCGAGGTGGTGTGCAAAGTGAGAGGGTTAGGGAAAATGATTTGGTAAACAGAGAAGAGGTAGTAAAAGCTTTGCGGAAGATGAAAGCCGGCAAGGCAGCAGGTTTGGATGGTATTGCAGTGGAATTTATTAAAAAAGGGGGTGACTATATTGTTGACTGGTTCGTAAGGTTATTTAATGTATGTATGACTCATGGTGAGGTGCCTGAGGATTGGCGGAATGCGTGCATAGTGCCATTGTACAAAGGCAAAGGGGATAAGAGTGAGTGCTCAAATTAAAGAGGTATAAGTTTGTTGAGTATTCCTGGTAAATTATATGGGAGGGTATTGATTGAGAGGGTGAAGGCATGTACAGAGCATCAGATTGGGGAAGAGCAGTGCGGTTTCAGAAGTGGTAGAGGATGTGTGGATCAGGTGTTTGCTTTGAACAATGTATGTGGGAAATACTTAGAAAAGCAAATGGATTTGTATGTAGCATTTATGGATCTGGAGAAGGCATATGATAGAGTTGATAGAGATGCTCTGTGGAAGGTATTAAGAATATATGGTGTGGGAGGCAAGTTGTTAGAAGCAGTGAAAAGTTTTTATCGAGGATGTAAGGCATGTGTACGTGTAGGAAGAGAGGAAAGTGATTGGTTCTCAGTGAATGTAGGTTTGCGGCAGGGGTGTGTGATGTCTCCATGGTTGTTTAATTTGTTTATGGATGGGGTTGTTAGGGAGGTAAATGCAAGAGTCCTGGAAAGAGGGGCAAGTATGAAGTCTGTTGGGGATGAGAGAGCTTGGGAAGTGAGTCAGTTGTTGTTCGCTGATGATACAGCGCTGGTGGCTGATTCATGTGAGAAACTGCAGAAGCTGGTGACTGAGTTTGGTAAAGTGTGTGGAAGAAGAAAGTTAAGAGTAAATGTGAATAAGAGCAAGGTTATTAGGTACAGTAGGGTTGAGGGTCAAGTCAATTGGGAGGTGAGTTTGAATGGAGAAAAACTGGAGGAAGTGAAGTGTTTTAGATATCTGGGAGTGGATCTGTCAGCGGATGGAACCATGGAAGCGGAAGTGGATCATAGGGTGGGGGAGGCGGCGAAAATTTTGGGAGCCTTGAAAAATGTGTGGAAGTCGAGAACATTATCTCAGAAAGCAAAAATGGGTATGTTTGAAGGAATAGTGGTTCCAACACTGTTGTATGGTTGCGAGGCGTGGGCTATGGATAGAGTTGTGCGCAGGAGGATGGATGTGCTGGAAATGAGATGTTTGAGGACAATGTGTGGTGTGAGGTGGTTTGATCGAGTAAGTAACGTAAGGATAAGAGAGATGTGTGGAAATAAAAAGAGCGTGGTTGAGAGAGCAGAAGAGGGTGTTTTGAAATGGTTTGGGCACATGGAGAGAATGAGTGAGGAAAGATTGACCAAGAGGATATATGTGTCGGAGGTGGAGGGAACGAGGAGAAGAGGGAGACCAAATTGGAGGTGGAAAGATGGAGTGAAAAAGATTTTGTGTGATCGGGGCCTGAACATGCAGGAGGGTAAAAGGAGGGCAAGGAATAGAGTGAATTGGAGCGATGTGGTATACAGGGGTTGACGTGCTGTCAGTGGATTGAATCAAGGCATGTGAAGCGTCTGGGGTAAACCATGGAAAGCTGTGTAGGTATGTATATTTGCGTGTGTGGACGTGTGTATGTACATGTGTATGGGGGGGGGGGGGTTGGGCCATTTCTTTCGTCTGTTTCCTTGCGCTACCTCGCAGACGCGGGAGACAGCGACAGAGTATATAAAAAAAAAAATATATATATATATATATATATATGGATTTGTATGTAGCATTTATGGATTTGGAGAAGGCATATGATAGAGTTGATAGAGATGCTCTGTGGAAGGTATTAAGAATATATGGTGTGGGAGGCAAGTTGTTAGAAGCAGTGAAAAGTTTTTATCAAGGATGTAAGGCATATGTACGTGTAGGAAGAGAGGAAAGTGATTGGTTCTCAGTGAATGTAGGTTTGCGGCAGGGGTGTGTGATGTCTCCATGGTTGTTTAATTTGTTTATGGATGGGGTTGTCAGGGAGGTGAATGCAAGAGTTTTGGAAAGAGGGGCAAGTATGAAGTCTGTTGGGGATGAGAGAGCTTGGGAAGTGAGTCAGTTGTTGTTCGCTGATGATACAGCGCTGGTGGCTGATTCATGTGAGAAACTGCAGAAGCTGGTGACTGAGTTTGGTAAAGTGTGTGAAAGAAGAAAGTTAAGAGTAAATGTGAACAAGAGCAAGGTTATTAGGTACAGTAGGGTTGAGGGTCAAGTCAATTGGGAGGTAAGTTTGAATGGAGAAAAACTGGAGGAAGTAAAGTGTTTTAGATATCTGGGAGTGGATCTGGCAGTGGATGGAACCATGGAAGCGGAAGTGGATCATAGGGTGGGGGAGGGGGCGAAAATTCTGGGATCCTTGAAGAATGTGTGGAAGTCGAGAACATTATCTCGGAAAGCAAAAATGGGTATGTTTGAAGGAATAGTGGTTCCAACAATGTTGTATGGTTGCGAGGCGTGGGCTATGGATAGAGTTGTGCGCAGGAGGATGGATGTGCTGGAAATGAGATGTATGAGGACAATGTGTGGTGTGAGGTGGTTTGATCGAGTAAGTAACGTAAGGGTAAGAGAGATGTGTGGAAATAAAAAGAGTGTGGTTGAGAGAGCAGAAGAGGGTGTTTTGAAATGGTTTGGGCACATGGAGAGAATGAGTGAGGAAAGATTGACCAAGAGGATATATGTGTCGGAGGTAGAGGGAACGAGGAGAAGTGGGAGACCAAACTGGAGGTGGAAAGATGGAGTGAAAAAGATTTTGTGTGATCGGGGCCTGAACATGCAGGAGGGTGAAAGGAGGGCAAGGAATAGAGTGAATTGGATCGATGTGGTATACCGGGGTTGACGTGCTGTCAGTGGATTGAATCAAGGCATGTGAAGCGTCTGGGGTAAACCATGGAAAGCTGTGTAGGTATGTATATTTGCGTGTGTGGACGTGTGTATATAGGTGTGTGTGGGGGTGGGTTGGGCCATTTCTTTCGTCTGTTTCCTTGCGCTACCTCGCAAACGCGGGAGACAGCGACAAAGCAAAAAAAAAAAAAAAATATATATATATATATATATATATATATATATATATATATATATATATATATATATGTACATGTGTATGTGGGTGGGTTGGGCCATTTTGTCATGTTTCCTTGCGCTACCTCGCTAACGCAGGAGACAGCGACAAACCAAAATAAATAAATAAATAAATATATTATATATATATCTATCATACTTTGTCACTGTCTCCCATGTTAGCGAGGTAGCATAAGGAAACAGATGAAAGAATGGCCTCACCCACCCACATACACGTATATACATACACGTCCACACACGCACAAATACATACCTATACATTTCAACATATACATATATATACATACACAGACATAATACATATATACACATGTACATAATTCATACTTGCTGATTTTATCTGTTTCCGTCGCCACCCCGCCACACATGAAATGACAACCCCTCCCCCCACGTGTGTGCGAGGTAGCGCTAGGAAAAGATAAAGGCCACATTCGTTCATACTCGGTCTCTAGCTCTCATGTATAATGCACCAAAACCACAGCTCCCTTCCCACATCCAGGTCCCACAAAACTTTCCATGGTTTACCCCAGACGCTTCACATACCCTGGTTCAATCCATTGACAGCACGTCGACCCCGGTATACCACATAGTTCCAATGCACTTTTTCCACCTCCAATTTGGTCTCCCACTTCTCCTCATTCCTTCCACCTCTGACACATATATCCTCTTTGTCAATCTTTCCTCACTCAATCTCTCCATGTGACTACACCATTTCAAAACACCCTCTTCTGCTCTCTCAACCACACACTTTTTATTACCACACATCTCTTACCCTTTCATTACTTACTCGATCAAAGCACCTCACACCACATATTGTTCTCAAACATCTCATTTCCAACACACCCACCCTCCTCTGCACAGCTCTATCTATAGCCCATGCCTCATAACAATATAGTATTGTTGGAACCACTATTCCTTCAAACATACCCATTTTTGCTTTCCAAGATAATATTCTTGCCTTCCACACATTTTTCAACGCTTCCAGAACTTTCGCCCCTTCCCCACCCTGTGACTCACTTTCACTTCCATGGTTCCATCCACTGCCAAATCCACTCCCAGATATCTAAAACACTTCACTTCCTCCAGTTTTTCGCCATTCAAACTTACCTCCCAATTGACTTGTCCCTCAACCCTACTGTACCTAATAACCTTGCTCTTATTCACCTTTACTCTCAGCTTTCTTCTTTCACACACTTTACCAAACTCAGTCACCAGCTCCTGCAGTTTCTCACCCGAATCAGCCATCAGCGCTGTATCATCAGCAAACAACAAGTGACTCACTTTCCAAGCTCTCTCATCCACAACAGACTGCATACTTGCACCTCTCTCCAAAACTCTTGCATTCACCTCCCTAACAACCCCATCCATAAAACAAATTAAACAACCATGGAGACATCACGCACCCCTGCCTGAGCCAGGTACCCATTTCATGAACCATCAACAAGGGGTGGATGAACAGCTGGGTTGACTGTAGACTGACTACCACAACCAGGATTCGAACCTATGCATTCGACCTTGGGAGAACTGTGAATGCGTCAAGGTCAGGAACGCTAACCGCTACACCATGGGAGTCCATGCTTTTACCACAATAATCTGTGAGTTTCTGACATCTTCCACTGTCATTAACAGCCACGAAAGGACCCAATGGTCTATTGCTGTTTGAATTCTTTTGTATACCTTTGTATTTCTACATAGTCAAAAGTAGCCATTTTCAGAACTTTATTGCCTTATTAAAAAACATGCCTCTGCCTCCTGCACCACTGTGATTGTGCCTTCATTATCTGTGTTATGTATTTGTTCCACTTTTATTCAAGATAGTTTACTATCAAAACTATAATGCAGGTGTTCCTACAGTTACTATTCCCACTGTGTACTGTTTTCTAGTGCATGAATCCCATCTCTCCATCATTCACTTTGGATATGATTTCAAAACAAGATGGCAGCCACTGTCTGCACAAACACAATATCAACCTTACATGAATTCTAATGATAACTTCACATTTAACCTTTTAACTAAAAGAGAAAAATTTATATTTGTACAACTTACAATATTGCTGGCATTCCAAGGCTGTTTACATACTTTTCAATATCATTGAGATTCTCTGGCTGTTTCCCAATTAATGTATGTTGGTACCAGCCATGTGAGAAAGGTTAGCTTCTCTATGACTTCTGAGATCATAAAGAGATCATGTGCACACACATACCATGGTCATGTATATCATATCAACCCTACCTCTTAACTGACTGGTACAGGTGTCTTCTAGGTTGTAAAAGCAAAGAGATACCATCCAAAATGAAATACCAACCAAAGTCTGAAAAAAATAAAGTGTACATAATTATAATCAAAATGAATAAACGAATTGTCATAGTGCTCGAGAAGAAATAAAAATATCCCCTAGACCACCTCCAACTTGTCATAAAGGGGGAACCTGCCAAATCAAAAGGGTTAGTTAGTCTTGGGCTTGTGACACACATTTGGAACAATACTATACTGATTGGCCACAGGTTTGCACCTATGTCTCATGGTTTTCCAGCATAGAGCATTACCACAGTACTACAGTGGCCCTATAAAGAGATTATTCTTCCTGTAAGTATGTATTATCAGTTTATGGGGATATCAACCATTTCTATCATTCTTAAATTGGAGTCTCCAGTCACAGACAAAAGTACACATCAAGGCTGGGCCTTAACTGATATACAAAGAGGTTGATGAAAGGGAAAAAAGAAGAGACAAGGAAAGGTATTTACAAATTTTGGAGGAAGTGAAAAATCCTGTCTTTTAAATTTAAAGTGCCAAGTTATAGTTATTGGGGCAGACATGAGAGGATAGAAAGTACCAAAGGTTCAAAGTTTAGGGAAAGAAACAGTTACCAAAACAGGCCACCCTTGAGTTGCCAGTGGCCACACAGTGGCCATGTGGCATAACAGCTTGCCGACTACTGCATGATCTACCTCGTGGTGGGGGAATACAAAGAGAAAGCTCTCAGAAGACAAAACCAAAGTAATACCTATAGAAGAGGGAAAGTGAAACATTGCAGCGTAGAGCAAATAGGTTAGTTTTGAAGTTAGCGCTTGGGAGAGGTGATAAGTTGGACTGCTTTCGACTCAACTCTGTCAAGTAAGGAAGCATAGCTAAACCCACCTCAGATGTGAAAGCAGTACTTCATACAAGGACTGATCAGGTCTTTGATAACAGAGCAACTGTTTGTAAGAAACGAAATTTCATCATCTAAACAGAATATTCAGTCTCTTAGAGGCAGACATAGCTATTTCCTTTATCTGGGGTGTCCAAGATAGTAAGAATGTAAAGTAATATCAAGTATGTTCATTAAGTCAAGAGGTGGAATTACACATCCAACAAAGGAGACAAGAAAACTGTAAGGAATCTCTTATAACGAGATGGTCAGAAACTGGGTCCTGGAGGCAATAAACATAACTAGATTTCATCTTTCCAACTGAGATTGGGATAGGGGAGAAAGAATACTTCCCACAAATTCTTCACGTGTCGTAGAAGGCAACTAAAGGGGACGGAAGCGGGGGCTAGAAACCCTCTCCTTCTTGTATTTTAACTTTCTAAAAGGGGAAACAGAAGAAGGAGTCACGCAGGGAGTGCTCATCCTCCTCGAAGGCTCAGATTGGGGTGTCTAAATGTGTGTGGATGTAACCAAGATGAGAAAAAAGGAGAGATAGGTAGTAAGTTTCAGGAAAGGAACCTGGATAATTTAGTTCTGAGTGAAATTAAGCTCAAGGGTAAAGGGGAAGAGTGGTTTGGGAATGCTTTGGGAGTAAAGTCAGGGGTTGGTGAGAGGAAAAGAGCAAGGGAAGGAGTAGCACTACTTCTGAAACAGGAGTGGTGGGAGTATGTGATAGAGTGTAATAAAGTAAATTCAAGAATGATATGGGTAAAACTGAAAGAGGATGGAGAGAAATGGGTGATTATTGGTGTATATGCACCTGGACATGAGAAGAAAGATCATGAGAGGCAAGTGTTTTGGGAACAGCTGAGTGAGTGTGTTAGTAGTTTTGATGCAGGAGACAGGGTTATAGTGATGGGTGATTTGGATGCAAAGGTGAGTAATGTGGCAGTTGAGGGAATAATTGGTGTACATGGGGTGTTCAGTGTTGTAAATGGAAATGGTGAAGAGCTTGTAGATATATGTGCTGAAAAAGGACTGGTGATTGGGAATACCTGGTTTAAAAAGAGAGATATACATAAGTATACGTATGTAAGTAGGAGAGATGGCCAGAGAGCGTTATTGGATTACATGTTAATTGATAGGTGTGCAAAAGAGAGACTTTTGGATGTTAATATGCTGAGAGGTGCAACTGGAGGAATGTCTGATCATTATCTTGTGGAGGCAAAAGTGAAGATTTGTAGAGGTTTTCAGAAAAGAAGAGAGAATGATGGGGTGAAGAGAGTGATGGGAGTAAGCGAACCTGGGAAGGAGACTTGCGTGAGGAAGTACCAGGAGAGACTGAGAGCAAAATGGAAAAAGGTGAGAGCAAAGGACATAATGGGAGTGGGGGAGGAATGGGATATATTTAGGGAAGCAGTGATGGCTTGCGCAAAAGATGCTTGAAGCATGAGAAGCGTGAGAGGTGGGCAGATTAGAAAGGGTAGTGAGTGGTGGGATGAAGAAGTAAGATTTAAGATTATTAGTGAAAGAGAAGAGAGAGGCATTTGGACGATATTTGCAGGGAAATAGCACAAATGACTGGAAGATCTATAAAAGAAAGAGGCAGGAGGTCAAGAGAAAGGTGCAAGAGGTGAAAAAAGAGGGCAAATGAGAGTTGGGGTGAGAAAGTATCATTACATTTTAGGGAGAATAAAAAGATGTTTTGGAAGGAGGTAAATAAAGTGCGTTAGACAAGAGAACAAATGGGAACCTGTGAATGGGGCTAACAGGGAGGTGATAACAAGTAGTGGTGATGTGAGAAGGAGATGGAGTGAGTATTTTGAAGGCTTGCTGAATGTGTTACATGATAGAGTGGCAGATATAGGGTGTTTTGGTCAAGGTGGTGTGCGAAGTAAGAGGGTTAGGGAGAATGATTTGGTAAACAGAGAAGAGGTAGTAAAAGCTTTGCAGAAGATGAAAGCTAGCAAGGTAGCGGGTTTGGATGGTATTGCAGTGGAATTTATTAAAAAAGGGGGGATGACTGTGCTGTTGACTGACTGGTAAGGATATTCAGTGTTTGTATGACTCATGGTAAGGTGCCAGAGGATTGGCAGAATGCATGCACAGTGCCATTGTACAAAGGCAATGGGGATAAAGGTGAGTGCTCAAATTACAGAGGTATAAGCTTGTTGAGTATTCCTGGGAAATTATATGGGAGGGTATTGACTGAGAGGGTGAAGGCATATACATAGCATCAGATTGGGGAAGAGCAGTGTGGTTTCAGAAGTAATAGAGGATGTGTGGAACAGGTGTTTGCTTTGAAGAATGTATGTGAGAAACACTTAGAAAAGCAAATGGATTTGTATGAAGCATTTATCGATCTGGAGAAGGCATATGATAGAGTTGATAGAGATGCTCTGTGGAAGGTTCTAAGAATATATGGTGTGGGAGGTAAGTTGTTAGAAGCAGTGAAAAGTTTTTATTGGGGATGTGAGGCATGTCTACAAGTAGGAAGAGAGGAAAGTGATTGGTTCCCACTGAATGTCGGTTTGCAACAGGGGTGCGTGATGTCTCCGTGGTTGTATAATTTCTTTATGGATGGAGTTGTTAGGGAAGTGAATGCAAGAGTTTTGGAAAGAGGGGAAAGTATGCAGTCTGTTGTGGATGAGAGAGCTTGGGAAGTGAGTCAGTTGTTCGCTGATGACACAGCGCTGGTGGCTGATTCGGGTGAGAAACAGCAGAAGCTAGTGACTGAGTTTGGTAAAGTGTGTGAAAGAAGAAAGCCGAGAGTAAATGTGAATAAGAGCAAGATTATTAGGTACAGTAGAGCTGAGGGACAAGTCAATTGGGAGGTAAGTTTGAATGGAGAAAAACTGGAGGAAGTGAAGTGTTTCAGATATCTGGGAGTGGATTTGGCAGCCGTTTTAGATATCTGTGAGTGGATTTCGCAACGGATGGAACCATGGAAATGGAAGTGAGTCACAGGGTGGGTGAGGGGGCAAAGCTCTAGGAGCGTTGAAAAATGTGTGGAAGGCGAGAACATTATCTCGGAAAACAAAAATGGGTATGTCTGAAGGAATAGTGGTTCTAATAGTTTTACATCATCCCTGTTTTTTAGGATATACTGTCAGAGTCATGTGGGGAGTGCTCAAATTGGGGTGTCTAAATGTGTGTGGGTGTAACCAAGATGAGAAAAAAGGAGAGATAGGTAGTATGTTTGAGGAAGGGAACCTGTGTGTTTTGGCTCTGAGTCAAACGAAGCTCAAAGGTAAAGGGGAAGAGTGCTTTGGGAATGTCTAGGGAGTAGAGTCAGGGGTTGGTGAGAGGACAAGAGCAAAGGAAGGAGTAGCACTACTGAAGCAGGAGTTGTGGGAGTATGTGACAGAGTGTAAGAAAGTAAACTCTAGATTAATATAGGTAAAACTGAAAGTGGATGGAGAGACATGGGTGATTATTGGTGCCTATGCACCTGGTCATGAGATGAAAGATCATGAGAGGCAAGTGTTTTGGATGCAGTTGAGTGAGTGTGATGCACGAGACTGGGTTTTAGTGATGGGTGATTTGAATGCAAAGATGAGTAATGTGGCAGTTGATGGTATAATTTGTGTACATGGGGCAGTGTTGTAACTGGAAATGGTGAAGACCTTGAGGATTTGTGTGCTGAAAAAGGACTGGTGATTGGGAATACCTGGTTTAAAAAGAGAGATATACATAAGTATACATATGTAAGTAGGAGAGGTGGCCAGACGGCGTTATTGTATTACGTGTTAATTAACAGGTGTGTGAAAGAGAGACTTTTGGATGTTAATGTGCTGAGAGGGGCAGCTGGAGGGATGTCTGATCATTATCTTATGGAGGTGAAGGTGAAGATTTGTAGAGGTTTTCAGGAAAGAAGAAAGAATGTTGGGGTGAAGAGAGTGGTGAGAGTAAGTGGGCTTGGAAAGGAGACTTGTGTGAGGAAGTACCAGGAAAGAGTGAGTGAAGAATGGAAAAAGATGAGAGCAAATGACTTAAGGGGAGTGAGGGAGGAATGGGATGTATTTGGGGAAGCAGTGATGGCTTGCGCAAAAGATCCTTGTGGCATGAGAAAGGTGGGAGGTGAGCAGATTAGAAAGGGTAGTGAGTGGTGGGATGAAGAAGTAAGATTGTTAGTGAATGAGAAAAAAGAGACATTTGAATGATTTTTGCAGAGAAATAGCACAAATGACTGGGATATGTATAAAAGAAAGCAGCTGGAGGTCAAGAGACAGGTGCAAGAGGTGAAAAAGACAGCAAATGAGAGTTGGGGTGAGAGAGTATCACTGAATTTTAGGGAAAATAAAAATATTTTTTGGAAGGAGGTAAATAAGGTGCATAAGGTTAGAGAACATATGGGAACATTGGTGAAGGGAGCAAATGGGGAGGTAATAACAAGTAGAGGTGAAGTGAGGAGATGGAGTGAGTATTTTGAAGGTTTGTTGAATAAGTTTGATGATAGAGAGAGTGGCAGATATACGGTGTTTTGGTCAAGGTGGTGTGCGAAGTGAGATTGTTAGGGAGAATGGCTTGGTAAACAGAGAAGAGGTGGTGAAATCCTTGCTGAAGATGAAAGCCGGCAAGGTGATAGGTTTGGATGGTACTGCAGTGGAATTTATTAAAAAAAAGGGGGATGACTGTGCTGTTGATTGGTTGGTAAGGATATTCAATGTACATATGGTTCATGGTGCAGTCCCTGAGGATTGGCAGAATGCATGCATAGTGCCATTGTACAAAGGCAAAGGGGATAAAGGTGAATGTTCAAATTACAGACGTATATGTTTGTTGAGTATTCCTGGTAAATTATATGGGAAGGTATTGATTGAGAGGGTAAAGACATGTATAGAGCATCAGACTGGGAAAGAGCAGTGTGGTTTCAGAAGTGGTAGAGGATGTGTGGATCAGGTGTTTGCTTTGAATAATGTATGTGAGAAATACTTAGAAGAACAGATGGATATGTATGTAGCATTTATGGATCTGGAGAAGGCCTATGACAGGGTTGATAAAGATGCTTTGTGGAAGGTATTAAGAGTATATGGTGTGGGAGGTAAGTTGCTAGAAGCAGTGAAAAGTTTTTACGAAGGATGTAAGGCATGAGTACAAGTAGGAAGAGAGGAAAGTGAGTGGTTCCAGAGAATGTGTTTGTGACAGGGGTGCATGATGTCTCCGTGGTTGTTTAATTTGTTTATGGATGGAGTGGTTGGGACGGTGAATGCAAGAGTTTTGGAGAGAGGGGCAAGTATGCAGTCTGTTGTGAATGAGAGGGCTTGGGAAGTGAGTCAGTTGTTCTTCACTGATGATACACTGCTGGTGGCTGATTCTAGTTAGAATCTGCAGAAGTTGGTGACTGAGTTTGGTAAAGTGTGTGAAAGAAGAAAGCTGAGAGTAAATATGAATAATAGAAAGGTTTTTTGGTTCAGTAGGGTTGAGGGACAGGTTAATTGGGAGGTAAGTTGGAATGGAGAGTGGCTGGAGGAAGTGATGTGTTTTAAATATCTGGGAGTGGATTTAGCAGCGGATGGAACCATGGAAGCGGAAGTGAGTCACAGGGTGGGGGAGGAAGCGAAGGTTCCAGGAGCGTCGAAAAATGTGTGGAAGGCAAGAACGTTATCTTGGGGAGCAAAAATGTGTATGTTTGAAGGAAAAAGTGATTCCAACTGTTATATGGTTGTGAAGCACGGGCTATAGATAGGGTTGTCCGGTGGAGGGTGGATGCACTGGAAATGAGATGTTTCAGGACAATATGTGGTGTGAGGTGGTTTGATCGAGTAAGTAATGAAAGGGTAAGAGAGAAGTGTGGTAATAAAAAGAGTGTGGTTGAGAAAGCAAAAGAGGGTGTTTTGAAATGGTTTGGTCACATGGAGAGAATGAGTGAGGAAAGATTGACAAAGAGGATATGTGTGTCAGAGTGAAGGGAATGAGGAGAAGTGGGAGACCAAACTGGAGGTGGAAAGATGGAGTGAAAAAGATTTTGAGTGATAAGGGCCTGAACAGGAGGGTGAAAGGCATGCAAGGAATAGTGAATTGGAACGATGTGGTATACCAGGGTCGACGTGCTGTCAATGGATTGAACCAGGGATGTGAAGCGTCTGGGGTAAACCATGGAAAGTTCTGTGGGGTCTGGATGTGGAAAGGGAGCTGTGGTTTCGGTGCATTATACATGACAGCTAGAGACTGAGTGTGAACAAATGTGGCCTTTGTTGTCTTTTCCTAGCACTACCTCGTGCACATGCAGGGGGAGGGGGCTATTATTTCATGTGTGGTGGGGTGGCGACGGGAATGAATAAGGGCAGACAGTATGAATTATGTACATGTGTATATATGTATATGTCTGAGTTTGTATATATATGTATATGTTGAGATGTTATTTTTTTTTTATTATACTTTGTCGCTGTCTCCCGCGTTTGCGAGGTAGCGCAAGGAAACAGACGAAAGAAATGGCCCAACCCCCCCCATACACATGTATATACATACGTCCACACACGCAAATATACATACCTACACAGCTTTCCATGGTTTACCCCAGACGCTTCACATGCCTTGATTCAATCCACTGACAGCACGTCAACCCCGGTATACCACATCGATCCAATTCACTCTATTCCTTGCCCTCCTTTCACCCTCCTGCATGTTCAGGCCCCGATCACACAAAATCTTTTTCACTCCATCTTTCCACCTCCAATTTGGTCTCCCTCTTCTCCTCGTTCCCTCCACCTCCCTGTACCTGTGTGGACGCATATGTATATACATGTGTATGTGGGTGGGTTGGGCCATTCTTTCGTCTGTTTCCTTGCGCTACCTTGCTAATGCGGGAGACAGCTAGAAAGTATAATGAATCAATAAAATATAGGGTTGTGCGGAGGAGGGTGGATGTGTTAGAAATAAGATGTTTGAGGAAAATATGTGGTGTGAGGTGTTTTGATCGAGTAAGTAATGAAAGGGTAAGAGATATGTGTGGTAATAAAGAGAGTGTGGTGGACAGAGCAGAAGAGACTGTCTTGAAATGGTTTGGTCACATGGAAAGAATGAGTGAGGAAAAATTGACAAAGAGGATATATGTGTCAGAGGCAGAGGGAACGAGGAGAAGTGGGAGACCAAATTGAAGGTAGAAGGACAGAGTGAAAAAGATTTTGAGCGATTGGAACCTGAACATACAGGAGGGTGAAAGGCCTGCAAGGAATAGAGTGAATTGGAATGATATGGTACACCGTTGTCGATGTGCTATCAGTGGATCAAACCAGGGCATGTGAAGCTTCTGGGGTAGACCATGGAAAGTTTTGTGGGGCCTGGATGTGGAAAGGGAGCTGTGGTTTTGATATATTACACTTGACAGCTAGAGACTGAGTGTGAACGAATGTGGCTTTTGTTGTCTTTTGCTAGTGCTACTTTGTGGGCATGCGAAGGGGGAGGGGAGTGCCATTTCATGTATGGTGGGGTGGCGATGGAAATGTATGAAGTCAGCAAGAGTGGATGTGTACATGTGTATATATGCATACGTCTGTGAATGTATACGTTGAAATGTATAGGTATGTATATGTGCGTGTGTATATATGCATGTGTATGTGGGTGGGTTAGGCCATTCTTTCATCTGTTTCCTTGCAGTACCTTGCTAATGATTGTTGGGGTGAAAGAGTATCATTAAATTTTAGGGAGAATAAAAAGATGTTTTGGAAGGAGGTAAATAAAAAGCGTAAGACAAGAAAACAAATAGGAGCATCGGTGAAAGGGGCTAATGGGAAGGTAATAACAAGTAGTGGTGAAGTGAGAAGGAGATGGAGTGAGTATTTTAAAGGTTTGTTGAATGTATTTGATGATAAGAGCAGCAGATATAGGGTGTTTTGGTCCAGGTGGTGTGCGAAGTGAGAGGGTCAGGGAGAATGGTTTGGTAAACAGAGAAGAGGTAGTGAAACCTTTGTGGAAGATGAAAGCCAGCAAGGCAGCAGGTTTGGATGGTATTGCAATGGGATTTATTAAAAAAGGGGGTAACCGTGGTGTTGACTGGTTGATGAGAATATTCAATGCATGTATGGTTCATGGTGAAGTGCCTGAGGATTAGTGGAATGCATGCACAGTGTCACTGTATAAAGGCAAAGGAGATAAAGGTGAGTGTTCAAATCACAGAGGTATAAGTTTGTTGAGTATTCCTGGGAAATTATATGGGAGTGCATTGATTGATAGGGTGAAGGCATGTCCAGAGCATCAGATTGGGGAAGAGCAGTGTGGTTTCAAAAGTGGTAGAGGATAAGTGGATCAATTGTATGCTCTGAAGAATATATGTGGAAATACTTAGTAAAACAGATGGATTTGTTATTTTATATATCTATCATACTATGTCACTGTCTCCCGCTTTAGCGAGGTAGTGCAAGGAAACCGACAAAAGAATAGCCCAACCCATACACATACACATCCACACACGCACATATACATACCAATACATTTCAACATATACATATATATACATGCACAGATATATACATATATACACATGTAAATAATTCATACTTACTGCCTTTATTCATTCCCGTCGCCACCCTGCCACACAGGAAATGACAACTCCTTCCTCCCGCAAATATGCGAGGTAGCGATAGAAAAAGACAACAAAGGCCATATTCGTTCACACTCAGTCTCTAGCTGTCATGTATATCACCGAAACCACAGCTCCCTTTCCACATCCAGAACCCTACGAAACTTTCCATGGTTTACCCTAGATGCTTCACATGCCCTGGTTCAATCCATTGACACCACGTCAACCCCAGTATAACACATCGTTCCAATTCACTCTATTCCTTGCACGCCTTTCACCCTCCTGCATGTTCAGGCCCCGATCGCTCAAAATCTTTTTCACTCCATCCTTCCACCTCCAATTTGGTCTCACACTTCTTGTTCCCTCCACCTCTGACACATATATCCTCCCCGTCAATCCTTCCCCACTCTCTCTCCACGTGACCAAATCACCCCAAAAAAACCCCTTTTGCTCTTTCAACCACACTCCCCCTACTACCACACATCTCTCTTACCCTTTCATTACTTACTCGATCAAACCACCTCACACCCCATATTGTCCTCAAACATCTAATTTCCAACACATCCACCCTCCTCCGCACAACCCTATCTATAGCCCACACCTCGCAACCATACAACATTGTTGGAACCACTATTCCTTCAAACATACCCATTTTTGCTTTCCAAAATAATGTTCTCGCCTTCCACACATTTTTCAAATCTCCCAGAACTTTCGCCCCCTTCCCTATCCCATGATTCGCCCCCGCTTTTAAGGTTCCATCTGCTGCCAAATCCACTCCCAGACATCCAAAACACTTCACTTCCTCAGTTTTTCTCCATTCAAACTTATTTCCCAACTGACCCGTCCCTCAACCCTACTGCACCTAACAACCTTGCTCCTACTCACATTTACTCTCAGCTTCCTCCTCTCACACACTCTACCAAACTCAGTCACCAGCTACTGCAGTTTCTCACCTGAACCAGCCACCAGCATTGTATCATCAGCGAACAACAACTAACTCACTTCCCACGCCCTCTCATCCACAACAGACTGCACACCTGCACCCCCCCTCCAAAACTCTTGCACTCACCTCCCTAACAACCCCATTCATGAACAAATTAAACAGCAATGGAGATATCACACACCCCCACTGCAGACTGACATTTCACCGAGAACCAACCACTTTCCTCTCCTCCCACTGGCACACATGCCCCACATCCTTGATAAAAACTTTTCACTCCTTCTAGCAACTTGCCTCCCACACCATATATTCCTAACACCTTCAACAGAGCATCTCCATCAACTCCATCATATGCTTTCTCCAGATCCACAAATGCTACATAAAAATCCATTTGTTCCTCTAAGTATTTCTCATACACATTCTCCAAAGCAAATACCTGATCCACACATCCTCCACCACTTCTGAAACAACACTGCTCCTCCCAAATCTGATGTTCTGTACATGCCCTCACCCTCCCAATCAACACCCTCCCACACAATTCCCCAGGAATAATCAACAAACTTATACCTCTGTAATTTGAACTCTCACCTTTATCTCCTTTGTACAATGGCATCACGCATGCATTCAGCCAATCCTCAGGCACTTCACCATGAGCCACACATACAATGAATATCCTTATCAACCAGTCAACAACAAAGTCACCCCCTTTTTTATAAATTCCACTGCAATACCATCCAAACCCACCGCCTTACTGGCTTTCATCTTCCGCAAAGCTTTCACTACCTCTTCTGTTTACCAAATCATTCTCCCTAACCCTCTCACTTTGCACACCACCTCGACCAAAACACCCTACATCTGCCACTCTATCATCTAACACATTCAATAAAACCTTCAAAATACTCACTCCATCTCCTTCTCACATCACCACTACTTGTTATCACCTCCCATTAGCCCCCTTCACCGATGTTCCCATTTGTTCTCTTGTCTTACACACTTTACCTCCTTCCAAAACATCTTTTTATTCTCCCTAAAATTTAATGATACTCTCTCACCCAACTCTCATTTGCCCTCTTTTTCACCTCTTGCACCTTTCTCCTGACCTCCTGCCTCTTTCTTTTATACATCTCCCAGTCATTTGCACTATTTCCCTGCAAAAATCGTCCAAATGCCTCTATCTTCTCTTTCACTAATAATCTTACTTCTTCATCCCACCACTCACAACCCTTTCTAATTTGCCCACCTCACACGCTTCTCATACCACAAGCATCTTTTGCACAAGCCAATACTGCTTCCCTAAATACACCCCATTCCTCCCCCATTCCCCTTACATCCTCTGCTCTCACCTTTTTCCATTCTGCACTCAGTCTCTCCTGGTACTTCCTCACACAAGTCTCCTTCCCAAGCTCACTTATTCTCACCACTCTCTTCACCACAACATTCTCTCTTCTTTTCTGAAAACCTCTACAAATCTTCACCTTCACCTCCAAAAGATAATGATCAGACATCCCTCCAGCTGCACCTCTCAGCACATTAACATCCAAACGTCTCTCTTTCACGTGCCAATCAATTAACACGTAATCCAATAAAGCTCTCCGGCCATCTCTCCCACTTACATAAGTATACTTATGTATATCTATTTTTAAACCAGATATTCCCAATCACCAGTCATTTTTCAGCACATATATCTACAAGCTCTTCACCATTTCCATTTACAACACTGATCACCCCATGTACAGCAATTATTCCCTCAACTGCCACATTATTCACCTTTGCATTCAAATCACCCATCACTATAACCTGGTCTCATGCATCAAAACTGCTAACACACTCACTCAGCTGCTCCCAAAACACTTGCCTCTCATGATCTTTCGTCTCGTGCCCTGGTGCATAGGCACCAATAATCACCCATCTCTCTCCATCCACTTTCAGTTTTACCCACATCAATCTAGAGTTTACTTTCTTACACTCTATCACAAACTCCCACATATCTATACTTGATCGCTGTTTCCCACATCACTGAGGTAGTGTAAGGAAACATGAACAGCCCATCCACTTATATACGCATATATATACATAGTTGCCCATACACGCACAAATACATACATATACATATATACACGTACATATTCATATGTGCTTGCCACCATCCATTCCTGGTGCTACCTCGCCCCAAAGGAAACAGCATCGCTATCCCCTGCTTCAGCAAGGTAGCGCCAGGAAAACAGACAATAAAGGCCACATACGTTCACACTCAGTCTCTAGCAGTCACGTGTGCTGCAACAAAATCATAGCTCCCTTTCCACTTCCAGTCCCCACAGACCTTTCCATGGTTTACCCTAGACGTTTCACATGCCCTGGTTCAGTCCACTGACAACATGTCAACCTTGGTATACCACACCGTTCCAACTCACTCTACTCTTTGCATGCCTCTCACCCTCCTGTATGTTCAGGCCCCAATTGCTCAAAATCTCTTTTTCACTCCATCCCTTCACCTCCAATTTGGTCTCCTGCTTCTTCTTGTTCCCTCCACCTCTTACACATATATCCTCTTCGACAATTTTTCCTCACTTGTTCTCTCCATATATCCAAACCATTTCAACACACCCTCTTCTGCTCTCTCGACCACACTTCTTTTATTTCCATACATCTCTCTTACCCTTTCATTACTTATTCGATCAAATCGTCTCACACCATATACTGTCCTCAAACATTTCATTTCCAACACATCCACCCTCCTGTACACAACCCTCCAAACTATATAACACTGTTGGAAGTACTATTCCTTCAAATATACCATTTTTGCCCCAAGAGATAAAGTTCTCTCTTTCTTAACATTCTTCATCGCTCACAGAACCTTCGCCCCCTCCCCCAGCCTATGATTAACTTCCACTTCCATGGTTCCATTCACTGACAAGTCCATTCTCAGATATATATTCAAACTTACATCTCAACTAACTTGCCCCTAACTCTACTGAACCTAATGGCCTTGTTTTTATTCACATTCAGTCTCAACTTTCTCCTTTCACATACTCTTCAAAACTCAGTCACTAACTTCTGCAGCTTCTCATTCAAATCAGCCACCAGTGCTGTATCAACAGTGAACAATAACTGACTCTTTTCCCAGGCCCTATCATCCCAACAGACTGCATACTTACCCCTCTCTCCAAGGCTCTTGCATTTATCTCCCACAACACCCTATCCATTAACAAATCAAACAACCATGGTGACATCATCCACCCTTGCCACAGACCAATCTTCACTAGGAACCATTCACTCTCCTCTCTTCCTACTCATACAAATGCCTTTCACCCTTGCTAAAAGCTTCTCACTGCTTCTAGCAGAATTTTTCAATGTTAAAGGCTTCAGTCATGGACAGAAGTCCATATCACGGCCAGGCCTTAATCGAAATATAGAGAAAATAATTAAAGGAAAAAAGAAAAGACAAGGGAGAGTATTTACAAATTTGGAGGAAGTGAAAATCCTGTCTTTTAAAATGTGCTAGGTCACAGCTATTGGGAGACATGAGTAAGCAGAGAGTTTCAAAGCTTTGATGCATATGGAAAGAAACTGTTATCAAAAAAGCCCACCCTTGAGTTTCTCATGGCCACACACTAATCATGTGATGCAGCAGCTTGCCAAATATTGCATGGTCTATGTAGTGGTGGGGGCACACAAGCAGCCAGCTCTCAGGAGCAAAAACCAAAGTAATAACTACAGAAGAGGGAATGTGAACCAACACTGCGGCATAGGGCAAGAGTGTCAAGTTTGGCTGTTAGCCTGGAACAATTAATGTATCAGACTGCTTTTGACTCAACTCTGTCAAGAAAGGATGCTGAGCTAGAGCCACCCTAGATGTGAAAGCAGTACTCCATACAAGGAAGAATCAATCCTTTATATAAACAGAGTAACTGTTCAGAGGAAAAGAAGTTTCAACTTCTAAAAAGGACACCTAGTCTCTTAAAGACAGACTTAGCTGTTTTTGTATTGTGGTGTTTCCAAGAAAGAGTGGATGTTACAGTAATACTATACTAAGTATGTTCATTGAGTGAGGAGATGGAATTACAGAATCATCAAAGGAGAGACGAGGGTTATGAAGAGTTTTTGAGAGAGATGGGTAGACACTGGGTTTTAGAGGCATTAAACTGAACTGGATTTCATCAACCCAACTGAGATATCCTGTCCAAGTCTGAGTCTATTGTGGAAGCTCTGTCAAGACGAGATGCAAACCAAGTGAGAGAAGGAGCAGAATTGAAGGATGTGGATGAATGCAATATTGAGTCTTCAGCATATGAATGTATTGGATTAGTTGTGAAGGAGGAAATCATCAAAAAAAGGGAGAAAAAGTGTAGTGAACAGATAGAACCTTGAGAGACAATGCTGTTGATGGGGAAAAGGAGGGAGGCTGATCCATCAGAAAGAAAGCAAGATATGGAGCAAAGTGAAAGAGGGAAGCTAAAAGAGGGGAGCTTAGAAATGAGACCCTGATGTCACACCCTGTCAAATCTTTGGATATGTCAAGAGTATCTATAAATGACTCCCCAAAATCTTTCAGGGATGAAAACCAGACATCAGTGAGATAGGAGATAATATCACCAATGGATCTTGCCTTATGGAAGCCATACTGGTGATTTTCAAAGTGTCTAAGGTTATGAAAGTTGTGGAGGGATCCCAAGACTTTGGAAATGGTAAATGTCAAAGCAATAGGACAATAGTTAGAGAGGTTGGAACAGTCACCCTTCTTAGGGATGGGATGTATCAATGCATGCTTCCAAGGAGAAGGAAAAGTTTTGGTTTTTAAACAGAAATGGAACAGTTGAGCAAGATTACTTCCCATATCATATATTCTTAGTACTTTCCACAAAGCATCTCTATCAACTACATCATATGCCTTCTCCAGATCCATAAATGCCACGTACAAATCCTTCTGTTTCTCAAAGTATTTCTAACACACATTCTTTAAAGCAAACACCTCTACCACTTCTGAAACAACAATGTTCCTCCCTAGGAACGAACTTTCACACATAACAGAACCCACAAGACATCAACAGCATCAAAACAGGCAAGTTATCTTTATGTTTTTTCCATATATATATTTTACATCATTTAATTCACCATTTTTCCTCTCTCTCATAACCCTACCATAGACGATATAGTGAAAATCGAGAGATCGGATTTCAAAAGTGTAAACGAAAAAAAAAAAACGCTGAAATCACTCATCACAGTGGCAAAATCAATTCCAGACGAGTAGAGCATTGGTCATAACCCTAAGAAAACGAGCGTCCGTCTTGTTTAATACTTTTCAGTTTGACAACCGTGTATTGCATACTTAAACAATCAATCTCAGTTTCCCTGACATAGTACCATCACCTATTTTACATCATTAACACGAAAGGTAAGCTAGATCGTTCCTCCGTGAATATTTCAGTCATCAAACAACCTATATAAAGCATTTAAAGTACTGTAGCCATCTCCCATAACCGGTTTCGGTGCAGAATTATCAGTTAATGGTATTTACCGTTAACCAAAGTTAACAACAGTTGTATATCATTGTTCACTTACACTTAATGAAATACGCGAGTATATGTCAACATCAAAACAACAAACTCGGTTTACTATTATCATAGCAGCGCTAAAACGCAGCAGCACACAAACATATCCAGCGTACGAGCGAGGCAACGAACAAACATATCCATCGTTTATAGTCTTTAGTATTAAAAGCAAACAAAAATATCTAGCGCATCTAATAGGCAGCAAACAGTGAATACTGTGCATTATTGTTTACTGCCAAACGAGATAAATCACATCCATTGCGCTTTAAAGAGTGCAGTACTATTAATGTTATAGATTAACACATGCAACTCTTAAACAGCACAGCTATCAATCCAGAATTACTGGAATAGTTGCAAGAATATCAATAAAAATCACACAATGCAAGGATCTTACAACACGGTATAGTTAAAACATGAACCAAGGAAGTATACGAACACAAACGTGCATTATAGTATAAATTGGAATTTTACCAAAAAGATAAGAGCTAAATCTTAGATAATATTACGGAAAAAAGAAATTCACGGAATCAACTACAAATACAATTACGAACAATCAGAAATTTTGTAAGATGCGGTTTTCAAATGTTTCGTATAAATTGCTTCGAACTCAAGTGAACCAACAATAACAGGACATTTACACGAACAGCAAATCTCATTCAAATACATCATAATATATGCTGAATAACATGCAACTGACTTTAGACGCTTTGAGCATACTTTGCCGTAGAATGGGTATTGTGTAATTAATGACGAGAAAACCAAGTATCAAGTTAAGAATTTGGAACGGAGATTTAATCTTGAATAGAATAGTTAGAAAAAGTTGACGTGTATATCTTGTATGAACATTGGGTACACATGCAGCAGTACAGTACGGGAGAATGCATGATTAGGGCATTTAAGACCACTGAGAGTTCTATCGTAGGCTGGAAATGGAGTTGGCATCCTAGGTTTAAGGATGGTGTACATCAGCACAGTACGATCAGTTATTCACTAAGCAGCACCTATTCTTATTACGTACAATAAGAAGGATATTCACAAACTTGGTCATACAAAATGAAGCCCTGAGAATAATGTTAGGTTGTCAACGAAACACTAGACTGCAAATTTGAGAATGGAACTAACTTTACCACGTATTGAACATAGGATAAAGGAACATTTTGTAGCTGCTGCTCTCAGATCCATCAGGAGAAATGCAAATGATGGACTGCCTCGTGCAGTGATGTATTTGACTTATAGAAGAAACCTTAGTAATGTGTCCTAGTATGCAAGGACTTTGTATGATGTTATGAGTGAGTATGGAGTTGATAAACATTGTGCTTTCTTACCAACTTACATGAGGTTTAGATCATGGTAAGAAGGATGCACGGTAGTAGATATCTCACAGCTTGAGTGGAGAAAAGCTGATTACCATCCCAGTCATTTACGGAGTTATTATTGTTATTATTATTATTATTTTTTTGGAGAAAACAGCTTCCCCTGACGTAATTCTGTACATACATACCGTGATGGTTCAGTCTTGCATAATAGCCGAGCGGAATTTGGTGTTTTCAGACGAGATTTTATTTAGTAATGAGTGTTTTGCAGATGACAATTGGCAAAAGGATTATTGAGAACATCATCTGTTCGGGCTGAGTTACTTGCGATCTATGAGGATCTCCAGATTGCCTTAAAGAAATGTCAAGATACGTATTTCTTTGTGGACAGTATAAGTGCCTTGCAGAGTAAGTACCCATGTAACTGCCATGTTGTTAACATTTGTAAACGTCTGATTATAGTACTGCAAGAGATGAAATGTGATGTGCAGTTTATATGGATTTCATCACATGTTGGGATTCATTTGAATGAAGCGGCTGACGGATTGGCCGGAAAAGCCACAGAATAGACGTACATAGATGTTGTTAGTTATAAGAGTATAGGAATGTTAAAGATTGAAATGCAAAGATTAAGAGAAGAATGGGAAAATGTAAGTAAAGGTGAAATTGCTGAATATAATGGGACTTCACATTATGTGTTTAAAACACCAATGTAACTTATGGGGCAAACCTTACATCTGTGGATGATGTGTTAATGAGACTAAGACTGGGGTATGAATATTATTGGCAGTTGAGTGGAGGGACTGGTGGACCCTGTCAACTTTGCCAAATGAGGGATGGACATAGAACTTTATGTATTAGGTGGTGAAAAAAAAAATCATAGAGAAAATGAAATTAGTAATTTGAAAGAGCAAGTTTGTTGGATGATTGATAATGATTAAAGAAAATCTTGCACGGTACCAAAAAATGTTGTCATCCTTGTGATGAGTTCATGGGATTTCAAATGAGGGCCATTGTATATTTGTTTTCTTTACACTGAACATATCTTGCTACGATGTCTGTAAATATATTTTTTGTAAATCCCACTGAGGATGATGATGAGGAGGGGAGTAGTATACTATCCCATCCTTTTGATGTATGTTGATAGATATTTCAATTCAGTTTCGTCGGATATTACCAATAGTATGTATTGAATTGATTATAACAAAACAACTGTACTAAAAGAAATGCGTAACGAGACATTTATACAGCGTTACTTGTAGCTTGTACGCTACGAGAAACAAAATATTTATAGGAATTGTAGACTAATAAAATTGCAAGCAAGACAGTTTTATTAAGCAAACGGAGAATGTTCAGTTTCTGGAATAAGACGACAGGTCATACACTCACCAATCATCTGCAAAGAAAGATATAAGCAAAAAACTAGGAATTCACTAAACAAATCACACAGCCTCGTTATCCAATTCACTGTCGTCGTTCATTGCATGTTGTGTCCTCGGCTCCGCAACTCTGTCACCACCGTAAACATTTTCAACCTGTCGTCCTTCATCAATCCACGGGACAATCTTAAAGGCTGATCCAGGTAACTCTCATCTCCGTGAACTCATCCATTCTATCGCCATCCACCATTGTTATAAACAGTTTCATTGACATCTGAGACGCCTGTTCCAAACCATTTGAACACAAATTTATACCAGTTCATGAGTGTTTATTGTCTGGATTCATAGTTTGTTCTTGTATTTTTACTTGGTGACATCAGTGCTGGACATTGCAAGCCAGAAGTTTTATGTGCACACAATCCAAAAAAGTATTTGAACTGTTGGGTCTGCTGAATGTGAAAATTAACAATACGGCTCCAGTTGTCTCGGTAGGGTTGGTAAAAAATGATTGATAGGCGAATCTCTAATAACTATGTTAGATCCTCTTTAGTGTAATAACCATCGACATGTAAATACGTTGTATTATCCATGTGTGAAAACAGTATATCAACACTGTATATATTTCACGCACGTAGAGTAATATTGACGTCAGGGGATGAGTTGCTATATACGAATGTAACAAAAAGGAAATGGTTATATACCATATAGTATAGGAATATTTGATACATTAGTAATTGTTATACCGTAATATGAATGTACGATGATTATTGCACGCCTCGGATCCTGAAACAGTGCTTGGAATTTTCTCTTTATTTCGTCTTCGAAACATACCATGCTTGTGTCGATATCAGGTGATAAACGTGCTAACAGCGCGTATGAGAATCGACACGACTCCCCCTTAATCTTAAGTATCAGACGGTTGATATTTGCGGATTGTCAGGTCTTGAGTATGTTTAAAGTTTAGCTGTGTGTATGGTAAACTGTTAGAGACGATATCGTTATTTTCTGTAATAATCTTTGTCATTCGCAATGGAATCGTCACTTTTCTGTGCCCTTCTTAGTCTGGGTCATAGCAATCCAGAACTTGCGAGGCCGGCTGGACGAGCGATACGAGACTTCTAACGCCACAGACAATCGTAGTCAAAGTACCGGTGTTTCATTAATTAAATATCAAGTTCATGAAATAACTGGAATTAATTCATACAATTAAGAATACTTATGTCAAAAGTTTTTTTTTTCCCATCCATAGGCTAGGTCATATCAGCTATCAATTGTGCTCATAATTCAACACGACACTGGTCTCGGTGCACCCCTAAGTTCTCCTCAACAGACAGTACATCATCCACGGTCGCGAAACCAGCGGAAAACCGGAATAAACTGAACATGAAGAATAATATGGATTACAAGCTAGAGTATGACGAAAAACCATGTTGCTTCTGGGAACAGGTAGTAACGAGAAAACGGTCTGTTCAGTTGGTCAGGACCGTAAAACAATTTTGGCGCCAAACATAAGGCAATCTCTCTCTCTCTCTCTCTCTCTCTCTCTCTCTCTCTCTCTCTCTCTCTCTCTCTCTCTCTCTCTCTCTCTCTCTCTCTCTCTCTCTCAGAATATCCGTCAATCGAATATTTAGCCCTCTTTCATTTAGCTATGAATCACATTTGGTGTGTATGAATTAGAGAAGAGAGTCAAACGTGTGCGCGGGTTTGTTTGAGGCAGCTTACGCTGATGGTTGTGGCCCCAGGCCGGTTAAACGGACTGCAGTATGTTTATGTGGTCGAAGAGGCTTTGTCTCCGAGGGCAGTGCTCTTGTCTGAGCAACATCCACAACTGTGAGGCTGTAAAGGCGTGGTATAAGGAACATCCCGAGATAACACTAGTGCCACATACACTGTCGGCCGAGCTGGAGACTTATGAAACCAGAGTTTATAGCTTTAAGAACCGATGATGAATCTGAAAAAATAACCGCTTTGATATGGCTGGATTAGACTATATAATCTATGGCTTTATCATTATCAAAAACTGCTGTATGGTTTGGTAACTGGCATCTGAAGGAACATTCAACCTATAAGTGGGAAGTGTCTATCCTCTCCTCACTCGTCCTTCATTTCTGTACCAAAATTTCCCGGGCGACTCCAAACCTCACGAATGAACATTAGAGCATCGAGTTTCGTCCCTCCAAATATTGTTGTCTTCCAGAGTCATTTAGACATTATTTTACAATTGCTCTTCCTTACACAAATATGAATGATATTTTATTTCGTAACTCGGTCGCAATGATTATTCATTTTGACCTTCAAACAAAACAAAGAACTCAAGTTTTTCTTTATTTTCACTTGTCTTGTGGTATCTTTCATGGAAATATATCGTCAAAGCATGCTTTTGTACTTATTATCCTTCCTGGTGTCTTATCTTTACTATTAACGGCACCTGACATTAGAAACATGCCTTCCCTCACGTAGTTCTATTGTTTCAAGGGAAGGCAATCAGTCTTCTTTTTTGCCAGGTTATGGAATTCGAGTTTCACGTCTCTTACTTGTGTCTAGTTTGAAATCAAATAAACAAAAAGCAATGGAATAAGCAAAGATGGCGTGTATTTTCTTCGTGACTACTGCAGTAAACTGAGATGATATTCTCAAAGTGTTGAAGGACTTGCAGCAGGTGTTCACTCTAAAATATAACCGGCGCTATCTTGTTTATTTGGTTGCAGAGATGCCGGCCCGTTCGTTGAGCCTAGCCAGAGACCCCTGTTCCAGTTCCACCTGTTGATTTACTAAAAGACACAGCAGGCAGATCGGACGGGATGACTGAATAACTCAATAGACACTTTATTGATCTTTCCTGTTGATTTAGAAAAAGACACAACAGGCACAGAGGTGGGTGCAGGCCTCTGGTCAGTGAGCCCCCGCCCCTCCCACTCTTGGGACATGTTCAGACTTGGAGTACCCCCCCCCCCTTTCCCGCTGCATTTCTTTCTTGGGAACCGCACTTGTTAGGAAAATTGTTTATTCTATCTGGGTGAAGGATATCTTGCGTTGACATGAGCAGGTGATGCACATGTTGGGTCTGGTCCCGGCAAACTAGTGATATGTGGGGTCCTCTTCTCTAAAATCCCGGATCCTGACCCAGAAACTGTATGTCATTTCGTAGCCAGTCTTTATGTGGCCTTGCAGCTGGCTCCTGACAGTATAACGTATTTCCCGACGACTCCGTCGATATTCTGTCAAGTTCATCGTGCCCTAGTCTTGGCCGATGAGGATTGACTTGGGTCTGTCTCGACAAGGTCATATTAGTGTCCATATGGGGACTCACTGAGAGTGGCCACCAGATACCATTTCGCAGAAATTGACGATGTTTAAGAAGCCTAGTCAGTTTTTCTTCGTGCGCAGCCTAGCCATTACTTATTTCTAATGTGGTTCTTGGTTTACCTCAGGCTCACTAGAACCTGTATGGTTACGTTAGCGAAACGGGAGGCTGCCTTGGTTGCATTGTCCACGATCTCATTTCTCTCGATCCCTCCATGGCTAGGAATCTATGAAGGGTGACGAGGCGATCCTGTAGCTGGAACCTTTAGAAAGTCGCAAGGATCGAGTTTATGAGTTTGATGTTATCTCTGTGGTGTGACTGCTGCAACGCTTGTGTGGCTGTTTTAGAGTCAGTGTGTGGATTATGACGGATTTGAGGTGTTTGGTTGATGCTAGATGCAGAGCTTTGGATATCACTAACAGTCTCTTTGTAGAGCAGAGCAGCCGCCCGTTACTCTCAGGAGTGGAATCCAGCGCCGGAACTTTCCTCCATCTTGTCTATTAATCCGCCTGTGAAGTTGTGCTTCCTGCTGTTGGCATCAATCTGACAGGGTGACTGTATTGTTGACTGGTTGGTAACATTACTGAATTATGTATGACTCATGGTGAGGTGCCTGAGGATTGGCGGAATGCTTGCATAGTGCCATCGTACAAAGGCAAAGGGAATAAAAGTGAGTGCTCAAATTACAGAGGTATAAGTTTGTTGAGTATTCCTGGTAAATTATATGGGAGGGTATTGATTGAGAGGGTGAAGGCATGTACAGAGCATCAGATTGGGGAAGAGCAGTGTGGTTTCAGAAGTGGTAGAGGATGTGTGGATCAGGTGTTTGCTTTGAAGAATGTATGTGAGAAATACTTAGAAAAGCAAATGGATTTGTATGTAGCATTTATGGATCTGGAAGGTATTAAGGTATTAAGAATATATGGTGTGGGAGGCAAGTTGTTAGAAACAGTGAAAAGTTTTTATCGAGGATGTAAGTCATGTGTGCGTGTAGGAAGAGAGGAAAGTGATTGGTTCTCAGTGAATTTTGGTTTGCGGCAGGGGTGTGTGATGTCTCCATGGTTGTTTAATTTGTTTATGGTTGTGGTTGTTAGTTGTTAGGGAGGTGAATGCAAAAGTTTTGGAAAGAGGGGCAAGTATGCAATCTATTGCGGATGAGAGAGCTTGGGAAGTGAGTCAGTTGTTGTTCGCTGATGATACAGCGCTGTTGGCTGATTCGGGTGAGAAACTGCACAAGCTGGTGACCGAGTTTGCTAAAGTGTGTGAAAGAAGGAAGCTGAGAGTAAATGTGAATAAGAGGAAGGTTATTAGGTACAGTAGGGTTGAGGGACAAGTCAACTGGGAGGTAAGTTCGAATGAAGAAAAACTGGAGGAAGTGAAGTGTTTTAGATATCTAGGATTGGATTTGGCAGCGGATGGAAGCGGAAGTGAATCATAGGGTGGGGGAGGGGGCGAAAGTTCTGGGAGCATTGAAGAATGTGTGGAAGTCGAGAACGTTATCTTGGAAAGCAAAAATGTATATGTTTGAAGGAATAGTGGTTCCAACAATGATATATGGTTGCAAGTCGTTGGCTATAGACAGAGTTGTGCGGAGGAGGGTGGATGTGCTGGAAATGAGATGTTTAAGGACAATATGTGGTATGAGGTGGTTTGATCGAGTGTGTAATGAAAGGGTAAGAGAGATGTGTGGTGGTAAAAAGAGTGAGGTTGAGAGAGCAGAAGAGGGTGTATTGAAATGGTTTGGTCACATGGAAAGAATGAGTGAGGAAAGATTGACAAATGGGATATATGTATCAGAGGTGGAGGGAACGAGGAGAAGTGGAAGACCAAATTTGAGATGGAAAGATGGAGTGAAAAAGATTTTGAGTGGTCTTGCCCTGAACATGCAGGAGGGTGAAAGGCGTGCAAGGAATAGGGAATTGGAACGATGTGGTATACCGGGTCGAGGTGCTGTCAGTGGATTGAACCAGGGCATGTGAAGCGTCTGGGGTAAGCTATGGAAAGTTCTGTGGTGCCTGGATGTGGAAAGGGAGCTGTGGTTTCGGTGCATTATACATGACAGCTAGAGCCTGAGTGTGAACGAATGTGGCCTTTGTTTTCTTTTCTTAGCGCTACCTCGTGCACATGAGGGGGGAGGGGGTTGGTATTTCATTATGTGGCGGGGTGTCGACGAGATTGAATAAGGGCAGACAGTATGAATTATGTACATGTGTAAATATGTATATGTCTGTGTGTGTATATATATGTATACGTTGAGATGTATAGGTATGTATATGTGCGTGTGTGGACGTGTACGCATATACATGTGGAGATAGCGAAAAGTACAATATATATATATATATATATATATATATATATATATATATATATATATATATATATATATATATATATATATATATTTTTTTTTTTTATTGCTGTCTCCCGCGCTTGCGAGGTAGCGCAAGGAAACAGACTAAAGAAATGGCCCAACCCACCCCCATACACATGTATATACATACGTCCACACACGCAAATATACATACCTACACAGCTTTCCATGGTTTACCCCAGACGCTTCACATGCCTTGATTCAATCCACTGACAGCACGTCAACCCCGGTATACCACATCGATCCAATTCACTCTATTCCTTGCCCTCCTTTCACCCTCCTGCATGTTCAGGCCCCGATCACACAAAATCTTTTTCACTCCATCTTTCCACCTCCAATTTGGTCTCCCACTTCTCCTCGTTCCCTCCACCTCCGACACATATATCCTCTTGGTCAATCTTTCCTCACTCATTCTCTCCATGTGCCCAAACCATTTCAAAACACCCTCTTCTGCTCTCTCAACCACACTCTTTTTATTTCCACACATCTCTCTTACCCTTGCGTTACTTACTCGATCAAACCACCTCACACCACACACTGTCCTCAAACATCTCATTTCCAGCACATCCATCCTTCTGCGCACAACTCTATCCATAGCCCACGCCTCGCAACCATACAACATTGTTGGAACCACTATTCCTTCAAACATACCCATTTTTGCTTTCCAAGATAATGTTCTCGACTTCCACACATTCTTCAAGGCTCCCAGGATTTTCGCCCCCTCCCCCACCCTATGATCCACTTCCGCTTCCATGGTTCCATCCGCTGCCAGATCCACTCCCAGATATCTACAACACTTTACTTCCTCCAGTTTTTCTCCATTCAACTTACCTCCCAATTGACTTGACCCTCAACCCTACTGTACATAATTACCTTGCTCTTATTCACATTTACTCTTAACTTTCTTCTTTCACACACTTTACCAAACTCAGTCACCAGCTTCTGCAGTTTCTCACATGAATCAGCCACCAGCGCTGTATCATCAGCGAACAACAACTGACTCACTTCCCAAACTCTCTCATCCCCAACAGACTTCATACTTGCCCCTCTTTCCAAAACTCTTGCATTCACCTCCCTAACAACCCCATCCATAAACAAATTAAACAACCATGGAGACATCACACACCCCTGCCGCAAACCTACATTCACTGAGAACCAATCACTTTCCTCTCTTCCTACACGTACACATGCCTTACATCCTCGATAAAAACTTTTCACTGCTTCTAACAACTTGCCTCCCACACCATATATTCTTAATACCTTCCATAGAGCATCTCTATCAACTCTATCATATGCCTTCTCCAGATCCATAAATGCTACATACAAATCCATTTGCTTTTCTAAGTATTTCTCACATACATTCTTCAAAGCAAACACCTGATCCACACATCCTCTATCACTTCTGAAACCACACTGCTCTTCCCCAATCTGATGCTCTGTACATGCCTTCACCCTCTCAATCAATACCCTCCCATATAATTTACCAGGAATACTAAACAAACTTATACCTCTGTAATTTGAGCACTCACTCTTATCCCCTTTGCCTTTGTACAATGGCACTATGCACGCATTCCGCCAATCCTCAGGCACCTCACCATGAGTCATACTTACATTAAATAACCTTACCAACCAGTCAATAATACAGCCACCCCCTTTTTTAATAAATTCCACTGCAATACCATCCAAACGTGCTGCCTTGCAGGCTTTCATCTTCCGCAAAGCTTTTACTACCTCTTCTCTGTTTACCAAATCATTTTCCCTAACCCTCTCACTTTGCACACCACCTCGACCAAAACACCCTATATCTGCCACTCTATCATCAAACACATTCAACAAACCTTCAAAATACTCACTCCATCTCCTTCTCACATCACCACTACTTGTTTTCACCTCCCCACTTGCGCCCTTCACCGAAGTTCCCATTTGCTCCCTTGTCTTACGCACTTTATTTACCTCCTTCCAGAACATCTTTTTATTCTCCCTAAAATTTAATGATACTCTCTCACCCCAACTCTCATTTGCCCTTTTTTTCACCTCTTGCACCTTTCTCTTGACCTCCTGTCTCTTTCTTTTATACATCTCCCACTCAATTGCATTTTTTCCCTGCAAAAATCGTCCAAATGCCTCTCTCTTCTCTTTCACTAATACTCTTACTTCTTCATCCCACCACTCACTACCCTTTCTAATCAACTCACCTCCCACTCTTCTCATGCCACAAGCATCTTTTGCGCAATCCATAACTGATTCCCTAAATACATCCCATTCCTCCCCCACTCCCCTTACTTCCATTGTTCTCACCTTTTTCCATTCTGTACTCTCCTTCCCAAGCTCACTCACTCTCACCACCATATATATATATATATATATATATATATATATATATATATATATATATATATATATATATATATATATATATATATATATATTCATTTATTTTGCTTTGTCGCTGTCTCCCGCGTTAGCGAAGTAGCGCAAGGAAACAGACGAAAGAATGGCCCAACCCATCCACATACACATGTATATACATACACGTCCACACACACAATTATACATACCTATACATCTCAATGTATACATATATATATATATATATATATATATATATATATATATATATATATATATATATATATATATATATATACAGACATATACATATATACACAGACATATACATATATACACATGTACATAATTCATACTGTCTGCACTTATTCATTCCTATCGCCTCCTCACCACACATGGAATAACAACCCCCTCCCCCCTCAAGTGTGCGAGGTAGCGCTAGGAAAAGACAACAAAGGCCCCATTCGCTCACACTCAGTCTCTAGCTGTCATGTAATAATGCACCGAAACCACAGCTCCCTTTCCACATCCAGGCCCCACACAACTTTCCATGGTTTACCCCAGACGCTTCACATGCTCTGGTTCAATTCATTGACAGCATGTCGACCCCGGTATACCACATCGTTCCAATTCACTCTATTCCTTGCACGCCTTTCACCCTCCTGCATGTTCAGGCCCCGATCACTCAAAATCTTTTTCAATTCATCTTTCCACCTCCAATTTGGTCTCCCACTTCTCCTCGTTCCCTCCACCTCTGACACATATATCCTCTTGGTCAATCTTTCCTCACTCATTCTCTCCATGTGCCCAAACCATTTCAAAACACCCTCTTCTGCTCTCTCAACCACACTCTTTCTATTTCCACACATCTCTCTTACCCGTACATTACTTACTCGATCAAACCACTTCACACCACATATTGTCCTCAAACATCTCATTTCCAGCACATCCACCCTCCTCCGCACAACTCTATCCATAGCCCACGCCTCGCAACCATACAACATTGTTGGAACCACTATTCCTTCAAACATACCCATTCTTACTTTCGGAGATAATGTTCTCGACTTCCACACATTCTTCAAGGCTCCCAGAATTTTCGCCCACTCCCCCACCCTATGATTGACTTCCGCTTCCATGGTTCCATCCGCTGCCAGATCCACTCCCAGATATCTAAAACACTATACTTCCTCCAGTTTTTCTCCATTCAAACTTACCTCCCAATTGACTTGACCCTCAACCCTACTGCACCTAATAACCTTGCTCTTATTCACATTTACTCTCATATTTCTTCTTTCACACACTTTACCAAACTCAGTCACCAGCTTCAGCAGTTTCTCACATGAATCAGCCATCAGCGCTGTATCATCAGTGAACAACTAACTCACTTCCCAAGCTCTCTCATCCACAACAGACTGCATACTTGCCCCTCTTTCCAAAACTCTTGCATTCACCTCCCTAACAACCCCATCCATAAACAAATTAAACAACCATGGAGACATCACACACCCCTGCCGCAAACCTACATTCACTGAGAACCAATCACTTTCCTCTCTTCCTACACGTACACATGCCTACATCCTCGATAAAAACTTTTCACTGCTTCTAACAATTGCCTCCCACACCATATATTCTTAATATCTTCCACAGAGCATCTCTATCAACTCTATCATATGCTTTCTCCAGATTAAATGCTACATACAAATCCATTTGCTTTTCTAAGTATTTCTCACATACATTCTTCAAAGCAAACACCTGATCCACACATCCTCTACCACTTCTGAAACCACACTGCTCTTCCCCAATCTGGTGCTCTGTACATGCCTTCACCCTCTCAGTCAATACCCTCCCATATAATTTACCAGGAATACTCAACAAACTTATACCTCTGTAATTTGAGCACTCACTCTTATCCCCTTTGCCTTTGTACAATGGCACTATGCAAGCATTCCGCCAATCCTCAGGCACCTCACCATGAATCATACATACATCAAATAACCTTACCAACCAGCCTTGCCGGCTTTCATTTTCCGCAAAGCTTTTGCTACCTCTTCTCTGTTTACCAAATCATTCTCCCTAACCCTCTCACTTTGCACACCACCTCGACCAAAACACCCTAAATCTGCCACTCTATCATCAAACACACACACACACACACACACACACACACACACACACACACACACACATATACATATATATATATATATATATATATATATATATATATATATATATATATATATATATATATATATATATATATATATAATGTAGATTGATTGCTGTGTTGTTTAAAGGAATAATTGATATTGTTATTGTAATCTTTCATACTAAATTTCCTAAAGATATCTTAATTCTAATTGTAATCAACATCTGATTTCTGTTCTGCTTAAACTGCATTCTTTGTAGATTATCTTGTAGGAAAGTCGAAATTATATAATAAATGTTAGTTCGCTGGCCGATAGGTGCGCTATATATAGATGTGTGTTGTCGTCTTCATTCGCTGGATTTGTTTGTATGCTATCCGGTAGATGCTTAGGATATATTTGTTTACCTAATGTACGTCAGGTTCCTCTGATTGTGATTACTATTCTTATGTCATGGGGAGGGAGTTTTATATTTGTATTGCCTCCGTTTCTTAACCTTTTGTACATGTACCATGTTTTTACTCCTATGTATGTATACACACCCCTAGCAAATGCACCCCTAACTTATGCTTTAGCTGTTCGTTGGCATGACAACTGCCAGTTTTGTTGTGGGGTAGGACGATTCCGACTTACTGCATTCATGTAATCACCTATAATTACGTACTTGTACTTTATGGGGAGGGCGTTTTACACTGGTAGGGTCCCATCTCATGAATATTCTTTATGATAATATTCTTCAACTTAAAATTTATGTATGATAACATTTACCTCGTCCTCAGTCATCTTGTTACATTCATCCACAACTCTTAAACTATAAAGATATTTCTTTGCATCCTTATGTACAAGTTTCTTGTTTCATTTCTATAATCCCCCCCTGGTTCCTCTATCCCTACACCTCTCAAAATGATGTTTACTTGCTTGGTCTCACTTGTGATCAGGTTACCCATCACTCTTCTGTCTTCCAAGGTATGTAAATATAAGCCTCCTATGCCTTTTTCTTTAGCTTATCTCTTAATGCTAGTACCATCCTTGCTGCCCTCCTCTAGAACTTTTCTGAGTTCTTTGTGCTCCTTTACATGTGATGACCAAACCCTAGAAGTATATTCTGGTTTTACCGTTATGTAGGAAATGATCACCTTGCTAAATATTTCTTTATCATTATACTTGAAAGCCATTCTGAGAATCTGGCAACAGGTTTAACAACAATGTGTATTCCCAAGACCCTCTTACACAGAATCTTGAAGCTTGCTTCCTGCTAGGTGATAATCATACTGAGGCCATCCTTCGCTTTGTCCCATCCTCATATCTTTATATTTGCTCAAGTTGACTTTCATTAACCACATTTTGGACCAACTTTGGAGTCTGTCTTCGTTCCTTTGTTGTAAGTCGAGGCAATCCTCTTTGCTTTTAACTTCCCTCATGACTTTTGCATCATCTACAAATATATTCAAGTAGGATTTTGTACCTTCAGGCAAGTCACTAATGCAGATCAAGAAGAGTACTGGTTCCAGATCCATTTTCACTTGGTCCCCTGTGGCACTCTACTGGTCACCTCACCCCATTTGGAAAATGCTTGCACACTTTGTTCCCTCTCTTTGAGATAATATATCTAATGAGGGACTTTCCTCCTTATTCCTTCTCGGTGATTCATCTTCATAATCCTCTTCTTGTGTGGTACAGTGTCACATGCCTTCTAGCAGACCAGACACAGAAAATCTACCTTTCTTTTCCTTTTGTCCAGAACTGTCCCATAAAAGAAAGAGGTTAGTTACACTTGACTTTCTTTCCCTCAAGCCATGCTGTCTCTCACTTAGGAAATTTCTCCTCCTTAAAAAATAGTCTCCTTGCTTTAAAATAATCATTAACAGAAACTTAGAGACCATACTTCTTATTGAGACTGGCCTGTAGTTCAGTGCTTGTTCCTAGTCGTCTTTCTTATATAGGGGTATATCGCTTGGTATTTTCCATTCCTTTAGCGCTATGCCTCTCTCCAGTGACATTTTGAACAGTAATTCAAATGGTCTGAGATGTATATCTGCACACTATAGCACATAAGATGAAATTTCATTAGGACCATGAGGCATGTGTGGGTCAAGGCCTCTTAATATTCTATTAATTATTATTATTATTATTATTATACTTTCATGCTGTATCCCACGTTAGCGAGGTAGCACAAGGAAACAGACAAAAGAATGGCCCAACCCACCCTCATATACATGTACATACATTCATGTCCACACATGCACATATACATACCTATACATTTCAACATATACATATATATACATACCCAGACATATACATATATATACATACCCAGACATATACATATATATACACACACAGACACATACATATATACCCATGCACACAATTCACACTGTCTGCCTTTATTCATTCTCATCGCCACCTCGCCACACATGGAATACCATCCCCCTCCCCCCTCATGTGTGCGAGGTAGCACTAGGAAAAGATAACAAAGGCCCCATTCGTTCACACTCAGTCTCTAGCTGTCATGCAATAATGCCCAAAACCACAGCTCCCTTTCCACATCCAGGCCCCACACAACTTTCCATGGTTTACCCCAGACGCTTCACATGCCCTGATTCAATCCACTGACAGCACGTCAACCCCGGTATACCACATCGATCCAATTCACTCTATTCCTTGCCCTCCTTTCACCCTCCTGCATGTTCAGGCCCCGATCACACAAAAGCTTTTTCACTCCATCTTTCCACCTCCAATTTGGTCTCCCACTTTTCCTTGTTCCCTCCACCTCCGACACATATATCCTCTTGGTCAATCTTTCCTCACTCATTCTCTCCATGTGCCCAAACCATTTCAAAACACCCTCTTCTGCTCTCTCAACCACGCTCTTTTTATTTCCACACATCTCTCTTACCCTTACATTACTTACTCGATCAAACCACCTCACACCACACATTGTCCTTAAACATCTCATTCCCAGCACATCCACCCTCCTGCGCACAACTCTATCCATAGCCCATGCCTCGCAACCATACAACATTGTTGGAACCACTATTCCTTCAAACATACCCATTTTTGCTTTCCGAGATAATGTTCTCGACTTCCACACATTCTTCAAGGCTCCCAGGATTTTCACCCCCTCCCCCACCCTATGATTCACATCCGCTTCCATGGTTTCATCCGCTGCCAGATCCACTCCCAGATATCTAAAACACTTTACTTCCTCCAGTTTTTCTCCATTCAAACTTACCTCCCAATTGGTTTGACCCACAACCCTACTGTACCTAATAACCTTGCTCTTATTCACATTTACTCTTAACTTTCTTCTTTCACACACTTTACCAAACTCAGTCACCAGCTTCTGCAGTTTCTCACATGAATCAGCCACCAGCGCTGTATCATCAGCGAACAACTGACTCACTTCCTAAGCTCTCTCATCCCCAACAGACTTCATACTTGCCCCTCTTTCCAAAACTCTTGCATTCACCTCCCTAACAACGCCATCCATAAAGAAATTAAACAACCATGGAGACATCACACACCCCTGCCGCAAACCTACATTCACTGAGAACCAATCACTTTCCTCTCATCCTACACGTACACATGCCTTATATCCTCGATAAAAACTTTTCACTGCTTCTAACAACTTTCCTCCCACACCATATATTCTTAATACCTTCAACAGAGCATCTCTATCAACTTTATCATATGCCTTCTCCAGATCCATAAATGCTACATACAAATCCATTTGCTTTTCTAAGTATTTCTCACATACATTCTTCAAAGCAAACACCTGATCCTCACATCCTCTACCACTTCTGAAACCACACTGCTCTTCCCCAATCTGATGCTCTGTACATGCCTTCACCCTCTCAATCAATACCCTCCCATATAATTTACCAGGAATACTCAACAAACTTATACCTCTGTAATTTGAGCACTCACTCTTATCCCCTTTGCCTTTGTACAATGGCACTATGCACGCGTTCCGCCAATCCTCAGGCACCTCACCATGAGTCATACATACATTAAATAACCTTACCAACCAGTCAACAATACAGTCACCCCCTTTTTTAATAAATTCCACTGCAATACCATCCAAACCTGCTGCCTTGCCGGCTTTCATCTTCTGCAAAGCTTTTACTACCTCTTCTCTGTTTACCAAATCATTTTCCCTAACCCTCTCACTTTGCACACCACCTCGACCAAAACACCCTATATCTGCCACTCTATCATCAAATATATATATATATATATATATATATATATATATATATATATATATATATATATATATATATATATTTTAGAAAAACAATATTGAACAAATATATAATTTTTTTTTTTTTTTTTTATACTTTGTCGCTGTCTCCCGCGTTTGCGAGGTAGCGCAAGGAAACAGACGAAAGAAATGGCCCAACCCCCCCCATACACATGTACATACACACGTCCACACACGCAAATATACATACCTACACAGCTTTCCATGGTTTACCCCGGACGCTTCACATGCCCTGATTCAATCCACTGACAGCACGTCAACCCCTGTATACCACATCGCTCCAATTCACTCTATTTCTTGCCCTCCTTTCACCCTCCTGCATGTTCAGGCCCCGATCACACAAAATCCCTTTCACTCCATCCTTCCACCTCCAATTTGGTCTCCCTCTTCTCCTCGTTCCCTCCACCTCCGACACATATATCCTCTTGGTCAATCTCTCCTCACTCATTCTCTCCATGTGCCCAAACCATTTCAAAACACCCTCTTCTTCTCTCTCAACCACGCTCTTTTTATTTCCACACATCTCTCTTACCCTTACGTTACTTACTCGATCAAACCACCTCACACCACACATTGTCCTCAAACATCTCATTTCCAGCACATCCATCCTCCTGCGCACAACTCTATCCATAGCCCACGCCTCGCAACCATACAACATTGTTGGAACCACTATTCCTTCAAACATACCCATTTTTGCTTTCCGGGATAATGTTCTCGACTTCCACACATTTTTCAAGGCTCCCAAAATTTTCGCCCCCTCCCCCACCCTATGATCCACTTCCGCTTCCATGGTTCCATCCGCTGACAGATCCACTCCCAGATATCTAAAACACTTCACTTCCTCCAGTTTTTCTCCATTCAAACTCACCTCCCAATTGACTTGACCCTCAACCCTACTGTACCTAATAACCTTGCTCTTATTCACATTTACTCTTAACTTTCTTCTTCCACACACTTTACCAAACTCCGTCACCAGCTTCTGCAGTTTCTCACATGAATCCGCCACCAGCGCTGTATCATCAGCGAACAACAACTGACTCACTTCCCAAGCTCTCTCATCTCCAACAGACTTCATACTTGCCCCTCTTTCCAAAACTCTTGCATTTACCTCCCTAACAACCCCATCCATAAACAAATTAAACAACCATGGAGACATCACACACCCCTGCCGCAAACCTACATTCACTGAGAACCAATCACTTTCCTCTCTTCCTACACGTACACATGCCTTACATCCTCGATAAAAACTTTTCACTGCTTCTAACAACTTTCCTCCCACACCATATATTCTTAATACCTTCCACAGAGCATCTCTATCAACTTTATCATATGCCTTCTCCAGATCCATAAATGCTACATACAAATCCATTTGCTTTTCTAAGTATTTCTCACATACATTCTTCAAAGCAAACACCTGATCCACACATCCTCTACCACTTCTGAAACCACACTGCTCTTCCCCAATCTGATGCTCTGTACATGCCTTCACCCTCTCAATCAATACCCTCCCATATAATTTACCAGGAATACTCAACAAACTTATACCTCTGTAATTTGAGCACTCACTCTTATCCCCTTTGCCTTTGTACAATGGCACTATGCACGCGTTCCGCCAATCCTCAGGCACCTCACCATGAGTCATACATACATTAAATAACCTTACCAACCAGTCAACAATACAGTCACCCCCTTTTTTAATAAATTCCACTGCAATACCATCCAAACCTGCTGCCTTGCCGGCTTTCATCTTCTGCAAAGCTTTTACTACCTCTTCTCTGTTTACCAAATCATTTTCCCTAACCCTCTCACTTTGCACACCACCTCGACCAAAACACCCTATATCTGCCACTCTATCATCAAATATATATATATATATATATATATATATATATATATATATATATATATATATATATATATATGTTAGAAAAACAATATTGAACAAATATATAATTTTTTTTTTTTTTTTTTTTATACTTTGTCGCTGTCTCCCGCGTTTGCGAGGTAGCGCAAGGAAACAGACGAAAGAAATGGCCCAACCCCCCCATACACATGTACATACACACGTCCACACACGCAAATATACATACCTACACAGCTTTCCATGGTTTACCCCGGACGCTTCACATGCCCTGATTCAATCCACTGACAGCACGTCAACCCCTGTATACCACATCGCTCCAATTCACTCTATTTCTTGCCCTCCTTTCACCCTCCTGCATGTTCAGGCCCTGATCACACAAAATCCCTTTCACTCCATCCTTCCACCTCCAATTTGGTCTCCCTCTTCTCCTCGTTCCCTCCACCTCCGACACATATATCCTCTTGGTCAATCTCTCCTCACTCATTCTCTCCATGTGCCCAAACCATTTCAAAACACCCTCTTCTGCTCTCTCAACCACGCTCTTTTTATTTCCACACATCTCTCTTACCCTTACGTTACTTACTCGATCAAACCACCTCACACCACACATTGTCCTCAAACATCTCATTTCCAGCACATCCATCCTCCTGCGCACAACTCTATCCATAGCCCACGCCTCGCAACCATACAACATTGTTGGAACCACTATTCCTTCAAACATACCCATTTTTGCTTTCCGGGATAATGTTCTCGACTTCCACACATTTTTCAAGGCTCCCAAAATTTTCGCCCCCTCCCCCACCCTATGATCCACTTCCGCTTCCATGGTTCCATCCGCTGACAGATCCACTCCCAGATATCTAAAACACTTCACTTCCTCCAGTTTTTCTCCATTCAAACTCACCTCCCAATTGACTTGACCCTCAACCCTACTGTACCTAATAACCTTGCTCTTATTCACATTTACTCTTAACTTTCTTCTTCCACACACTTTACCAAACTCCGTCACCAGCTTCTGCAGTTTCTCACATGAATCCGCCACCAGCGCTGTATCATCAGCGAACAACAACTGACTCACTTCCCAAGCTCTCTCATCCCCAACAGACTTCATACTTGCCCCTCTTTCCAAAACTCTTGCATTTACCTCCCTAACAACCCCATCCATAAACAAATTAAACAACCATGGAGACATCACACACCCCTGCCGCAAACCTACATTCACTGAGAACCAATCACTTTCCTCTCTTCCTACACGTACACATGCCTTACATCCTCGATAAAAACTTTTCACTGCTTCTAACAACTTGCCTCCCACACCATATATTCTTAATACCTTCCACAGAGCATCTCTATCAACTCTATCATATGCCTTCTCCAGATCCATAAATGCTACATACAAATCCATTTGCTTTTCTAAGTATTTCTCACATACATTCTTCAAAGCAAACACCTGATCCACACATCCTCTACCACTTCTGAAACCACACTGCTCTTCCCCAATCTGATGCTCTGTACATGCCTTCACCCTCTCAATCAATACCCTCCCATATAATTTACCAGGAATACTCAACAAACTTATACCTCTGTAATTTGAGCACTCACTCTTATCCCCTTTGCCTTTGTACAATGGCACTATGCACGCTTTCCGCCAATCCTCAGGCACCTCACCATGAGTCATACATACATTAAATAACCTTACCAACCAGTCAACAATACAGTCACCCCCTTTTTTAATAAATTCCACTGCAATACCATCCAAACCTGCTGCCTTGCCGGCTTTCATCTTCCGCAAAGCTTTTACTACCTCTTCTCTGTTTACCAAATCATTTTCCCTAACCCTCTCACTTTGCACACCACCTCGACCCAAACACCCTATATCTGCCACTCTATCATCAAATATATATATATATATATACCCCGACGCTTCACATCCCTGATTCAATCCACTGACAGCACGTCACCCCTGTATACCACATCGCTCCAATTCACTCTATTTCTTGCCCTCCTTTCACCCTCCTGCATGTTCAGGCCCCGATCACACAAAATCCCTTTCACTCCATCTTCCACTCCAATTGGTCTCCCTCTTCTCCTCGTTCCCTCCACTCCGACACATATATCCTCTTGGTCAATCTCTTCCTCACTCATTCTCTCCATGTGCCCAAACCATTTCAAAACACCCTCTTCTTCTCTCTCAACCACGCTCTTTTTATTTCCACACATCTCTCTTACCCTTACGTTACTTACTCGATCAAACCACCTCACACCACACATTGTCCTCAAACATCTCATTTCCAGCACATCCATCCTCCTGCGCACAACTCTATCCATAGCCACGCCTCGCAACCATACAACATTGTTGGAACCACTATTCCTTCAAACATACCCATTTTGCTTTCCGGGATAATGTTCTCGACTTCCACACATTTTTCAAGGCTCCCAAAATTTTCGCCCCCTCCCCCACCCTATGATCCACTTCCGCTTCCATGGTTCCATCCGCTGACAGATCCACTCCCAGATATCTAAAACACTTCACTTCCTCCAGTTTTTCTCCATTCAAACTCACCTCCCAATTGACTTGACCCTCAACCCTACTGTACCTAATAACCTTGCTCTTATTCACATTTACTCTTAACTTTCTTCTTCCACACACTTTACCAAACTCCGTCACCAGCTTCTGCAGTTTCTCACATGAATCCGCCACCAGCGCTGTATCATCAGCGAACAACAACTGACTCACTTCCCAAGCTCTCTCATCTCCAACAGACTTCATACTTGCCCCTCTTTCCAAAACTCTTGCATTTACCTCCCTAACAACCCCATCCATAAACAAATTAAACAACCATGGAGACATCACACACCCCTGCCGCAAACCTACATTCACTGAGAACCAATCACTTTCCTCTCTTCCTACACGTACACATGCCTTACATCCTCGATAAAAACTTTTCACTGCTTCTAACAACTTTCCTCCCACACCATATATTCTTAATACCTTCCACAGAGCATCTCTATCAACTTTATCATATGCCTTCTCCAGATCCATAAATGCTACATACAAATCCATTTGCTTTTCTAAGTATTTCTCACATACATTCTTCAAAGCAAACACCTGATCCACACATCCTCTACCACTTCTGAAACCACACTGCTCTTCCCCAATCTGATGCTCTGTACATGCCTTCACCCTCTCAATCAATACCCTCCCATATAATTTACCAGGAATACTCAACAAACTTATACCTCTGTAATTTGAGCACTCACTCTTATCCCCTTTGCCTTTGTACAATGGCACTATGCACGCGTTCCGCCAATCCTCAGGCACCTCACCATGAGTCATACATACATTAAATAACCTTACCAACCAGTCAACAATACAGTCACCCCCTTTTTTAATAAATTCCACTGCAATACCATCCAAACCTGCTGCCTTGCCGGCTTTCATCTTCTGCAAAGCTTTTACTACCTCTTCTCTGTTTACCAAATCATTTTCCCTAACCCTCTCACTTTGCACACCACCTCGACCAAAACACCCTATATCTGCCACTCTATCATCAAATATATATATATATATATATATATATATATATATATATATATATATATATATATATATATGTTAGAAAAACAATATTGAACAAATATATAATTTTTTTTTTTTTTTTTTATACTTTGTCGCTGTCTCCCGCGTTTGCGAGGTAGCGCAAGGAAACAGACGAAAGAAATGGCCCAACCCCCCCATACACATGTACATACACACGTCCACACACGCAAATATACATACCTACACAGCTTTCCATGGTTTACCCCGGACGCTTCACATGCCCTGATTCAATCCACTGACAGCACGTCAACCCCTGTATACCACATCGCTCCAATTCACTCTATTTCTTGCCCTCCTTTCACCCTCCTGCATGTTCAGGCCCTGATCACACAAAATCCCTTTCACTCCATCCTTCCACCTCCAATTTGGTCTCCCTCTTCTCCTCGTTCCCTCCACCTCCGACACATATATCCTCTTGGTCAATCTCTCCTCACTCATTCTCTCCATGTGCCCAAACCATTTCAAAACACCCTCTTCTGCTCTCTCAACCACGCTCTTTTTATTTCCACACATCTCTCTTACCCTTACGTTACTTACTCGATCAAACCACCTCACACCACACATTGTCCTCAAACATCTCATTTCCAGCACATCCATCCTCCTGCGCACAACTCTATCCATAGCCCACGCCTCGCAACCATACAACATTGTTGGAACCACTATTCCTTCAAACATACCCATTTTTGCTTTCCGGGATAATGTTCTCGACTTCCACACATTTTTCAAGGCTCCCAAAATTTTCGCCCCCTCCCCCACCCTATGATCCACTTCCGCTTCCATGGTTCCATCCGCTGACAGATCCACTCCCAGATATCTAAAACACTTCACTTCCTCCAGTTTTTCTCCATTCAAACTCACCTCCCAATTGACTTGACCCTCAACCCTACTGTACCTAATAACCTTGCTCTTATTCACATTTACTCTTAACTTTCTTCTTCCACACACTTTACCAAACTCCGTCACCAGCTTCTGCAGTTTCTCACATGAATCCGCCACCAGCGCTGTATCATCAGCGAACAACAACTGACTCACTTCCCAAGCTCTCTCATCCCCAACAGACTTCATACTTGCCCCTCTTTCCAAAACTCTTGCATTTACCTCCCTAACAACCCCATCCATAAACAAATTAAACAACCATGGAGACATCACACACCCCTGCCGCAAACCTACATTCACTGAGAACCAATCACTTTCCTCTCTTCCTACACGTACACATGCCTTACATCCTCGATAAAAACTTTTCACTGCTTCTAACAACTTGCCTCCCACACCATATATTCTTAATACCTTCCACAGAGCATCTCTATCAACTCTATCATATGCCTTCTCCAGATCCATAAATGCTACATACAAATCCATTTGCTTTTCTAAGTATTTCTCACATACATTCTTCAAAGCAAACACCTGATCCACACATCCTCTACCACTTCTGAAACCACACTGCTCTTCCCCAATCTGATGCTCTGTACATGCCTTCACCCTCTCAATCAATACCCTCCCATATAATTTACCAGGAATACTCAACAAACTTATACCTCTGTAATTTGAGCACTCACTCTTATCCCCTTTGCCTTTGTACAATGGCACTATGCACGCATTCCGCCAATCCTCAGGCACCTCACCATGAGTCATACATACATTAAATAACCTTACCAACCAGTCAACAATACAGTCACCCCCTTTTTTAATAAATTCCACTGCAATACCATCCAAACCTGCTGCCTTGCCGGCTTTCATCTTCCGCAAAGCTTTTACTACCTCTTCTCTGTTTACCAAATCATTTTCCCTAACCCTCTCACTTTGCACACCACCTCGACCCAAACACCCTATATCTGCCACTCTGTCATCAGACACATTCAACAAACCTTCAAAATACTCATTCCATCTCCTTCTCACATCACCACTACTCGTTATCACCTCCCCATTTACGCCCTTCACTGAAGTTCCCATTTGCTCCCTTGTCTTACGCACCCTATTTACCTCCTTCCAGAACATCTTTTTATTCTCCCTAAAATTTACTGATAGTCTCTCACCCCAACTCTCATTTGCCCTTTTTTTCACCTCTTGCACCTTTCTCTTGACCTCCTGTCTCTTTCTTTTATACTTCTCCCACTCAATTGCATTTTTTCCCTGCAAAAATCGTCCAAATGCCTCTCTCTTCTCTTTCACTAATACTCTTACTTCTTCATCCCACCACTCACTACCCTTTCTAAACAGCCCACCTCCCACTCTTCTCATGCCACAAGCATCTTTTGCGCAATCCATCACTGATTCCCTAAATACATCCCATTCCTCCCCCACTCCCCTTACTTCCATTGTTCTCACCTTTTTCCATTCTGTACACAGTCTCTCCAGATACTTCTTCACACAGGTCTCCTTCCCAAGCTCACTTACTCTCACCACCTTCTTCACCCCAACATTCACTCTTCTTTTCTGAAAACCCATACTAATCTTCACCTTAGCCTCCACAAGATAATGATCAGACATCCCTCCAGTTGCACCTCTCAGCACATTGACATCCAAAAGTCTCTCTTTCGCACGCCTGTCAATTAACACGTAATCCAATAACGCTCTCTGGCCATCTCTCCTACTTACATAAGTATACTTATGTATATCTCGCTTTTTAAACCAGGTATTCCCAATCATCAGTCCTTTTTCAGCACATAAATCTACAAGCTCTTCACCATTTCCATTTACAACACTGAACACCCCATGCATACCAATTATTCCCTCAACTGCCACATTACTCACCTTTGCATTCAAATCACCCATCACTATAACCCGGTCTCGCGCATCAAAACCGCTAACACACTCATTTAGCTGCTCCCAAAACACTTGCCTCTCATGATCTTTCTTCTCATGCCCAGGTGCATATGCACCAATAATCACCCACCTCTCTCCATCAACTTTCAATTTTACCCATATTAATCGAAAATTTACTTTCTTACATTCTATCACATACTCCCACAACTCCTGTTTCAGGAGTATTGCTACTCTTTCCCTTGCTCTTGTCCTCTCACTAACCCCTGACTTCACTCCCCAGACATTTCCAAACCACTCTTCCCCTTTACCCTTGAGCTTCGTTTCACTCAGAGCCAAAACATCCAGGTTCCTTTCCTCAAACATACTACCTATCTCTCCTTTTTTCACATCTTGGTTACATCCACACACATTTAGGCACCCCACTCTGAGCCTTCGAGGAGGATGAGCACTCCCCGCGTGACTCCTTCTTCTGTTTCCCATTTTAGAAAGTTAATACAAGGAGGGGAGGATTTCCGGCCCCCCGCTCCCGTCCCCTCTAGTCGCTTTCTACGACACGCGAGGAATACGTGGGAAGTATTCTTTCACCCCTATCCCCAGGGATAATATACATATATATATATATATACACACACACACACACACACACACACACAATAAACAAGTAGTAATTTGAACACACACACACGTGTGTGTGTGTGTGCATGTTCAAATTACTACTTGTTTATTTTCTGGCAAATGCTTTTACCCAAAAAAACAAACAATTTCTTTTTTGTTAACTCTTAGAATACAGTCATCTTTTATCTGTGCATTTCAAGGAAATATTCAGATCACTACTAGTTTGTTTTCTGGCAAATGCTTCTACCCCAGAAAAACAATTTCTTTTAGGTTAACTCTTTGCTTAGAGTAATTTTTTTGAATTCACACTACATCCTTACATGTAGTGCAAACTCCACAACATAATTTTTTTCACCTTTTTCTTGTTCCCTTCAACCATTTCTTCTGTGCATCTATTACTTGCTGATGTAAATCTAATTTGTATGCAAAGAAATGTCACTTTCAAAATGACATTTAAGCAACAAAAGGCTAGAATTCATCAGTTAAAGTTTAAGATACTGCTGTTGGGTCTTTACAGATGATTTAACATTCTGAACTTGCTACTATGAAAAGGCGTCCAACATGAAGACTGCACACCAAATTGAACAAATATTATAGTTCCTCTTGGTAATTACAAAAGCAAACGTATGTGTGCACACACACACACAGCATGGTTTTAGGGGAAGTAGGTCATGTCCCTGCGTGTCGTAGAAGGCGACTAAAAGGGGAGGGAGCGGGTGGCTGGAAATCCTCCCCTCTCGTTTTTTTTTTTTTTTTTTTTTTTTTTTTTTTTTTTTTCCAAAGAAGGAACAGAGAAGGGGGCCAGGTGAGGATATTCCCTCTAAGGCCCAGTCCTCTGTTCTTAACGCTACCTCGCTAATGCGGGAAATGGCGAATAGTATGAAAAAAAAAAAAAAAACATACCCAGACATATGCATATACACACATGTACATAATTCATACATGCCCTTATTCATTACCATTGCCACCCCGCCACACATGAAATGACAACACCCTCCCCCCGCATGCGCGCAAGGTAGCGCTAGGAAAAGACAACAAAGACCACATTCGCTCGCACTCAATCTCTAGCTGTCATGTATAATGCACCAAAACCACAGCTCCCTTTCCACATCCAGGCCCCACAAAACTTTCCATGCTTTACCCCAGACGGTTCACATGCCCTGGGTCAATCCATTGACAGCACATCGACCCCGGTATACCACATCATTCCAATTCCCTCTATTCCTTGCACGCCTTTCACTCTCCTGCATGTTCAGGCCTTGAATGCTCAAAATCTTTTTCACTCCATCTTTCCACCTCCAATTTGGTCTCTCAGTTCTCCTTGTTCCCTCCACCTCTGACACATATATCCTCTTTGTCAATCTTTAATCAGTCATTCTCTCCTTGTGACCAAACCATTTCAAAACTCTCTCTTCTGCTCTCTCAACCATACTCTTTTTATTACCACACATCTCTCTTACCCTTTCATTACTTACTCGATCAAACCCTCACACCACATAATGTCCTCAAACATCTCATTACCAACACATCCACCCTCCTCCGCACAACTCTATCTATAGCCCACGCTTCGCAACCATAAAACATACCCATTTTTGCTTTCCGAGATAATGTTCTCGCCTTCCACACATTTTTCAATGCTCCTAGAACCTTCACCCCCTCCCCCACCCTGTGACTCACTTCCACTACCATGGCTCCATCTGCTGCCAAATCCACTCCCAGATACCTAAAACACTTCACTTCCTCCAGTTTTTCTCAATTCAAACTTACCTCCCAATTGACTTGTCCCTCAGCCCTAGTGTACCTAATAACCTTGCTCTTATTCATATTTACTCTCAGCTCTCTTCTTTCACACATTTTACCAAACTCAGTCACCAGCTTCTGCAGTTTCTCACCCATATCAGCCACCAGCGCAGTATCATCAGCGAACAACAACTGACTCACTTCCCAGGCTCTCTCATCCACAACAGACTGCATACTTGCCCCTTTCTCCAAAACTCTTGCATTCACATCCCTAACAACCCCATCCATAAACAAATTAAACAACCATGGAGACATCACCTAACCCTGCCCTAGACTGACATTCACTGAGAACCAGTCACTTGCTTCTCTTCCTACACGCACACATGCCTTACATCCTTGATAAAAACTTTTCACTGCTTCTAACAACTTGCCTCCCACACTATATACACTTAATACCTTCCACAGGGCATCTCTATCAACTCCATCATCTGCCTTCTCCAGATCCAGAAATGCTACATACAAATCCATTTGCTTTTCTAAGTATTTCTCACATACATTCTTCAAAGCAAACACCTGATCCACATATCCTCTACCACTTCTGAAACCACACTGCTCTTCCCCAATCTGATGCTCTGTACATGCCTTCACCCTCTCAATCAATACCCTCCTATATAATTTCCCAGGATTCTCAACAAACTTATACCTCTATAATTTGAGCACTCACCTTTATCCCCTTTGCCTTTGTACAATGGTACTATGCATGCATTCCACTGTGAGTCATACATACATAAAATATCCTTACCAACCAGTCAACAACACAGTCACCCACTTTTTGAATAAATTCCAATGCAACACCACCCAAACCCGCTGCCTTGCCAGCTTTCATCTTCCGCAAAGCTTTTACTTCCTCCTCTGTTTACCAAATCATTCTCCCTAACCCTCTCACTTTGCACACCACCTCGACCAAAACACCCTGTATCTGCCACTGTCATCTAACACATTCAACAAACCTTCAAAATACTCACTCCATCTCCTTCTCACATCACCACTACTTTTTATCACCTCCTCATTAGCCCCTTCACCAATGTTCCCATTTGTTCTCTTGTCTTATGCACTTTATTTACCTCCTTCCAAAATATCTTTTTATTCTCCCTAAAATTTGATGGTACTCTCTCACCCCAACTCTCATTTGCCCTCTTTTTCACCTTTTCTAAATATCTCAGCAATTTCTAAAATCTCCTCCCCAATTTTTTATCACTGGTGTTAGTGTTATATGGTCTTCCACTGTGAAAACACTTTTGAACCTGTTATTCAGTTCCTCACATATCTTTACATCATCCTGTACAATATTTCCTCCTGAATTCCATAGTGTGATTAGCTGTCCCTTAACTGACAACCTGACAACCAGCTGATGATAGATTTATGGAATAGTTTTGGATTTTGAGCTGCCTTACAAAATTCTTTCCAAAGTTTCTTTGTTCAACTTTTTGTATCCTGCTATACTCATTCCTTGCTCTCCTGTACCTTTTCATTGCTATCTGGCTTGAGTGCCATTTATATATTTATCGCTGCACATTTCAAACTCCTTTGCTTTATGACATCTTGTATTAAATCAATCCCCCTCTTTTTTACCATTCCCTCTGTATTTGAGGCTTGAGGTACCCATGCACCTACTCCCTCATAGTAAATTTTATAGAACCTCTCAACACAACGTTTTGCTTCCTTGCTACTGAGTTCCTTTTCTCCAGTCTCTGTTACCTAAGAAATTATTAAGGTTTGTGTAGTTTCTGCAATTATATCTCTATTTTCTCTCACCTCTGCTCTTTTTAATGTCCTCTTCTTCCACATTTTCAAATTTGAGCATTAAGTGATTATTTCTTCGTACTGCTTTATCATATTAGTGAAGATAAGGTGTAGTAATGATGGTATATTGGCCCCTCTCATCTTAGTATGCTCTGTGACATGCTGGTGCTGGAAATTCTGCGTATGCTTCAAAAGCTTCTGTCTCCATGACTCTATATCACCATGAGAATCCAAATTCCCCTAGTCTATCTCTGTACAATTGAAATTAACCCATTATCAGTGGTTTTTCCTTCTTTAAGAAGAGTGTTTCACTGTTTCCTGTGCCATCCTGATTGCTCCTTCATTTTAATAATTGTGTACTTGTACTGATTCTTTGCAGTACTTGAAGGGTAATGCAATGATAACACCACAATGCTCTTCTTCCCAACAATTACTATTCCCATTATGTATTGTCTGACTGGGGTATCCTCCATTGTTTCTTGAAACTTCTGGCTCTCTTTTTGTAACAGGGTTAATCCTCTCCTATCTTTACCTTCCCTTCCTTTCATGCTATCTTGCTCCTCTCTGGGCAGAACAGTTGAGAACAGTTTAGTTTCCATGACTTTAATAATATCAAGTGCACTTTCCCATATACAATCCTTGAATTCCAGTTCTTTACTACTAACTACTCACCCATCAACAGTTGAATAGATTACCATCCCCTAACACCTCTTCCCTATCTGCTGTTCTAGTGGGACTGCTCTCCTAACACTTCTTCCCTATCCGTTGCTCTAGTGGGGCTGCTCCTTCCTCTTGCCATGTGTGGCATTTCCAGTTTTTGTCTTCTGACTGTGCTCTTTTTTTCTCACCTTCTTCCTTAGGTATATCACAATTGGCGAATATCCCACAGAATTCCTCTACTTTTTAAGATTCTTAGCTTTTCTAAGTATTTCCTAGCTAGTTGACTCTAGTTCATGCATAAATGTAACCACTTATGTCTTGGTTTTAACTTCCTATTCTTCTCCTTTTCTTTAACATAGAAGTCACTTCTCGCAGTCCCATAGCTCCCAGCACTCCTTTTCCTTTCTTCCAATCTAGTGTAAGATCTTACAGTCTAAAGATGATCAATGACTTACATTATCAACCTCTTGCTTTACTAACCTTTTTAATTTTGGTGCCACACTTTTTTCATCTAGATTCACTAACGTGGTAGTATCAACCTTCTCTGTAATCTCTCTTTTGGCTAGCAAGCACTGGTTCAGTATTATAGATATATACTTTTATTAAACCTTCTATCAACTAGCCCATATACCTCCTTAATTGCTTCATCAATAACATAGCATATTACTTTTTGTAGATTTATGTGCTGAAAAAGGACTGATGATTGGGAATACCTGGTTTAAAAAGCGAGATATACATAAGTATACTTATGTAAGTAGGAGAGATGGCCAGAGAGCGTTATTGGATTACATGTTAATTGACAGGCGTGCGAAAGAGAGACTTTTGGATGTTAATGTGCTGAGAGGTGCAACTGGAGGGATGTCTGATCATTATCTTGTGGAGGCTAAGGTGAAGATTAGTATGGGTTTTCAGAAAAGAGGAGTGAATGTTGGGGTGAAGAAGGTGGTGAGAGTAAGTGAGCTTGGGAAGGAGACCTGTGTGGGGAAGTACCAGGAGAGACTGTGTACAGAATGGAAAAAGGTGAGAACAATGGAAGTAAGGGGAGTGGGGGAGGAATGGGATGTATTTAGGGAATCAGTGATGGATTGCGCAAAAGATGCTTGTGGCATGAGAAGAGTGGGAGGTGGGCTGTTTAGAAAGGGTAGTGAGTGGTGGGATGAAGAAGTAAGAGTATTAGTGAAAGAGAAGAGAGAGGCATTTGGACGATTTTTGCAGGGAAAAAATGCAATTGAGTGGGAGAAGTATAAAAGAAAGAGACAGGAGGTCAAGAGAAAGGTGCAAGAGGTGAAAAAAAGGGCAAATGAGAGTTGGGGTGAGAGACTATCAGTAAATTTTAGGGAGAATAAAAAGATGTTCTGGAAGGAGGTAAATAGGGTGCGTAAGACAAGGGAGCAAATGGGAACTTCAGTGAAGGGCGTAAATGGGGAGGTGATAACAAGTAGCGGTGATGTGAGAAGGAGATGGAATGAGTATTTTGAAGGTTTGTTGAATGTGTCTGATGACAGAGTGGCAGATATAGGGTGTTTTGGTCGAGGTGGTGTGCAAAGTGAGAGGGTTAGGGAAAATGATTTGGTAAACAGAGAAGAGGTAGTAAAAGCTTTGCGGAAGATGAAAGCCGGCAAGGCAGCAGGTTTGGATGGTATTGCAGTGGAATTTATTAAGAAAGGGGGTGACTGTATTGTTGACTGGTTGGTAAGGTTATTTAATGTATGTATGACTCATGGTGAGGTGCCTGAGGATTGGCGGAATGCGTGCATAGTGCCATTGTACAAAGGCAAAGGGGATAAGAGTGAGTGCTCAAATTACAGAGGTATAAGTTTGTTGAGTATTCCTGGTAAATTATATGGGAGGGTATTGATTGAGAGGGTGAAGGCATGTACAGAGCATCAGATTGGGGAAGAGCAGTGCGGTTTCAGAAGTGGTAGAGGATGTGTGGATCAGGTGTTTGCTTTGAAGAATGTATGTGAGAAATACTTAGAAAAGCAAATGGATTTGTATGTAGCATTTATGGATCTGGAGAAGGCATATGATAGAGTTGATAGAGATGCTCTGTGGAAGGTATTAAGAATATATGGTGTGGGAGGCAAGTTGTTAGAAGCAGTGAAAAGTTTTTATCGAGGATGTAAGGCATGTGTACGTGTAGGAAGAGAGGAAAGTGATTGGTTCTCAGTGAATGTAGGTTTGCGGCAGGGGTGTGTGATGTCTCCATGGTTGTTTAATTTGTTTATGGATGGGGTTGTAAGGGAGGTAAATGCAAGAGTCCTGGAAAGAGGGGCAAGTATGAAGTCTGTTGGGGATGAGAGAGCTTGGGAAGTGAGTCAGTTGTTGTTCGCTGATGATACAGCGCTGGTGGCTGATTCATGTGAGAAACTGCAGAAGCTGGTGACTGAGTTTGGTAAAGTGTGTGGAAGAAGAAAGTTGAGAGTAAATGTGAATAAGAGCAAGGTTATTAGGTACAGTAGGGGTGAGGGTCAAGTCAATTGGGAGGTGAGTTTGAATGGAGAAAAACTGGAGGAAGTGAAGTGTTTTAGATATCTGGGAGTGGATCTGTCAGCGGATGGAACCATGGAAGCGGAAGTGGATCATAGGGTGGGGGAGGGGGCGAAAATTTTGGGAGCCTTGAAAAATGTGTGGAAGTCGAGAACATTATCTCGGAAAGCAAAAATGGGTATGTTTGAGGGAATAGTGGTTCCAACAATGTTGTATGGTTGCGAGGCGTGGGCTATGGATAGAGATGTGCGCAGGAGGATGGATGTGCTGGAAATGAGATGTTTGAGGACAATGTGTGGTGTGAGGTGGTTTGATCGAGTAAGTAACGTAAGGGTAAGAGAGATGTGTGGAAATAAACAGAGCGTGGTTGAGAGAGCAGAAGAGGGTGTTTTGAAATGGTTTGGGCACATGGAGAGAATGAGTGAGGAGAGATTGACCAAGAGGATATATGTGTCGGAGGTGGAGGGAACGAGGAGAAGAGGGAGACCAAATTGGAGGTGGAAAGATGGAGTGAAAAAGATTTTGTGTGATCGGGGCCTGAACATGCAGGAGGGTGAAAGGAGGGCAAGAAATAGAGTGAATTGGAGTCATGTGGTATACAGGGGTTGACGTGCTGTCAGTGGATTGAAGCAAGGCATGTGAAGCGTCTGGGGTAAACCATGGAAAGCTGTGTAGGTATGTATATTTGCGTGTGTGGACGTGTGTATGTACATGTGTATGGGGGGGGGGGGGTTGGGCCATTTCTTTCGTCTGTTTCCTTGCGCTACCTCGCAGACGCGGGAGACAGCGACAAAGTATAAAAAAAAAAAAAAAAAAAAAAAAAAAATTACTTTTCCAAACTCTTTGCTCAATTTTCTGTGTACCTGTTTGTGTATTCCCAGGTCTTCGTTCCTCTCATTTATTCTTAACACTCTATTGATCTGTTTCCAAGTTTGCTCCTAATGTTCCTTATTCTCTACTTTCATCAGTCTCAGTCTGTGTGTGTTTTTCTACCTGATCAGGTTTTAATATTATCTCAGTAGATTCATTGTGCTCTTTTTCTGTATTTGAAAGTCTAGTAATGCTCCTGCAATTTCTTGTCCAATATTGCCATCATATTTTTTGTCTTGATTGCACAGCCTGTGGTACATCAGACTGTGCCTTCCTATTATTGACTTCATTTTCTTTCCTCTGATTTAGTATCACTTGTACACCCTCCCCTAAACTGTTTCTGTTCTTCCCTGATCTCATGGCTCCTTTCATAGTCCTTGAACTGCTTCTTCAGTTTATTTAACTCTACCCTTAGCTGTGTTATCCTCTAATCTTGCTCTTTAACTGGTTCCCACAGCATCCCTAAACATTTGGTGTATGGAGTTGTCATGTCTATTCTTATTTGCTTTATCACATCATCTCCACCAATATTGTTTTGAGTAACTGATTGTGGATATTCTTGTAACTAAATCTGTACTATTCTTTTCTGGTTCTGATAGAGCTATTGAATTGTCCCTTACAGTAATAATAGTAACATAATAAGATTACTAGACTAAGTTATCCTAAAAGCTGAGGAGACTTTAGATGTCCATCTGCCAGGGCATTGCCTTCTGGTTGCACTGAAAATAGAAATTGAACTTCCCTGTGGCAATGCTCCACTGTTCACTTCTCAGTGTTATCCAGTTACAGTTATAAATTGGGTCCCATGAAAAGGAGGCAGATTAATTGAAGAAAAGATCTTGATGTATGCTAGATGTGCAATTGTAACTTTGTGTGTAAAGTTAAAATCAGAAAGCGATTACAGAAACTTGGATCGGTAATGTACCAGTTAAGCTCCACTGTTACAGAGTATTTTAGCTCTGCATTGAAAGTATCACTGGGAAAGGACCACAATACTTGTGTTTTACATGCTTTACTGTTGAAGTGTTCATCATGTTTACTGAAAAACCTGTGGAGGACCAATCTATCTTATCTTTCATGTTAAAGATATTAGATAAGGTAATAGTAGTATTCAGGGAAACTGTGGGGTTGATGTAAAAGTAGATAATATATAGTACCTCCCTAAACAACGAAATCCACTGAAATGCAAGAAGATTGCATTAGGGTTTTGATACGTATGTATGATACTGTAGGAGATGCACCACACTAATGAATTATTTATAGTAGTAGTTTATTGTTTTTCTGTACTCGTAGACATATTTATATAATTTTGTTTTGCAGTTTCCATCTCTATGATGCAAATGTGATGCTTTCTGATGAATAGGTTTGGTAGATTATCATTTCAACTTCACGTCACTTAGTTTGATACAGAATGATTTTGTTCTACAGAGCTGTTGTGGTGATTAAAGAATACAGCGACTGCTGCAGAACACAGTTTAAGGAAATAGTGTTCTAACTACCTTTCTGTCTACATCTCTGATGTCTATACCCTTCTGGAACTCCCCCAGTGGGGTGGCCACAGCAATAGTCTCCATAACTAGTGAATTCCAGTGCTGCTTCATAGCCTTTAGTGCCACACCCTTAATAGGCCACTGGGAGAGGGCAACTTTAGCACAGTGTTTGCAGAGGCTTCTCAGTAATGTTCCTACCAACTATTTTAAACTAATGTTTCTGCCTAATGCTTCTGCCTATATGTTCCTACCTATGACTTCTGTCTACTGTTCCTACTATTTTGCCAAAAGGCAGGGCTTGCACAGAGTGCTAACTGCAGGAAAATCTCAGAAAAATAAATAGATTCGTATGTAGCATTTATGGATCTGGAGAAGGCATATAGTAGGGTTGATAGAGATGCTTTGTGGAAGTCCTCAAGAGTATTTGTTATGGAAGGTATGTTGCTAGAAGCAGTTAGAAGTTTTTATCAAGGGTGTAAGGCATGTGTATGAGTAGGGAGAGAGGAGAGTGATTGGTTCTGGGTGAAGGTAGGACTCCAGCAGGGTGTGTGATGTCCCCATAGTTGTTTAATTTGTTTATGGATAGGGTGGTTAGCAAGGTGAATGCAAGAGTTGCAGAGGAGTGAGTATGTAGTCTTTTGGAGATGAGAGGGCCATGGAAGTGAGTCAGTTGTTGTTCACCGATGATGCAGCACTGGTGGCTGATTCAAGTGAGAAGCTGCAGAAGTTGGTTACTGAGTTTGGAAAAGTGTGTGAAAAGAGGAAGTTGAGAGTAAATGTGTGAGGAAGTGAAGTGTTTTAGATATCTGGGAATGGACTTAGCAGCAAATGGAACCATGGAACTTGAAGTGAGTCATAAGGTGGGAGAGGGGTCGAAGGTTCTGGGAGTGATGAAGAATGCATGGAAACAGAACATCATCTTGGAGAGCAAAAATGGGTATGTTTGAAGGGATAGTAATTCCAACATTATTATATGGTTGTGAAGCATGGGCTATGGATAGGGTTGTACGGATTAGGGTGGATGTGTTGGAAATGAAATGTTTGAGACAGTATGTTGTGTGAGGTGGTTTGATCGAGTAAGTGATGAAAGGGTAAGAGAGATGTATTGTAATAGAGTGTGGTTAAAAGAGCGGAAGAGGGTGTGTTGAAACAGTTTGGACACTATGAAGAGAATGAGTGAAGAAAGGTTGAAAGTGGATATATGTGTCAAAGGTAAAGGGAACAAGGAGAAGCAGGAGGCCAAAATGGAGGTGGACGGATGGAGTGAGAAAGATTTTGAGCATTCTAGGCCTGAACATGCAGGGGGGTGAGAGGCATGCAAGGGATAGAGTGAATTGGAAGGATGTGGTATACTGGGGTTGACGTGCTGTCAATGGACTGAACCAGGGCATATGAAACGTCTGGGGTAAACCATGGAAAGGTCTGTAGGGCCTGGATGTGGATAGGGAGTTGTTGTTTCGGTGCATTCACATGACAGCTAGAGACTGAATGTGAATGAATGTGGCCTTTTTTGTCAGTTGTCCTGGTGCTACCTCGCTGACGCCTGGGATGTCGATGCTGTTTCCTGTGAGGTGGGTTGGCGCCGGGAGTGGATGAAGGCAAGCACGTATGAATATGTATATGTATGTCTGTGTATGTGTATGTATATGTGTTTATGTATATATGTATATGTATGTATATGTACATATATGTATATGTATGTATATGTACATATATGTATATGTATGTATATGTACATATAACCCCTATCCCCCGGGTTATAGTGATGGGTGATTTGAATGCAAAGGTGAGTAATGTGGTAGTTGAGGGAATAATTGGTGTACATGGGGTGCTCAGTGATGTAAATGGAAATGGTGAAGAGCTTGTAGATTTATTTCCTGAAAAAGGACTGGTGATTAGGAATACCTGGTTTAAAAAGAGAGATATACATAAGTATACATATGTAAGTAGGAGAGATGGCCAGAGAGCATTATTGGATTATGTGTTAATTGATAGGTGCGCGAAAGAGAGACTTTAGGATGTTATGTGCTGAGAGATGCAACTGGAGGGATGTCTGATCATTATCTTGTGGAGGCGAAGGTGAAGATTTTTAGAGGTTTTCAAAAAAGGAGAGAATGTTGGGGTGAAGAGAGTGGTGAGAGTAAGTGAGCTTGGGAAGGAGACTTGTGTGAGGAAGTACCAGGAGAGACTGAGTACAGAAAGGAAAAAGGTGAGAACAAAGGAGGTAAGGGGAGTGGGGGAGGAATGGGATGTATTTAGGGAAGCAGTGGTGGCTTGTGCAAAAGATGCTTGTGGCATGAGAAGCGTGGGAGGTGGGCAGATTAGAAAGGGCAGAGTGGTGGGATGAAGAAGTAAGATTATTAGTGAAAGAGAAGAGAGAGGCATTTGGACGATTTTTGCAGGGAAATAATGCAAATGACTGGGAGATGTATAAAAGAAAGAAGCAGGAGGTAAAGAGAAAGGTGCAAGAGGTAAAAAAGAGGGCAAATGAGAGTTGGGGTGAGAAAGTATCATTGAATTTTAGGGAGAATAAAAAGATGTTTTGGGAGGAGGTAAATAAAGTGCATAAGACAAGGGAACAAATAGGAATTTCAGTGAAGGGAGCTAATAGGGAGGTGATAACAAGTAGTGGTGATGTGAGGAGATGGAGTGAGTATTTTGAAGGTTTGTTGAATACGTTTGATGATAGAGTGGCAGATATAAGGTGTTTTGGTCAAGGTGGTGTGCAAAGCGAGAGGGTTAGGGAGAATGATTTGGTAAACAGAGAAGAGGTAGTAAAAGCTTTGCGGAAGATGAAAGCTGGCAAGGCAGTGGGTTTGGATGGTATTGCAGTGGAATTTTTTAAAAAAAGGGGGTGACTGTATTGTTGACTGGTTGGTAAGGTTAATTAATGTATGTATGACTCATGGTGAGGTGCCTGAGGATTGGCAGAATGCTTGCATAGTGCCATTGAACAAAGGCAAAGGGGATAAAAGTGAGCGCTCAAATTACAGAGTTATAAGTTTGTTGAGTATTCCTGGGAAATTATATGGGAGGGTATTGATTGAGAAGGTGAAGGCATGTACAGAGCATCAGATTGGGGAAGAGCAGTGTGGTTTTAGAAGTGGTAGAGGATGTGTGGTTCAGGTGTTTGCTTTGAAGAATGTATGTGAGAAATACTTAGAAAAGCAAATGGATTTGTATGTAGCATTTATGGATCTGGAGAAGGCAGATGATAGAGTTGATAGACATGCTCTATGGAAGATATTAATAATATATGGTGTGGGAGGCAAGTTGTTAGAAGCAGTGAAAAGTTTGTATCGATGTAAGGCATGTAAATGTGTAGGGAGAGAGGAAAGTGATTGGTTCTCAGTGAATGTTGGTTTCCAGCAGGGGTGTGTGATGTCTCCATGGATGTTTAATTTGTTTATGGATGGGGTTGTTAGGGAGGTGAATGCAAGAGTTTTGGAAAGAGGGGCAAGTATGCAGTCTGTTGTAGATGAGAGAGCTTAGGAAGTAAGTCAGTTGTTGTTCGCTGATGATACAGCGCTGGTGGCTGATTCGTGTGAGAAACTGACTGAGTTTGCTAAAGTGTGTGAAAGAAGAAAGCTGAGAGTAAATGTGAATAAGAGCAAGGTTATTAGGTACAGTAGGGTTGAGGGACAAGTCAGTTGGGAGGTAAGTTTGAATGGAGAAAAACTAGAGGAAGTGAAGTGTTTTAGGTGTCTGGGAGTGGATTTGGCAGCAGATGGAACCATGGAAGCGGAAGTGAATCATAGGGTGGGGGAGGGGGCGAAAGTTCTGGGAGCGTTGAAGAATGTGTGGAAGTCGAGAACATTATCTCGGAAAGCAAAAATGGGTATGTTTGAAGGAATAGTGGTTCCAACAATGTTATATGGTTGTGAGGCATGGACTATAGATAGAGTTGTGTGGAGGAGGGTGGATGTGCTGGAAATGAGATGTTTGAGGACAATATGTGGTGTGAGGTGGTTTGATCGAGTAAGTAATAATAGGGTAAGAGAGGTGTGTGGTAGTAAAAAGAGTGTGGTTGAGAGAGCAGAAGAGGGTGTTTTGAAATGGTTTGGTCATATGGAGAGAATGAGTGAGGAAAGATTGACCAAAAGGATATATGTGTCAGAGGTGGAGGGAACGAGGAGAAGTGGGAGACCAAATTGGAGGTGGAAAGATGGAGTGAAAAAGATTTTGAGTGATCTTGGCCTGAACATGCAGGAGGGTGAAAGGCGTGCAAGGAATAGAGTGAATTGGAACGATGTGGTATACTGGGGTCGACGTGCTGTCAATGGATTGAACCAGGGCATGTGGAGCATCTGTAGTAAACCATGGAAAGTTCTTTGGGGCCTGGATGTGGAAAGGGAGCTGTGTTTTCGGTGCATTATACATGACAGCTAGAGACTGAGTGGGAGTAAATGTGGCCTTTGTTGTCTTTCCCTAGCGCTACATCGCGCACATGTGGGGAGAGGGGGTTGTTATTTCATGTGTGGCGGGGTGGCATTGGGAATGAATAAAGGCAGACTATGAATTATGCACATGTATATATATGTATACATTGAAAGGTATAGGTATGTATATGTGTGTGTGTGTGGACGTGTATGTATATACATGTGTATGTGGGTGGATGGCCCAACCAACCCACATACACATGTATATATATGTATACATTGAAAGGTATAGGTATGTATATGTGTGTGTGTGTGGACGTGTATGTATATACATGTGTATGTGGGTGGATGGCCCAACCAACCCACATACACATGTATATATATGTATACATTGAAAGGTATAGGTATGTATATGTGTGTGTGTGTGGACGTGTATGTATATACATGTGTATGTGGGTGGATGGCCCAACCAACCCACATACACATGTATATATATGTATACATTGAAAGGTATAGGTATGTATATGTGTGTGTGTGTGGACGTGTATGTATATACATGTGTATGTGGGTGGATGGCCCAACCAACCCACATACACATGTATATATATATAAACGCCCGCACACACACACATATACATATCTATACATTTCAACGTATACATGTACATATGCAGACATATCCAAACTTGCTGCCTTAATCCATTCCCGTTGCCAACCTGCCACACATGAAAATGGCACCTCCCTCCCCCTGTACGCGTGTGAGATAGCGCAAGGAAAAGACAACAAAGGCCACATTCATTCATACTCCGTCTCTAGCTGTTATGTGTAATGCTCTGAAACCACAGCCCCCTTTCCACGCCCAGGCCCCACAAAACTTTCCATGGTTTAGCCCAGATGCTTCACATGCCCTGGTTCAATCCATTGACAGCACATTGACCCCGATATACCACGTCGTTCCAATTCACTCTATTCCTTGCCCTCCTTTCACCCTCCTGCATGTTCAGGCCCCGATCCAACACAAATCCTTTCACTCATCTTTCCACCTCCAATTTGGTCTCCCTCTTCTCCTCGTTCCCTCCACCTCCGACACATATATCCTCTTGGTCAATCTTTCCTCACTCATTCTCTCCATGTGCCCAAACCATTTCAAAACACCCTCTTCTGCTCTCTCAACCACGCTCTTTTTATTTCCACACATCTCTCTTACCCTTACGTTACTTACTCGATCAAACCACCTCACACCACACATTGTCCTCAAACATCTCATTTCCAGCACATCCATCCTCCTGCGCACATCTCTATCCATAGCCCACGCCTCGCAACCATACAACATTGTTGGAACCACTATTCCTTCAAACATACCCATTTTTGCTTTCCGAGATAATGTTCTCGACTTCCACACATTTTTCAAGGCTCCCAAAATTTTCGCCCCCTCCCCCACCCTATGATCCACTTCCGCTTCCATGGTTCCATCCGCTGACAGATCCACTCCCAGATATCTAAAACACTTCACTTCCTCCAGTTTTTCTCCATTCAAACTCACCTCCCAATTGACTTGACCCTCAACCCTACTGTACCTAATAACCTTGCTCTTATTCACATTTACTCTTAACTTTCTTCTTCCACACACTTTACCAAACTCAGTCACCAGCTTCTGCAGTTTCTCACATGAATCAGCCACCAGCGCTGTATCATCAGCGAACAACAACTGACTCACTTCCCAAGCTCTCTCATCCCCAACAGACTTCATACTTGCCCCTCTTTCCAGGACACTTGCATTTACCTCCCTAACAACCCCATCCATAAACAAATTAAACAACCATGGAGACATCACACACCCCTGCCGCAAACCTACATTCACTGAGAACCAATCACTTTCCTCTCTTCCTACACGTACACATGCCTTACATCCTCGATAAAAACTTTCACTGCTTCTAACAACTTGCCTCCCACACCATATATTCTTAATACCTTCCACAGAGCATCTCTATCAACTCTATCATATGCCTTCTCCAGATCCATAAATGCTACATACAAATCCATTTGCTTTCCCCCCTAAGTATTCTCACATACATACTTCAACAAACACATATCCACACATCCACTACCACTTCTGAAACCAACACTGCTCCTTCCCCTATCTGATGCCTGTAAATCCTTTCACCTCTCAATCATACCCTCCATATAATTTACCAGGAATACTCAACAAACTTATACCTCTGTAATTTGAGCACTCACTCTATCCCCTTTGCCTTTGTACAATGGCACCTATGCCGTATTCTCGCCATCCTCAGGCACCTCACCATGAGTCATACATACATTAAATAACCTTACCAACCAGTCAACAATACAGTCACCCCTTTTTTTATAAATTCCACTGCAATACCATCCAAACCTGCTGCCAAATGCCGGCTTTCATCTTCCGCAAAGCTTTTACTACCTCTTCTCTGTTTACCAAATCATTTTCCCTAAACCCTCTCACTTTGCACACCACCTCGACCAAAACACCCTATATCTGCCACTCTGTCATCAGATTGATATGTAATCTAATAATGCCCTCTTATCATCATTTCTGCTACATGCTCTAATGTATGTTCCAGATGTTAAATGTGGTTTTTCCAATCACCAGCCTTTTTCAGCACACAGCTACACAAACTTTTCACCATCCTCATTCCTCTTACTGAATGCCTCATGCCCTCAGTTATACCCTAAACTGCCACATTACCTCACTTTCATTTAAATAAACCATAACTACTACCTTGTTTCTTGCATCTAAACTGCTGACACACTCACTTAACTGCTCCTAAACACTTGCCTCTCAACATTTTTCTTCTCATGTTAGGTTTTGATAATTTTTCATAAGCTTCTCATAATCACCCATCTCACAGTCTACTTTCATTTTATCCACATCAATGATTAGAATTAGCTTTATGTCTTGATGTATATATGTAAAGAAAAATAAAACTTCCAAAATCATTAATTACAAAGAATAATAAAACATTAAATAAAAAGACACTAACATTAAATATGTAAACAAAATAGCAAGCCATAGAGTGCCTTATTGCTCCAAAACAAGTATTTTATCAAAACATCACAGGTAAAACCTGTTCCACTGAGTCCTTCTGCATTATGTTTGATTTTCCATTGAGCTCAATATCATTAATATCTCTTTCCCAACAAATCTGTCTGCTTTTCAACATTCCCAACAACTCGTGCTTCATAAAGTAAGTCAATGAAATTGCTAATCTGTTTGTTCAAATAAAGTCCCCACTGAAGAAATCTTCAAAACTCTCATTGATTTAATAGAGCTTTGTGTTTCCAACAATGCATTCCAAGATGATGAAGGTAATTTTTATAGACAGAAATGTGAACTAGCCATGAAAATTCTCTTAGCCCCATTATCAGTAACTTATTCAATGGAATACTTTGAGACTAAGATTCTAACTTCAGAAAAAAATCTGGCATAGATATGTTGATGATAAGTGGTCTTTATCACCAACTTCCCAAGATTGTGATGTTTTCTTTAATGAGCTGAATAACATTCATCCACCATCAAATTCAAGAGTGAATGGGAAAAAGAAGGCAACTAGGGAATCTGATCACTTATCCTTTAAGATCCACAGGAAGCTACCAAACTGAGAGCTATATTCCTTATTTTTTGATACATGATCCTTCAGTGAAATTGTCTGTAGTTATGTCTGTTAAGAGCATTATCAATACGTGATCCTACAAGTTTGATAGATGAATGTTGTCATATAAGAGGTACCTTTAGGCAGTTATGTTATCAAAGATGAGCAAGGCTTACTGGAAAGCCAGGAAGACATTTTATGCATCTAGTGAAAAAAATATGGAAAAGGATGATAGGTTCAAAATGTTTGGTGTTTGCCCCTGTTTTCTCCAACTTAGATAATGTAAGACAGGTACCAATAAGCAGTGCTTTTAAAATTGCTTTTCAAAACAATAACTATCAGTAAGAACTTAATTAAAAGTAGGCCAAAAGTGCTTTTAATTTGCCTTCCAATACATTAATACTATTAGTGTGACCTTAAATAAAAGTAGGCCAAAATATTGAAAATTGGGAGTGTTTACACCATCAGATGTAAGGCATGTATAGATGGATACATTGGCCATTTAAACAGTAACAGATGCTATTGACACAATCATTCAGTACCTGTAGACCTTAACAACGCAGGCACATTACACCCCTTGTCTGACTATGCTGACCGTAACATCACTGAATCTGTCGTAATTGCTTATATTAAGAACTTTAATTTGTCCTCAGGTAACTTAAAGCACATCCTGTTATTAACCAAATTCCAAGAAATGATAACATAAAGAAAGTAGTTGAACACCCTCTTTGATGCCCAGGCTGACCTCCCCTGTGTGAACCCCTTGATCACAGGACACCAACCGTTCTGTCCCTTTTCATGGTACGGCCAGTTGTTGCCTTAGCATGGCGTTGGCAGAACAGTCTGTGTGTTGGTGTTGAGATTTTGAAAAGCTTTTTGATTTAATTGCATCTGATGAGGCGGATTGTCTGCTTGAAACATGCAGCACAGCATTTATTGAAAAATACATGTTGAATGATACAAATCCAAACGAATTGCGATTTCACATTCACAACTATCATCATGAATTAATGTGATCATCGTATGCATGTGTATATATATTTATGTATCCCTGGGGATAGGGGAGAAAGAATACTTCCCACATATTCCCTTCATTCTAAGAAAGTGACTAAAAGAGGAGGGAGCTGGAATTTCTTCCCTCCTGTTTTTAATTTTACTAAAGAGGGGACAGAGAAGGAGGCCAAGGAAGGATATTCCATCTAAGGCTCAGTTCTCTTTTCTTAATACTACCTTCCTAATGCGGGAAATGGCGAAAAGTTTGTATCGATGTAAGGCATGTAAACGTGTAGGGAGAGAGGAAAGTGATTGGTTCTCAGTGAATGTTGGTTTCCAGCAGGGGTGTGTGATGTCTCCATGGATGTTTAATATGTTTATGGATGGGGTTGTTAGGGAGGTGAATGCAAGAGTTTTGGAAAGAGGGGCAAGTATGCAGTCTGTTGTAGATGAGAGAGCTTAGGAAGTAAGTCAGTTGTTGTTCGCTGATGATACAGCGTTGGTGGCTGATTCATGTGAGAAACTGACTGAGTTTGCTAAAGTGTGTGAAAGAAGAAAGCTGAGAGTAAATGTGAATAAGAGCAAGGTTATTAGGTACAGTAGGGTTGAGGGACAAGTCAGTTGGGAGGTAAGTTTGAATGGAGAAAAACTAGAGGAAGTGAAGTGTTTTAGGTGTCTGGGAGTGGATTTGGCAGCAGATGGAACCATGGAAGCGGAAGTGAATCATAGGGTGGGGGAGGGGGCGAAAGTTCTGGGAGCGTTGAAGAATGTGTGGAAGTCGAGAACATTATCTCGGAAAGCAAAAATGGGTATGTTTGAAGGAATAGTGATTCCAACAATGTTATATGGTTGTGAGGCATGGACTATAGATAGAGTTGTGTGGAGGAGGGTGGATGTGCTGGAAATGAGATGTTTGAGGACAGTATGTGGTGTGAGGTGGTTTGATCGAGTAAGTAATAATAGGGTAAGAGAGGTGTGTGGTAATAAAAAGAGTGTGGTTGAGAGAGCAGAGGAGGGTGTTTTGAAATGGTTTGGTCATATGGAGAGAATGAGTGAGGAAAGATTGACCAAAAGGATATATGTGTCAGAGGTGGAGGGAAGGAGGAGAAGTGGGAGACCAAATTGGAGGTGGAAAGATGGAGTGAAAAAGATTTTGAGTGATCTTGGCCTGAACATGCAGGAGGGTGAAAGGCGTGCAAGGAATAGAGTGAATTGGAACGATGTGGTATACTGGGGTCGACGTGCTGTCAATGGATTGAACCAGGGCATGTGAAGCATCTGTAGTAAACCATGGAAAGTTCTTTGGGACCTGGATGTGGAAAGGGAGCTGTGGTTTCGGTGCATTATACATGACAGCTAGAGACTGAGTGGGAGTAAATGTGGCCTTTGTTGTCTTTTCCTAGCACTACATCGCGCACATGTGGGGAGAGGGGGTTGTTATTTCATGTGTGGCTGGGTGGCATTGGGAATGAATAAAGGCAGACTATGAATTATGCACATGTATATATATGTATATATCTGTGTGTGTATCTATATGTATACATTGAGATGTATAGGTATGTATATTTGCGTGGGTGGACGTGTATGTATATACATGTGTATGTGAGTGGGTTGGGCAATTCTTTCGTCTGTTTTCTTGCGCTAACTCGCTAATGCGGGAGACAGTGATAAAGTGAATAAATGTACATGTGTATACATCAGTGTTTATATGAGTGGATGGGTCTTCCTTTTTCTGTTTTGTGACACTACCTCACGTGCGGAAAATGGCCATCATGTATAATAATGATAATAATTATTCATTTCTACATACTTATTCACCACTTTCAGTATCAGCAAGGTAGTGCCAGGAAAAGTTGAAGAAATGGCCTTATTTGCTCACATCTACTCTCTAGCTGTCATATACTGTATCATGCAATGAAACCAGAGCCCCCATCCACAACCAGACCCTGTAGACCTCCCTGAAGTTCCCCCATCCTTCAACCACCTCTTGAGTTATCTTTTTTTTGTGTCCCATCCACTTCTGACTTGTATATGATCATGATTATATTTTATTCACTTCATGTGTCCAAACTACTTCAACACACTCTTTTCTGATATCTCGTGTATACTCCTGTTACCACCAAACTTTTATCACTTACCCTATCATATATCCTCAAGCATTTCATTTCAAACATTTCTTCTTTTCTCTACATTTTTGCCTAAGCCCACACCTCACATTCACTGGACGCCAGTGTGACTACTATACCATCAAACATACCCATCTTTCTCTCTCTTTCCAAACATAAAAAACACAGCTTCTATTACCTTTCTTCTTACACCATATATTTGTAAGACCTTCCACAAGGCATCTCTATCAATCTTATATGTTTTCTTCATATCCATAAATGCCAAATGAGAATACTTCTGTTTTCTAAATATTTCCCATATATGGTCTTTAAAACAAACACCTAATCCAAACACCCTTTACCACCTCTGAAATCAGTGTGATGCCCCACACATGCCTTCATCCTCTCTATCACTACTCTCCCATACAACTTACGAAATACATTTAAACTTATGCCTTTGTGGTTTGTTCCCTTTCCTTTTATACAATGGCACTGTACATGCAATCCACCCACCATAATCCAAACATACACAGAAAAATCATGAGTGACCAATCAACAATACAGTCATCCCCTTTCTTCAGAAATTCAGTTGCAATATTACCCACTCCAGCTGCCTCACTACAGAAAAATCGCAACTAACTAATCAACAATACAGTCACCCCCTGTCTTTAGAAATTCAGTTGCAATATTAACCTCTCCAGGTGCCTTGCCACACTTCACCTTATGCAAGGCTTCCACCACATCTTTTCCCTTCACACACCACTTTCCCTGACTCTACTTTTGCATGCCTACCCAAAACAAATGCCATACATCTCCCTACCTATCATCAAACATTCAACAGTCCATCATTCACTACCAGTTGCCCCTTCTCCATCTGGCTCCAAAGGGTTACTGATATTCCCATTTGTTCCCTTGTTTTAATTATGCTATTAACCTCTTTCCAGTACATCTTATTCTCCCTGAAGTTCAATGATAGTTGCTCACCCAATTCTCTTTTGCCTCTTTTCCAACCCCTGCAACTTCCTCTTTATCTCCTGCAGCTTTCTCTTATACATCCCCCAATCATTTGCACTCCTTTCCTGTTAGTACCAATCTTACACCTCTTTTTTCTCTCTCACTAGCAACTTTCCTTCATCAGCCCACCACTTACTACCCTTTCTTGCCTGCCCAACTCCCACATTTTGCTTGCCTCACACTTCTGTAGCACATGCCAACACTGCCTATTCTTCAGCCACTCACCTAGCTTTGATAATATCTCCTTTTGTCATTTCACACTCAATCTCTTTTGTTATTTCTTTACACAATTGTCTTTTCCAAGTTTACTCACTCTTGCCTCCCTCTTCTCACTAATATCCTTTCCTCTTTCCTGAAAAACTACAAGTCTTCACCCCTCATCTCCACCAGATAATGATCAGACATCCCAACAGCTGTCTCTCTCAGTACCTTCACATCTGAGTCTCTCTGTTGCATGCATATAGATTGATTTTTTTTTTTTTTTTTTTTTTTATACCTCGTCGCTGTCTCCCGCGTTTGCGAGGTAGCGCAAGGAAACAGACGAAAGAAATGGCCCAACCCCCCCATACACATGTACATACATACGTCCACACACGCAAATATACATACCTACACAGCTTTCCATGGTTTACCCCGGACGCTTCACATGCCTTGATTCAATCCACTGACAGCACGTCAACCCCTGTATACCACATCGCTCCAATTCACTCTATTCCTTGCCCTCCTTTCACCCTCCTGCATGTTCAGGCCCCGATCACACAAAATCCTTTTCACTCCATCTTTCCACCTCCAATTTGGTCTCCCTCTTCTCCTCGTTCCCTCCACCTCCGACACATATATCCTCTTGGTCAATCTTTCCTCACTCATTCTCTCCATGTGCCCAAACCACTTCAAAACACCCTCTTCTGCTCTCTCAACCACGCTCTTTTTATTTCCACACATCTCTCTTACCCTTACGTTACTTACTCGATCAAACCACCTCACACCACACATTGTCCTCAAACATCTCATTTCCAGCACATCCATCCTCCTGCGCACAACTCTATCCATAGCCCACGCCTCGCAACCATACAACATTGTTGGAACCACTATTCCTTCAAACATACCCATTTTTGCTTTCCGGGATAATGTTCTCGACTTCCACACATTTTTCAAGGCTCCCAAAATTTTTGCCCCCTCCCCCACCCTATGATCCACTTCCGCTTCCATGGTTCCATCCGCTGACAGATCCACTCCCAGATATCTAAAACACTTCACTTCCTCCAGTTTTTCTCCATTCAAACTCACCTCCCAATTGACTTGACCCTCAACCCTACTGTACCTAATAACCTTGCTCTTATTCACATTTACTCTTAACTTTCTTCTTCCACACACTTTACCAAACTCCGTCACCAGCTTCTGCAGTTTCTCACATGAATCCGCCACCAGCGCTGTATCATCAGCGAACAACAACTGACTCACTTCCCAAGCTCTCTCATCCCCAACAGACTTCATACTTGCCCCTCTTTCCAAGACTCTTGCATTTACCTCCCTAACAACCCCATCCATAAACAAATTAAACAACCATGGAGACATCACACACCCCTGCCGCAAACCTACATTCACTGAGAACCAATCACTTTCCTCTCTTCCTACACGTACACATGCCTTACATCCTCGATAAAAACTTTTCACTGCTTCTAACAACTTGCCTCCCACACCATATATTCTTAATACCTTCCACAGAGCATCTCTATCAACTCTATCATATGCCTTCTCCAGATCCATAAATGCTACATACAAATCCATTTGCTTTTCTAAGTATTTCTCACATACATTCTTCAAAGCAAACACCTGATCCACACATCCTCTACCACTTCTGAAACCACACTGCTCTTCCCCAATCTGATGCTCTGTACATGCCTTCACCCTCTCAATCAATACCCTCCCATATAATTTACCAGGAATACTCAACAAACTTATACCTCTGTAATTTGAGCACTCACTCTTATCCCCTTTGCCTTTGTACAATGGCACTATGCACGTATTCCGCCAATCCTCAGGCACCTCACCATGAGTCATACATACATTAAATAACCTTACCAACCAGTCAACAATACAGTCACCCCCTTTTTTTATAAATTCCACTGCAATACCATCCAAACCTGCTGCCTTGCCGGCTTTCATCTTCCGCAAAGCTTTTACTACCTCTTCTCTGTTTACCAAATCATTTTCCCTAACCCTCTCACTTTGCACACCACCTCGACCAAAACACCCTATATCTGCCACTCTGTCATCAGATTGATATGTAATCTAATAATGCCCACTTATCATCATTTCTGCTACATGCTCTAATGTATGTTCCAGATGTTAAATGTGGTTTTTCCAATCACCAGCCTTTTTCAGCACACAGCTACACAAACTTTTCACCATCCTCATTCCTCTTACTGAATGCCTCATGCCCTCAGTTATACCCTAAACTGCCACATTACCTCACTTTCATTTAAATAAACCATACTACTACCTTGTTTCTTGCATCTAAACTGCTGACACACTCACTTAACTGCTCCTAAACACTTGCCTCTCAACATTTTTCTTCTCATGGTTAGGTGCATAAGCTCTCATAATCACCCATCTCACAGTCTACTTTCATTTTATCCACATCAATGATTAGAATTAGCTTTATGTCTTGATGTATATATGTAAAGAAAAATAAAACTTCCAAAATCATTAATTACAAAGAATAATAAAACATTAAATAAAAAGACACTAACATTAGATATGTAAACAAAATAGCAAGCCATAGAGTGCCTTATTGCTCCAAAACAGTATTTTATCAAAACAGTCACAGGTAAAACCTGTTCCACTGAGTCCTGCTGCATTATGTTTGATTTTCCATTGAGCTCAATATCATTAATATCTCTTTCCCAACAAATCTGTCTGCTTTTTCAACATTCCCAACAACTCGTGCTTCATAAAGTAAGTCAATGAAATTGCTAATCTGTTTGTTCAAATAAAGTCCCCACTGAAGAAATCTTCAAAACTCTCATTGATTTAATAGAGCTTTGTGTTTCCAACAATGCATTCCAAGATGATGAAGGTAATTTTTATAGACAGAAATGTGAACTAGCCATGAGAAATTCTCTTAGCCCCATTATCAGTAACTTATTCATGGAATACTTTGAGACTAAGATTCTAACTTCAGAAAAAAATCTGGCATAGATATGTTGATGATATGTGGTCTTTATCACCAACTTCCCAAGATTGTGATGTTTTCTTTAATGAGCTGAATAACATCATCCCACCATCAAATTCAAGAGTGAATGGGAAAAAGAAGGCAACTAGGGAATCTGATCACTTATCCTTTAAGATCCACAGGAAGCCTACCAATGCTGAGAGCTATATTCCTTATTTTTTGATACATGATCCTTCAGTGAAATTGTCTGTAGTTATGTCTGTTAAGAGCATTATCAATACGTGATCCTACAAGTTTGATAGATGAATGTTGTCATATAAGAGGTACCTTTAGGCAGTTATGTTATCATAGATGAGCAAGGCTTACTGGAAAGCCAGGAAGACATTTTATGCATCTAGTGAAAAAAATATGGAAAAGGATGATAGGTTCAAATGTTTGGTGTTGCCCTGTTCTCCTAACTTAGATAATGTAAGACAGGTACCAATAAGCAGTGCTTATAAAATTGCTTTTCAAAACAATAACTATCAGTAAGAACTTAATTAAAAGTAGGCCAAAAGTGCTTTTAATTTGCCTTCCAATACATTAATACTATTAGTGTGACCTTAAATAAAAGTAGGCCAAAATATTTGAAAATTGGGAGTGTTTACACCATCAGATGTAAGGCATGTATAGATGGATACATTGGCCATTTAAACAGTAACAGATGCTATTGACACAATCATTCAGTACCTGTAGACCTTAACAACGCAGGCACATTACACCCCTTGTCTGACTATGCTGACCGTAACATCACTGAATCTGTCGTAATTGCTTATATTAAGAACTTTAATTTGTCCTCAGGTAACTTTAAAGCACATCCTGTTATTAACCAAATTCCAAGAAATGATAACGTAAGAAAAGTAGTTGAACATGCATCTTGTTGCCCAGGCTGACCTCCCCTGTGTGAACCCCTTGATCACAGGACACCACCGTTCTGTCCCTTTTCATGGTACGGCCAGTTGTTGCCTTAGCATGGCGTTGGCAGAACAGTCTGTGTGTTGGTGTTGAGATTTTGAAAAGCTTTTTGATTTAATTGCATCTGATGAGGCGGATTGTCTGCTTGAAACATGCAGCACAGCATTTATTGAAAAATACATGTTGAATGATACAAATCCAAACGAATTGCGATTTCACATTCACAACTATCATCATGAATTAATGTGATCATCGTATGCATGTGTATATATATTTATGTATCCCTGGGGATAGGGGAGAAAGAATACTTCCCACATATTCCCTGCATGTCATAGAAAGTGACTAAAAGAGGAGGGAGCTGGAATTTCTTCCCTCCTGTTTTTAATTTTACTAAAGAGGGGACAGAGAAGGGGGCCAAGGAAGGATATTCCATCTAAGGCTCAGTTCTCTTTTCTTAATACTACCTTCCTAATGCGGGAAATGGCGAATATGTATGAAGCAGTGAAAAGCTTTTATCGAGGATGTAAGGCATGTGTACGAGTAGGAAGAAAGGAAAGTGATTGGTTCTCAGTGAATGTTGATTTGCGGCAGGGGTGCGTGATGTCTCCATGGTTGTTTAAGTTGTTTATGGATGGGGTTGTTAGGGAGGTGAATGCAAAAGTTTTGGAGAGAGGGACAAATATGCAGTCTGTTGTGGATGAGAGGGCTTGGGAAGTGAGTCAGTTGTTGTTCGCTGATGATGCAACGCTGGTGGATGATTTGGGTGAGAAACTGCAGAAGCTGGTGACTGAGTTTGGTAAAGTGCGTGAAAGAAGAAAGCTGAGAGTAAATGTGAATAAGAGCAAGGTTATTAGGTACAGTAGGGTTGAGGGACAAGTCAACTGGGAGGTAAGTTTGAGTGGAGAAAAACTGGAGGAAGTGAAGTGTTTTAGATATCTGGGAGTGTGATTTAGCAGCAGATGGACCATGGAAGCAGAAGTGAGTCACAGGGTGGGGGAGGGGGCGAAAGTTTTGGGAGTGTTCAAGAATTTGTGGAAGGCGAGAATGTTATCTTGGAAAGCAAAAATGGGTATGTTTGAAGGAATAGTGGTTCCAACAGTGTTATATGGTTGCAAGGCGTGGTTGCGAGCATTGTGCGGAGGAGGGTGGATGTGATGGAAATGAGATGTTTGAGGACAATATGTGGTGTTAGGTGGTTTGATCGAATAAGTAATGAAAGGGTAAGAGAGATATGGGGTAATAAAAAGAGTGTAATTGAGAGAGTCGAAGAGGGTGTTTTGAAATGGGTTGGTCACATGGAGAGAATTAGTGAGGAAAGATTGACAAAGAGGATGTATGTGTCCGAAGTGGAGGAAATGAGAAGTGGGAGACCAAATTGGAGGTGGAAGGATGGAGTGAAAAAGATTTTGAGCGATCAGGGGCTAAACATGCAGGAAAGTGAAAGGCATGCAAGGAATAGAGTGAATTGGAACGATGTGGTACACTTGGGTCGATGTGCTGTCAATGGATTGAACCAGGGCATGTGAAGCATCTAGGGTAGACCATGGAAAGTTTTGTGGGGCCTGTAGTGGAAAGAGAGCTGTGGTTTCGGTGCATTATACATGACAGCTAGAGACTGAGTGTGAACGAATGTGGCCTTTGTTGTCTTTTCCTAGTGCTACCTCGCGTGCGTTCGAGGGGAGGGGGGTGTCATTTCATGTGTGGCGGGGTGGCAACGGGAATGAATAAAGGCAGCAAGTTTGAATTATGTACATGTGTATTTATGCAAATGTCTGTGTATGTATATATATGTATACATTGAAAGGTATAGGTATGTATATGTGTGTGTGTGGACGTGTATGTATATACATGTGTATGTGGGTGGATGGCCCAACCAACCCACATACACATGTATATATATATAAACGCCCGCACACACACACATATACATATCTATACATTTCAACGTATACATGTACATATGCAGACATATCCAAACTTGCTGCCTTAATCCATTCCCGTTGCCAACCTGCCACACATGAAAATGGCACCTCCCTCCCCCTGTATGCGTGTGAGATAGCGCTAGGAAAAGACAACAAAGGCCACATTCATTCATACTCCGTCTCTAGCTGTTATGTGTAATGCTCTGAAACCACAGCCCCCTTTCCACGCCCAGGCCCCACAAAACTTTCCATGGTTTAGCCCAGATGCTTCACATGCCCTGGTTCAATCCATTGACAGCACATTGACCCCGATATACCACGTCGTTCCAATTCACTCTATTCCTTGCATGCCTTTCCCCCTCCTGTATGTTCAGGCCCCAATTGCTCAAGATCTTTTTCTCCTCATCCTTCCACCACCAATTTCATCTCCCACTTCTCTTCATTTCCTCCACCTCTGACACATATATCCCCTTTGTTAATCTTTCCTCACTCATTCTCTCCACGTGACCAAACATTTCAATAAACCCTCTTCTGCTCTCTCAACCACACTCTTTTTATTACTACACATCTCTCTTACCCTTTCATTACTTATTCGAGCAAACCACCTCACACTGCATATTATCCTCAAACATCTCATTTCCAACACATCCAACCTCCTCTGCACAACCCTATCTATAGTCCACGCCTCGCAACCATATAACATTGTTAGAACTTTATTTCTTCAAACATACCCATTTTTGCTCTCTGAGATTACGGTCTTGCCTTCCACACATTCTTTAATGCTCCCAAAACCTTTTCCCCCTTCCCCACCCTGTGACTCACTTCCGCTTCCATGGTTCCATCTGCTGCCAAATCCACTCCCAGATATCTAAAACACATCACCTCCTCCAGTTTTTCTCCATTCAAACTTACCTCCAAATTAACTTGTCCCTCAACCCTACTGAACCTAACATCCTTGCTCTTATTCACATTTACTCCTAACTTTCTTCCTTCACACACTTTTCCAAACTCAGTCAACAACTTCTGCAGTTTCTCACCCGAATCATCCATGAGTGCAGTATCATCAGCCAACAACAACTGACTCACTTCCCCAGCCCTCTCATCAACAACAGACTGCATACTTGCCCCTCTCTCCAAAACTCTTGCATTCACCTCCCTAATAATCCCATCCATAAACAAATTAAACAGCCACGAAGACATAACGCACCCCTGCCGCAAACCGACATTCACTTAGAACTAATCACTTTCCTCTCTTACTACCCGTGTGCATGCCTTACAGCTGTGATAAAGACTTTTCACTGCTTCCAACAACTTACCTCTCACACCATGTACTCTTAATACCTTCCACAAAGCATCTCTATACACTCTATCATATGCTTTCTCCAGATCCAGAAATGCTAGACAAATCCAACTGCTTTTCTGAGTATTTCTCACATACATTCTTCAAAACAAACACCTGATCCACACATCCTCTACCACTTCTGAAACCACACTGCTCTTCCCCAATCTGATGCTCTGCACATGCCTTCACCCTCTCAATCAATACCCTTGCATATTTCCAAAAGAATACTCAACAAACTTATACCTCTGTAATTTGAACACTCACCTTTTCCCCTTTGCCTTTGTACAATGGCACTATCCATGCATTCCTCCAATCCTCAGGCACTTCACCATGAACCATACCCCAACATTCCCTCTTCTTTTCTGAAAACCTCTACATATCTTTACCTTCACCTCCACAAGATAATGATCAGACATCCCTGCAGTTACCCCTCTCAGCACATTAACATCGAAAAGTCTTTTTCACACGCCTATCAATTAACATGTAATCCAATAATGCTCTCTGGTCATCTCTCCTACTTCCATATGTATCCTTATGTATATCTCTCTTTTTAAACCAGATATTCCCAATCACTAGTCCATTTCAGCACACAAATCTATAAGCCCTTCACCATTACCATTTACAACAGTGGACACCCCATGTACACCAATTATTCCCTCAACTGCCGCATTACTCACCTTTGCATTCAAATCACCCATCACTATAACCCAGTCTCGTGCATCAAAGCTGCTAACACAGTCACACAGCTGCTTCCAAAACACTTGCCTCTCATGATCTTTCTTCTCATGCCCAGGTGCATAGGCACCAATAATCACCCATCTCTCTCCATCCACTTTCAGTTTTACTCATATCAATCTCGAGTTTACTTTCTTACACTCTGTCACATACTACCACAACTCCTGTTTCAAGAGTAGTGCTACTCCTTCCTTTGCTCTTGTCCTTTCATCAACCCCATGACTTTACTCCCAAGACATTCCAAACCACTCTTCCCCTTTACCCTTGAGCTTTGTTTCACTCAGTGTGCAAGGAAAGAGACGAAAGAATGGCCCAAGCCACCCACATACACATGCATATACATAACGCCTACACACACTCATATACATACCTATACATTTCAACGTATACATACATATACATACACAGACATATACATATATTCACATGTATATATTCATAATTGCTGCCTTTCTTTATTCCCATCGCCACCCCACCATACATGAAATAGCATCCCCCCAGTGAGATAGTGCCAAGGAAAGACAAAAAATGCCACATACTGGACTAGGTACCCAATTTATCAACCAACCACGAGGGATGGATGAACAGCTGAGTTGGTTGTTGACGAACTGCTGCAAACAAATGGATTCAGGCCTATGCTTTCAACCATATGCTGTCCAAAAATGTGCCATGGTTAGGAATACTTACCACTACACCACAGAACACAGGTATATTATCACTATAAGAAAAATATGTCATTGAGAGTTAGTGTCGTACTTGAGGTGATGTAGATGGGGGAAATATGTATACGCCAGATGCATACTTATTCATTTGCTTAATGGACTTGGTGGGAGAAATGTAAAGCCTCAAAGGGGAAAGAAATCATGTGTAGCAATATTGATACAAAGGATGCTTGATAAGCTAATGCAGTATAGGAAATGATCTTTCCTTATGATTTTGATATTATTCAGTGAACTTGTTACCTGGCTTAGTCTAGTGTATGTGTATATTTAGTTTGAATTAGATGGCCTTTATTAGAAGATTCAGTTGCCCATGCCACCTCTCCTACCATAACGAAAAAGATCAAGTCTATGTTGCCTCTTTCTTTGCTGGCTTTGTGTACAATTTTGAAAGTTGAGCAGGTCTGAAATTTACTCTCACAAAAGAATTTAGGTGAACTACACTGGAAGTGATGAGAATTACATTTTGCAGAATAACAGTTAAGATTTTCATTTATTGCCATGTTACTTGAGCATTGCCTTATGAACTGTTTCCGTAATTGCAACCTTTTTGGTTTGCGGAAAAGTCTGGAACCCAGGTTGGTTTGTAGCAGAAATCAGGCAACATTCAAGCTACAGAAGATGCCCTGAATCAAAAGTAGTAATGGGGCCAATGTCTCTTCTACACAATGGCATTCAGTACTGCATCTAGATTATTTGCCTTGAGTTATCTCCTCTTTTGAAACTTTGTGTTAAATTTTGTTCTGAAAGTACCAAAAATTTCTGAAAAAGAGAATGATCCAAAATATGTTAACTACATAAAAGCCTAAAGACATTACTTGGAACCAACTTCACGTAATAGCTTTTTGCACATTTGTTCAGAGTGCCTAAAATACTTACTGCCAACCAATATGTCTTTCAGGTTTGATTTAAATATGTGAATACTTTGAGGGGATAAATCACTGTACAGATCATTAATTTGAAGGTAACTTTGGTCAGTTATGTTGTGAACATTGTTATGCCTGCTAAAATTAGTGTGCATCTAAGAAGTCCGGAGTTATTATGGATAGATTATTGTGGTGTTATCATTCAGGTTGATACAACTAATACTTTCCTTCAATAGTCCAAAGTTGAATTGTGACACGTTGTGAGAACAATTTGTAAAGACAGCTCTCTTGTTTCAGATACTGAGGGAAATAGCATCTCAAGACTGAGTAGCAGAAACTGACAATGTATAATGAAGAGGAAAAGTTTCCCTATGAGAAACATAGACCATATTCACAGGAGGACCATCTACAGGAGCATATGCTTCTGTGCAATGATCAGGAAGAAATTGGCTGTACTGAAAGTGAGAAACTATTTTCACATGTGGAAAATATTCAGAAGCACTTAGTGCAGAGTACTGTGGAAGATTTGAAATGTGTGAGAAAATTTGCATGTGATGAATGTGGGAAATTTTATTCATGTAAGAATACTCTTACTAAACATTTGCATGTGCACAGTGGTTTGAAAAAGTTTGAATGTGATGAATGTGGGAAACAATTTTCACATAAGAATAATCTTACTAAACATCTACTCGTGCACAAAGGTTTAAAGACATTTGGATGCGATGAATGTGGGAAACTCTTTTCAAGGAGGGTAATCTTACTAAACATTTGCTTGTACACAGTGGTTTGAAAAAATTTCAGTGTGTTGAATGTGGGAAACGATTTTTCCATAAAGATACTCTTCAACAACATTTTTCTGTGCACAGTGGTGTGAAAAAGTTTAGATGTGATGAATGCGGGAAATTCTTTTCACATAAGAGTAATCTTGCTAAACATCTGCTTATGCATAGCGGTTTAAAAAAGTTTGGTTGTGATGAATGTGGGAAGCGTTTTTTTCAGAAAGGTAATCTTAAAAAACATATTTCTGTGCACAGCGGTGTGAAAAAGTTTGGTTGTGATGAATGTGGCAAACTGTTTATGCAGAAAAGTCATCTTCAGGAACACATGCTGATACACAACAATGAGAAAAAGTTTGGGTGTGATGAATGTGGGAAATTATTTTTACGGAAAAATGACCTAAAGAGACATTTTCTTGTGCACAGTGGTGTAAAAAAGTTTAGATGTGATGAATGTGGGAGAATGTTCTCCCAGAAAATATATCTTCAACGACATTTACCGTTGCATAGTGGTGTGAAAAATTTTGTTTGTGATGAATGTGGGAAAATGTTTTTACGGAAACGTGATCTTCAGAATCATTTCCTTGTGCACAGCGGTGTGAAAAAGTTTAGATGCGATGAATGTGGGAAAATGTTTTCTCGGAAAAGTATTCTTGAGCAGCATTTACCTGTGCACAGTGGCGTGAAAAACTTTGGATGTGATTACTGTGGGAAACTGTTTTTACAAAGAAATAATCTTAGATCACATTTGCCTGTGCACGGTGGCATAAAAAAGTTCAGGTGTGATGAATGTGGAAAACTGTTTTTACGGAAAAGTGGAGTTAAAAAACATTTGCTTGTGCATAATGGTGTGAAAGAGCATGGATGTGATGAATGTGGGAAATTATTTATGCAGAAAAGTGATCTTCAGAAACATTTTCTCTTGCACTGTATTATGTAAAATTTTGGATGTGACAAGTGTGGGAAACTGTTCTCATGGAAGGGTGATCTTACAAGATGTCTGCTTATGCACATTAGTATGAAAATGTTGGGATGTGATATGTAATATATTGGTGGTGTTTACATGTTTATATTTATACATCACATAAAGCTCTGTTCGTCCCCAATTTCTTGTTGCTGTCTGTACTGAAAAGCTTCACAGATTAAACAGTATTGAGGCTACTCCAGGAATATCAATATCCCTTTGTTGTTGCTAATGATTTTTTAAACATTTTCCCATTCACTATTTATGTCTCACAGACTCCTCTCCTGAAACAAAAGAAAAAAATGTACATTGAAAACTCTGTACTGTATTTTGGACTAACAGGGGAAAGACCACTGCCTTTATATTGAAAGTCCATCATATCTGATAATGACCCATTCCCCGAACATCATAACCTCCAAGATTTCCCAACAAAGGCAATACTAACCAGATTTGACATTTTTGAGTTTTAAGGAACACTCTAGATAGCCCTGGTGGTGCTGGAGGATCTATGTATTTATTGATTTTTTTTTTTTTTTCATTTGATTGCCTTTTCTCACATTAGCAAGGTAGCTCAAGGAAAAGAGGAAGAAAGGCCACATGTCTACATCCATTCTCTAGCTGTCATGTGTAATACACCAAAACCACAGCTCCCTATCCACAGACAGGTTTACCCCAGACTCTTGTTATGAACCTGCGTGTTCATTGTGTCTTTGTTATAGAAAGTTGTATGTTATAGTTAAGCCACGTGGTGCTCTGGGAGGTCTCAAGAGATTTCTCGACCGCTCCCGTGCCACCTGAGTTCACACCCCCATGCCAGATGGTTTAGTAGCTGTGCATGTCACATCAGCCCAGCTAATTATACCTCAGGTAACGTCAAGTGACCTGGGGTCAGCCACAAGGTCATGCCTGGGAAAAGTGGATGACCTTTCCTAGTTGCATCTTTAGAGATGCAGAGCTGGGTCTTGAGCGGTTTGAGGGCCAGACCCCAGGCCTGCAGCCAATCACAGTTGGGATGAGGCTGTGACAAGCAGTATTTTGACCAATCAAGAGTAATTGTGGTTATTCCTCCCTATCACAGCCAAAAGTGGCAAGTCAGAGTGGGGATGGCTGCTCCCGGCTGGCTGCCCCTCCAATAAAAGGCCCTGACAACTGCCTAGCTGTGATTCCTTCAGCCATCATGTTCCCAGCTGGTGATGTAGGTTTTCCTTGTCTCAGACCCCGTAGCCACTGTGGCCCACTTACTGCCCACTCAACTATTATGTATCATAACTTGTCGTAGAATTGCCCAACGAATAAGTATATCTTGTATCATGTTTCTATAGTCAAATAGTCATAAAGGAGAGAGAACTCCTGGTTTGAAATCTTACCTGGAATGTGGAATCTTGAATGTTGAGTGTTAACGAAAATCTTTGTACCCGATTAATGTGCATTTGTTATCTTGTACTCTTCATTTCTTGTATTATATGTAGATTTAATCCTGGTGTTTACTTACATCCCATAACATTAAGACAGCGTTATCCAGCGTGCGTAACAAGGTAACTGACGACCCTACCAGGATCGTAATAAATACATTGTCGACCCTACCAGGAACTTAACAAAAACAATTGGCGACCTTGCCAGAATTTTTCTTGCCTTAACAGTCTCTTTCATCGATTTGTTAATCATGCCGTTGACCACACAGCTTCCTCTCAATGGTCTCACTCTCAGGGATTGTCCCCAGTTCCTCCATCTCAGCGGAGTCTACAACAGCAGAGAGGGTATCACACAGCTTCCTCTCTGATCTCATTCTCAGAGTGTCCTCTGTTCCTCTGTCTCAATGGAGTCTGAACCAGTGGAGAGGGTATCACACAGCTTCCTCTCACTGGTCTCACTCTCAGGGAGTGTCCTCAATTTCTCCGTCTCAGCCAAGTTGTCACTGGCGGAAAGGGTATCACTCAGCTTTCTCTCGCTGGTATCACTCTCAGAAAGTGGTTTCAGTCTCTCCGTCACAATGGCTATGTCCTGAGGCACCTGGCCTGCCATGGACCTGGCATGTTCATACTCGGGGACTGTCTCTGGTACCTCTTCCTCAAGCTACGCTGTCTCCATGAACTCCACCAGTCCCGTAGGCAACACTGGCACTGGATTCATCTTTCCACCCGCTAGGTCATTGCTTAACACAAAGTCCACTCCTGAGACAGGCAATCTATCCACAATCCCACAAGAGCATGGCCTGTGAAGAGATCTGTTTCCACATGCACATAGACTAGTGGAGCTTCCTTGAGCCCTTAAAGCCCATCTAACAAGTCTTGTTCTCCAGACTCTCCTCTCGGCACCAATCCATCCAACATCAGGGACTGCAGCACACCAGAATCCCATAATACAATCATTTTTCTTCTTACTCCACTTCCTCTAACATAGCCCTTAAACAGGAATGCATTGTAGTTCCCATGTAACGGATCCTCAACTACAGACTGATTACCATTCTTTCAGCCCCCTACTTTTCTAAGAGTAGGGTTAGCCTCACTTACATTTCTAGGTGGCCCTAAAATTGAGAAGAGACTCTGCGGCCTACCCTTGGAAGAGTCTTTGGATTCCATCACCTGAGCCCAGCACTCCCTCACCTGGTACCCAACCTTGCCACAATTATAATACTCTTCACATGTCATGATTCAGTCCATTAACAGCATGTTGACCCATGTGTACCCCTGTATGAAAGTGCTCCAATTCACTCTATCCCATTCATGCTTTTTACCCTCCTGCATGTGCAGGCTTTGATTACTCAAACTCATTTCACCCTATCCTTTCATCTCCAGTTTGTTCTTCCCACTCTCCTTGTTCCATCTACTTCATGTTACATTTATCCTCTTTGTCAACCTTTCCTCACTTATTCTCTTCATATGTCGGAACCAATTCAGCACACTATCTTCAGCTTTCTTATCCATAATCTTTATATAATCACACCTCTCTTACCCTGTCATTAAGTACTCGATCAAACCACTTCACACCACATATTGTCCTTAGACATTTCATTTCCATCACACACACCCTCCTCCACATAGTATTATTTCTAGCCTTATATGGATGCCTCACATTCATATAATAATGTTCAGACTACTGTACTTTCAAATATGCCCATTTTTGCCCTCCTAAATAACGATCCCTTTTTCCACACATTCTTCAGTGCTTCACCCCTTCACCCACCCTATGACACACTTCCGCTTCCATGGTCCCATTCCCTGCGTCTGCTCTCAGGTATCTAAAACACTTCACTTCCTCCAATTTTTTTTCCATTTAAACTCACACCCCCAACTAACCTGTCCCTCCACTGCTAAACCTAAGAACTTTGATTTGATTCAGACCCTTCCAAACTCAGTCACCAACTTCTGCAGTTTCACACTCGAATCAGTCACCAGTTTTGTATCAAGAACAAACAACAAATGACTCACTTCGCAGGTCCTTTCATCCCCTACAGACTGCATATTTGCCCCTTTTTCCAGAACTTGCTTTTACTTCCTTCACAACCCCATCCATAAACAAATGAAACAACCATAATGACATTACACACCACTTCTGCAGACGAGCCTTCGCTTAGAACCATTCAGTCACTTCTCTTCCTTCTCTTACACATGCCTTATATTCTTAAGACCTTTCACAAGGCATCTTTATCAACCGTATCATATGCTTTCTCCAGATCCAAAATGGCACATACAAATACATTCTTGTTTTTAAGTATTGTTTACACAGTCTTCAAAACAAAGATCAGATCTGCACATCATCTACTCCTGAAACCACACTATTCCTCCCATCCCCCAATCTGATGCTCTGTAAATACCTTCGTTCTCTCACTTATTACCTTTCCATACAACTTATCAGATACACCCAATAAACTTATACCTTCACAGTTTGAACACTCGCCTTTATCCCCCTTGCCTTTAAACATTGGCACTTTACGTACATTTCGCCAATCCTCTAGTATCTCACCATGATCCATACATAAACTGAAAATCCAAACTAAACAATCAACAATACAGCCACTCATTTTTTTCATAAATTCAATAGCAATACCATCCATTCCAGCTGCTTTGCCACATTACATCGTATGTTAGGCTTTTACCACCAAACCATTCTCACTTCGCATCCCACCCCAAACCACCTACATCTGCCACCCTGTTATCAGACATTCAACAGTCTCAAAATACTCACTCCATCTCCTCCTCACTTGATCAGTACCAGTTACTACTTCCCCTTTTCTCCCCTTTGCCAGTGGTACTATTTGTTCTCTTGTTTTTTCTCATATAACCAATCTTCCACGCCATCTTATTCTCCCTAAAGGTTACAGATATTCGTTTACCTCAACTCTCATTTGCCCTAATTTTCAAACTCTATACCTTCCTCTTGACCTCCTCCTACTTTCTCTTACATGTCCCCCAATCATTTGTACTCCTACCCCGTAATTACCACCCAAATGTCTCCCTTTTCTCTTTCACGAGAATCTTAACCTCTTCATCCCACCATTCACGACCCTACCAAATCTGCCCACGTCCCACTTTGAGCAGTCCACATGGATCCATCACACATGCCAGTACTATTTCCCTGAATACTTCCCATTCCTCACCAACTCCATATTATTATTATCATTATTATTATTATTATTATTATTATTATTATTATCATCATTATTATTATCATTATTATTATAATCCTTGATCGCCATTTCCCGTGTCAATAAAATAGGCCATCCACTCATAAACACACAAATTATATACATATATATATATATATATATATATATATATATATATATATATATATATATATATTTTTTGCTTTGTCGCTGTATCCCGCGTTTGCGAGGTAGTGCAAGGAAACAGACAAAAGAAATGGCCCAACCCACCCCATACACATGTATATACATACGTCCACACACGCAAATATACATACCTACACAGCTTTCCATGGTTTACCCCAGACGCTTCACATGCCCTGATTCAATCCATTGACAGCACGTCAACCCCGGTATACCACATCGATCCAATTCACTCTATTCCTTGCCCTCCTTTCCCCCTCCTGCATGGTCAGGCCCCGATCACACAAAATCTTTTTCACTCCATCTTTCCACCTCCAATTTGGTCTTCCACTTCTCCTCATTCCCTCCACCTCCGACACATATATCCTCTTGGTCAATCTTTCCTCACTCATTCTCTCCATGTGCCCAAACCATTCAAAAACACCCTCTTCTGCTCTCTCAACCATGCTCTTTTTATTTCCACACATCTCTCTTACCCTTATGTTACTTACTCGATCAAACCACCTCACACCACACATTGTCCTCAAACATCTCATTTCCAGCACATCCATCCTCCTGCGCACAACTCTATCCATAGCCCACGCCTCGCAACCATACAACATTGTTGGAACATACCCATTTTTGCTTTCAGAGATAATGTTCTCGACTTTCACACATTCTTCAAGGCTCCCAGAATTTTTGCCCCCTCCCCCTCCCTATGATCCACTTCCGCTTCCATGGTTCCATCCGCTGCCAGATCCACTCCCAGATATCTAAAACACTTTGCTTCCTCCAGTTTTTCTCCATTCAAACTTACCTCCCAATTGACATGACCCTCAACCCTACTGTACCCAATAACCTTGCTCTTATTCACATTTACTCTTAACTTTCTTCTTTCACACACTTTACCAAACTCAGTCACCAGCTTCTGCAGTTTCTCACATGAATCAGCCACCAGCGCTGTATCATTAGCGAACAACAACTGACTCACTTCCCAAGCTCTCTCATCCCCAACAGACTTCATACTTGCCCCTCTTTCCAAAACTCTTGCATTCACCTCCCTAACAACCCCATCCATAAACAAATTAAACAACCATGGAGACATCACACACCCCTGCCGCAAACCTACATTCACTGAGAACCAATCACTTTCCTCTCTTCCTACACGTACACATGCCTTACATCCTCGATAAAAACTTTTCACTGCTTCTAACAACTTGCCTCCCACACCATATATTCTTAATACCTTCCACAGAGCATCTCTATCAACTCTATCATATGCCTTCTCCAGATCCATAAATGCTACATACAAATCCATTTGCTTTTCTAAGTATTTCTCACATACATTCTTCAAAGCAAACACCTGATCCACACATCCTCTACCACTTCTGAAACCACACTGCTCTTCCCCAATCTGATGCTCTGTACATGCCTTCACCCTCTCAATCAATACCCTCCCATATAAATTACCAGGAATACTCAACAAACTTATACCTCTGTAATTTGAGCACTCACTCTTATCCCCTTTGCCTTTGTACAATGGCACTATGCACGCATTCCGCCAATCCTTAGGCACCTCACCATGAGTCATACATACATTAAATAACCTTACCAACCAGTCAATAATACAGTCACCCCTTTTTTAATAAATTCCACTGCAATACCATCCAAACCTGCTGCCTTGCCGGCTTTCATCTTCCGCAAAGCTTTTACTACCTCTTCTCTGTTTACCGAATCATTTTCCCTAACCCTCTCACTTTGCACACCACCTCGACCAAAACACCCTATATCTGCCACTCTATCATCAAACACATTCAACAAACCTTCAAAATACTCACTCCATCTCCTTCTCACATCACCACTACTTGTTATCACCACCCCATTTGCGCCCTTCACTGAAGTTCCCATTTGCTCCCTTGTCTTACGCACTTTATTTACCTCCTTCCAGAACATCTTTTTATTCTCCCTAAAATTTAATGATACTCTCTCACCCCAACTCTCATTTGCCCTTTTTTTCACCTCTTGCACCTTTCTCTTGACCTCCTGTCTCTTTCTTTTATACATCTCCCACTCAATTGCATTTTTTCCCTGCAGAAATCATCCAAATGCCTCTCTCTTCTCTTTCACTAATAATCTTACTTCTTCTTCCCACCACTCACTACCCTTTCTAATTAACCCACCTCCCACTCTTTTCATGCCACAAGCATCTTTTGCGCAATCCATCACTGATTCCCTAAATACATGCCATTCCTCCCCCACTCCCCTTACTTCCATTGTTCTCACCTTTTTCCATTCTGTACTCAGTCTCTCCTGGTACTTCCTCACACAAGTCTCCTTCCCAAGCTCACTTACTCTCACCACCCTCTTCACCCCAACATTCACTCTTCTTTTCTGAAAACCCATACAAATCTTCACCTTAGCCTCCACAAGATAATGATCAGACATCCCTCCAGTTGCACCTCTCAGCACATTAACATCCAAAAGTCTCTCTTTCGTGCGCCTGTCAATTAACACGTAATCCAATAACGCTCTCTGGCCATCTCTCCTACTTACATACGTATACTTATGTATATCTCGCTTTTTAAACCAGGTATTCCCAATCACCAGTCCTTTTTCAGCACATAAATCTACAAGCTCTTCACCATTTCCATTTACAACACTGAACACCCCATGTATACCAATTATTCCCTCAACTGCCACATTACTCACCTTTGCATTCAAATCACCCATCACTATAACCCGGGCTCGTGCATCAAAACCACTAACACACTCATTCAGCTGCTCCCAAAACACTTGCCTCTCATGATCTTTCTTCTCATGCCCAGGTGCATAAGCACCAATAATCACCCATCTCTCTCCATCTACTTTCAGTTTTACCCATATTAATCGAGAATTTACTTTCTTACATTCTATCACATGCTCCCACAACTCCTGTTTCAGGAGTACTGCTACTCCTTCCCTTGCTCTTGTCCTCTCACTAACCCCTGACTTTACTCCCAAGACATTCCCAAACCACTCTTCCCCTTTACCCTTGAGCTTCGTTTCACTCAGAGCCAAAACATCCAGGTTCCGTTCCTCAAACATACTACCTATCTCTCCTTTTTTCACATCTTGGTTACATCCACACACATTTAGACACCCCAGTCTGAGCCTTCGAGGAGGATGAGCACTCCCCGCGTGACTCCTTCTTCTGTTTCCCATTTTAGAAAGTTAAAAAAATACAAGGAGGGGAGGATTTCTGGCCCCTCGCTCCCGTCCCCTCTAGTCGCCCTCTACGACACGCAAGGAACGCGTGGGAAGCATTCTCTCACCCCTATCCCCAGGGATGATATATATATATATATATATATATATATATATATATATATATATATATATATATATATATATATATATATATATATATTTTTTTTTTTTTTTTGCTTTGTCGCTGTCTCCCGCGTTTGCGAGGTAGCGCAAGGAAACAGACGAAAGAAATGGCCCAACCCACCCCCATACACATGTATATACATACGTCCACACACGCAAATATACATACCTACACAGCTTTCCATGGTTTACCCCAGACGCTTCACATGCCCTGATTCAATCCACCGACAGCACGTCAACCCCGGTATACCACATCGCTCCAATTCACGCTATTCCTTGCCATCCTTTCACCCTCCTGCATGTTCAGGCCCCGATCACACAAAATCTTCTTCACTCCATCTTTCCACCTCCAATTTGGTCTCCCTCTTCTCCTCGTTCCCTCCACCTCCGACACATATATCCTCTTGGTCAATCTTTCCTCACTCATTCTCTCCATGTGCCCAAACCATTTCAAAACACCCTCTTCTGCTCTCTCAACCACGCTCTTTTTATTTCCACACATCTCTCTTACCCTTACGTTACTCACTCGATCAAACCACCTCACACCACACATTGTCCTCAAACATCTCATTTCCAGCACATCCATCCTCCTGCGCACCACTCTATCCATAGCCCACGCCTCGCAACCATACAACATTGTTGAAACCACTATTCCTTCAAACATACCCATTTTTGCTTTCCGAGATAATGTTCTCGACTTCCACACATTCTTCAAGGCTCCCAGAATTTTCGCCCCCTCCCCCACCCTATGATCCACTTCCGCTTCCATGGTTCCATCCGCTGCCAGATCCACTCCCAGATATCTAAAACACTTCACTTCCTCCAGTTTTTCTCCATTCAAACTCACCTCCCAATTGACTTGACCCTCAACCCTACTGTACCTAATAACCTTGCTCTTATTCACAGGAGTTGTGGGAGTATGTGATAGAATGTAAGAAAGTAAATTCTCGATTAATATGGGTAAAACTGAAAGTTGATGGAGAGAGGTGGGTGATTATTTGTGCATATGCACCCGGGCATGAGAAGAAAGATCATGAGAGGCAAGTGTTTTGGGAGCAGCTGAATGAGTGTGTTAGTGGTTTTGATGCACGAGACCAGGTTATAGTGATGGGTGATTTGAATGCAAAGGTGAGTAATGTGGCAGTTGAGGGAATAATTGGTATACATGGGGTGTTCAGTGTTGTAAATGGAAATGGTGAAGAGCTTGTAGATTTATGTGCTGAAAAAGGACTGATGATTGGGAATACCTGGTTTAAAAAGCGAGATATACATAAGTATACTTATGTAAGTAGGAGAGATGGCCAGAGAGCGTTATTGGATTACGTGTTAATTGACAGGCATGTGAAAGAGAGACTTTTGGATGTTAATGTGCTGAGAGGTACAACTGGAGGGATGTCTGATCATTATCTTGTGGAGGCTAAGGTGAAGATTTGTATGGGTTTTCAGAAAAGAAGAGTGAATGTTGGGGTGAAGAGGGTGGTGAGAGTAAGTGAGCTTGGGAAAGAGACCTGTGTGAGGAAGTACCAGGAGAGACTGAGTACAGAATGGAAAAAGGTGAGAACAATGGAAGTAAGGGGAGTGGGGTAGGAATGGGATGTATTTAGGGAATCAGTGATGGATTGCGCAAAAGATGCTTGTGGCATGAGAAGAGTGGGAGGTGGGTTGATTAGAAAGGGTAGTGAGTGGTGGGATGAAGAAGTAAGAGTATTAGTGAAAGAGAAGAGAGAGGCATTTGGACGATTTTTGCAGGGAAAAAATGCAATTGAGTGGGAGATGTATAAAAGAAAGAGACAGGAGGTCAAGAGAAAGGTGCAAGAGGTGAAAAAAAGGGCAAATGAGAGTTGGGGTGAGAGAGTATCATTAAATTTTAGGGAGAATAAAAAGATGTTCTGGAAGGAGGTAAATAAAGTGCGTAAGACAAGGGAGCAAATGGGAACTTCAGTGAAGGGCGCAAATGGGGAGGTGATAACAAGTAGTGGTGATGTGAGAAGGAGATGGAGTGAGTATTTTGAAGGTTTGTTGAATGTGTTTGATGATAGAGTGGCAGATATAGGGTGTTTTGGTCGAGGTGGTGTGCAAAGTGAGAGGGTTAGGGAAAATGATTTGGTAAACAGAGAAGAGGTAGTGAAAGCTTTGCGGAAGATGAAAGCCGGCAAGGCAGCAGGTTTGGATGGTATTGCAGTGGAATTTATTAAAAAAGGGGGTGACTGTATTGTTGACTGGTTGGTAAGGTTATTTAATGTATGTATGACTCATGGTGAGGTGCCTGAGGATTGGCGGAATGCGTGCATAGTGCCATTGTACAGAGGCAAAGGGGATAAGAGTGAGTGCTCAAATTACAGAGGTATAAGTTTGTTGAGTATTCCTGGTAAATTATATGGGAGGGTATTGATTGAGAGGGTGAAGGCATGTACAGAGCATCAGATTGGGGAAGAGCAGTGTGGTTTCAGAAGTGGTAGAGGATGTGTGGATCAGGTGTTTGCTTTGAAGAATGTATGTGAGAAATACTTAGAAAAGCAAATGGATTTGTATGTAGCATTTATGGATCTGGAGAAGGCATATGATAGAGTTGATAGAGATGCTCTGTGGAAGGTATTAAGAATATATGGTGTGGGAGGAAAGTTGTTAGAAGCAGTGAAAAGTTTTTATCGAGGATGTAAGGCATGTGTACGTGTAGGAAGAGAGGAAAGTGATTGGTTCTCAGTGAATGTAGGTTTGCGGCAGGGGTGTGTGATGTCTCCATGGTTGTTTAATTTGTTTATGGATGGGGTTGTTAGGGAGGTAAATGCAAGAGTTTTGGAAAGAGGGGCAAGTATGAAGTCTGTTGGGGATGAGAGAGCTTGGGAAGTGAGTCAGTTGTTGTTCGCTGATGATACAGCGCTGGTGGCTGATTCATGTGAGAAACTGCAGAAGCTGGTGACTGAGTTTGGTAAAGTGTGTGGAAGAAGAAAGTTAAGAGTAAATGTGAATAAGAGCAAGGTTATTAGGTACAGTAGGGTTGAGGGTCAAGTCAATTGGGAGGTGAGTTTGAATGGAGAAAAACTGGAGGAAGTGAAGTGTTTTAGATATCTGGGAGTGGATCTGGCAGCGGATGGAACCATGGAAGCGGAAGTGGATCATAGGGTGGGGGAGGGGGCGAAAATTCTGGGGGCCTTGAAGAATGTGTGGAAGTCGAGAACATTATCTCGGAAAGCAAAAATGGGTATGTTTGAAGGAATAGTGGTTCCAACAATGTTGTATGGTTGCGAGGCGTGGGCTATGGATAGAGTTGTGCGCAGGAGGATGGATGTGCTGGAAATGAGATGTTTGAGGACAATGTGTGGTGTGAGGTGGTTTGATCGAGTGAGTAACGTAAGGGTAAGAGAGATGTGTGGAAATAAAAAGAGCGTGGTTGAGAGAGCAGAAGAGGGTGTTTTGAAGTGGTTTGGGCACATGGAGAGAATGAGTGAGGAAAGATTGACCAAGAGGATATATGTGTCGGAGGTGGAGGGAACGAGGAGAAGAGGGAGACCAAATTGGAGGTGGAAAGATGGAGTGAAAAAGATTTTGTGTGATCGGGGCCTGAACATGCAGGAGGGTGAAAGGAGGGCAAGGAATAGAGTGAATTGGAGCGATGTGGTATACCGAGGTTGACGTGCTGTCAGTGGATTGAATCAAGGCATGTGAAGCGTCTGGGGTAAACCATGGAAAGTTGTGTAGGTATGTATATTTGCGTGTGTGGACGTATGTATATACATGTGTATGGGGGGGGGGTTGGGCCATTTCTTTCGTCTGTTTCCTTGCGCTACCTCGCAAACGCGGGAGACAGCGACAAAGTATTAAAAAAAAAAAAAATATATATATACATATATATATATACATACACACACATACGCACATATACACATATAAATATATATATTACCCCTGGGGATAGGGGAGAAAGAATACTTCCCACGTATTCCCTGCATGTCGTAGAAGGCAACTAAAAGGGGAGGGAGCGGGGAGCTGGAAATCCTCCCCTCTCATTATTTTTTTTTAATTTTCCAAAAGAAGGAGCAGAGAAGTGGGCCAGGTGAGGATATGCCCTCAAAGGTCCAGTTCTCTGTTCTTAACGCTACCTCGCTAACGCGGGAAATGGCGAAGTTTGAAAGAAAAGAAAAGAATATATATATATATATATATATATATATATATATATATATATATATATATATATATATATATATATATTCATATCCCTGGGGATAGGGGAGAAAGAATACTTCCCACGCATTCCTCACGTGTCGTAGAAGGCGACTAAAGGGGACGGCAGCGGGGGTGGAAACCCTCCCCTCCTTGTATTTTAACTTTCTAAAAGGGGAAACAGAAGAAGGAGTCACGCGGGAAGTGCTCATCCTCCTCGAAGGCTCAGACTGGGGTGTCTAAATGTGTGTGGATGTAACAAAGATGAAAAAAAGGAGAGATAGGAAGTATGTTTGAGGAAAGGAACCTGGATGTTTTGGCTCTGAGTGAAATAAAGCTCAAGGGTAAAGGGGAAGAGTGGTTTGGGAATGTCTTGGGAGTAAAGTCAGGGGTTAGTGAGAGGACAAGAGCAAGGGAAGGAGAAGCACTACTCCTGAGAGAGGAGTGGTGGGAGTATGTGATAGAGTGTAAGAAAGTAAACTCTAGATTGATATGAATAAAACTGAAAGTGGATGGAGAGAGATGGGTGATTATTGGTGCATATGCACCTGGGCATGAGAAAAAAGATCATGAGAGGCAAGTGTTTTGGGAGCAGCTGAGTGAGTGTGTTAGTAGTTTTGATTCACGAGATTGGGTTATAGTGATAGGTGATTTCAATGCAAAGGTGAGTAATGTGGCAGTTGAGGGAATAATTGGTGCACATGGGGTGTTTAATGTTGTAAATGGAAATGAAGAGCTTGTAGATTTATGTGCTGAAAAAGGACTGGTGATTGGGAATACCTGGTGTAAAAAGAGATATATACATAAGTATACGTATGTAAGTAGGAGAGATGGCCAGAAAGCGTTATTAGATTACCTTTTAATTGATAGGCACGCCAAAGAGAGACTTCTGGATGTTAATGTACTGAGAGGTGCAACTGGAGGGATGTCTGATCATTATCTTGTGGAGGCGAAGGTGAAGATCTGTAGAGGTTATCAGAAAAGAAGAGAGAATGTTGAGGTAAAGAGGGTGGTGAGAGTAAGTGACCTTGGGAAGGAGACTTGTGTGAAGAAGTACCAGGAGAGACTGAGTACAGAAAGGAAAAAGGCGAGAACAAAGGACATAAGGGGAGTGGGGGAGGAATGGGAAGTATTTAGGGAAGCAGTGATGGCTTGCGCAAAAGATGCTTGTGGCATGAGAAGCATGGGAGGTGGGCAGATTGGAAAGGGTAGTGAGTCATGGGATGAAGAAGTAAGATTATCAGTGAAAGAGAAGAGAGAGGCATTTGGATGATTTTTGCAGGGAAATATGCAAATGACTGGGAGATGTGTAAAAGAAAGGCAGGAGGTAAAGAGAAAGGTGCAAGAGGTGAAAAAGAGGGCAAATGAGAGTTGGGGTGAGAGAGTATCTTTAAATTTTAGGGAGAATAAAAAGGTGTTTTGGAAAGAGGTAAAAAGAGTGTGTAAGACAAGGGAACAAATGGGAACAGCAATGAAAGGGGCTAATGGGGAGGTGATAACATGTAGTGGTGATGTGAGAAGGAGATGGAGTGAGTATTTTGAAGGTTTGTTGAATGTGTTTGATGATAGAGTGGCAGAATATAGGGTGTTTTGGTCGAGGTGGTATGCAAAGTGAGAGGGTAAGGGAGAATGATTTGGTAAACAGAGAAGAGGTAGTAAAAGGTTTGCGGAAGATGAAAGCCGGCAAGGCAGCGGGTTTGGATGGTATTGCAGTGGAATTCATTAAAAAAGATGGTGAATGTATTGTTGACTGGTTGGTAAGGTTATTTAATGTATGTATGACTCATGGTGAGGTGCCTGAGGATTGGCGGAATGCTTGCATAGTGCCATCGTACAAAGGCAAAGGGGATAAAAGTGAGTGCTCAAATTACAGAGGTATAGGTTTGTTGAGTATTCCTGGGAAATTATATGGGAGGGTATTGACTGAGAGGGTGAAGGCATGCACAGAACATCAGATTGGGGAAGAGCAGTGTGGTTTCAGAAGTGGTAGAGGATGTGTGAATCAGGTGTTTGCTTTGAAGAATGTATGTGAGAAATACTTAGAAAAGCCAATGGATTTGTATGTAGCATTTACTGATCTGGAGAAAGCATATGATAGAGTTGATAGAGATGCTCTGTGGAAGGTATTAAGAATATATGGTGTGGGAGGCAAGTTGTTAGAAACAGTGAAAAGTTTTTATCGAGGATATAAGGCATGTGTACGTGTAGGAAGAGAAGAAAGTGATTGGTTCTCAGTGAATGTTGGTTTGCGGCAGGGGTGTGTGATGTCTCCATGGTTGCTTAATTTGTTTATAGATGGGGTTGTTAGGGAGGTGAATGCAAGAGTTATGGAAAGGGGCAAGTATGAAGTCCGTTGTGGATAAGAGAGCTTGGGAAGTGAGTCAGTCGTTGTTCACTGATGATATAGTGCTGGTGTCTGATTCATGTGAGAAACTGCAGAAGCTGGTGACTGAGTTTGGTAAAGTGTGTGAAAGAACAAAGCTGAGAGTAAATGTGAATAAGAGCAAGGTTATTAGGTAGAGTAGGGTTGAGGGACAAGTCAAATGGGAGGTAAGTTTGAATAGAGAAAAACTGGAGGAAGTGAAGTGTTTTATATATCGGGGAGTGGATTTGGCAGCGGATGGAACCATGGAGGTGGACGTGAATCATAGGGTGGGGGAGGGGGCGAAAGTGCTGGGAGCATTGAAAAATGTGTGGAAGTCGAGAACGTTATCTAGGAAAGCAAAAATGGGTATGTTTGAAGGAATAGTGGATCGAACAATGTAATATGGTTGCGAGGCGTGGGCTATAGATAGACTTCTGCGAAGGAAGGTGGATGTGTTATAAATGAGATGTTTGAGGACAACACGTTGTGTGAGGTGGTTTGATCGAGTACGTAATGAAAGGGTAAGAGAGATGTGTGGTAATAAAAAGAGTGTGGTTGAGAGAGCAGAAGAGGGTGTTTTGAAATGGTTTGGTCACATGGAGAGAATGAGTGAGGAAAGATTGACAAAGAGGATATATGTGTCAGAGGTGGAGGGAACGAGGAGAAATAGGAGACCAAATTGGAGGTGAAAAGATGGAGTGAAAAAGATTTTGAGTGATCGGGGCCTGAACATGCAGGAGGGTAAAAGGCGTGCAAGGAACAGAGTGAATTGGAACGATGAGGTATACCGGGGTCGACATGCTGTCAATGGATCGAACCTGGGGCACATGAAGCGTCTGGGGTAAACCATGGAAAGTTTTGTGGGGCTGGATGCGGAAAGGGCACTGTGGTTTCGGTGCATTATACATGCCAGCTAGAGACTGAGTGTGAACGAATGTGGCCTTTGTTGTCTTTTCCAAGCACTGTCTTGCATACATGCAGGGGGAAGGGGTTGTCATTTCATGTGTGGCGGGGTGACGACAAGAATGAATGAGGTCAGACAGTATGAATCATGTACATGTATATATATATGTATATGTCTGTGTGTATATATATATAATATATATATATATATATATATATATATATATATATATATATATATATATGTATATGTTGAGATGTATAGGTATGTATATTTGCGTGTGTGGACATGTATGTACATACATGTGTATGTGGGTGGGTTGGGCTATTCTTTCGTCTGTTTTCTTGTTGGTACCACTATTCCTTCAAACATACCCATTTTTGCTCTTTGAGATAATGTTCTCGCCTTCCACACAATCTTCAACGATCCCTAAACTTTCGTCCCCTCCTGAACCCTGTGACTCACTTCCGCTACCATGGTTCCATCTGCTGCTGAATCCACTCCGATATCTAAAATGCTTCACTTCCTTGAGTCTTTCTCCATTCAAACTTACCTCCCAATTTACTTGTCCCTCAAACCTACTGAACCTAATAACCTTGCTCTTATTCACATTTACTCTCAGCTTTCTTCTTTCACACACTTTACCAAATTAATACTTGCTTGTCTTCACGCATTCCCAACGCCATTCCACCCCACTGGAAAGAGCATATATGCATGAAGGATAAGTAAAATGAATACATATACATTCTCTTCTCCCCCACACCTGTTTGTTGCCCGCTGTGTCACCCACTTTCTTTACAAGTTGAACTGTAATACCATCCACTCCCGCCGCCTTGCCGCATTTCATTTATTGCAAGGCCTTCACGACCTTTTCTCTCTTCAACATAACACTCCCTGACTTTCTCACTTTGCATATCACCCCGACCAAAAAACCCTACTTTTGCCACTCAGTCATTAAACATGTTCAAGAATCCTTCAAAATACTCACTCTGTCACCTCACTTCATCACTACCTCTTATCAGTTCCACCCCCCTCCCTTCAATGATGTTCCTATTTGTCCTCTCGTCTCTCGCACATTATTTACCTCCTCCTAAAACATCTTTTTATTCTCCCTAAAGTTTAATGATACTCTCACCCCAACTCTCATTTGCCACTTTCTCTCACACATTTCCCAATCAATTGCACTCCTTCCCTCCAAGTACCGCCCAAACGTCTCTTTACCACTAGCAACTTTACTTCTTCATCTCACCACTCACTACCCTTTCTAATCTGCCTACTTCCCACCTTTCGCATGACACATGCATCGCTTACACACGTCATCACTGCTTCCCTAAATACTTCCCATTCCTCATCCACTCTCCTCACTTCATTTGCTATCTCTTTCTGCACTTAATCTTTGCTGATATTTCTTCACAAAACTCTCCTTTCCAGGGACACTTACTCCCACCACCCTCTTCTACCTGACATGGTTACCCCCCCCCCCGTATTTTGAACAAACCTTTGTCCCCGCTGGCACTACGTGCATTTCGCCAATCCTCAGGTACCTCACCCTGATCCATACTTATAATGAAATCCTAGCTATCCAATCAACAACACAGTTACCCCTTTCCGAAGGAATTACATTGTGGTACAATCCTCTTCAGCTGCCTTGCCACAATTCATCTTATGCGAGGATTTTACCATGTCTTTCTTTCGACCGAACCATTTGTCATGACTCACTTTACATACCACCTTGTACCAAACACTCTACATCTGCCACCCTAACAACAGTCACATTTGACAATCCCTCAGAGCACTCATTCCATCTCCACTTCACCTCATCACGGTCTGTTACCACATCCACATTTGCCCCCTTCATTGATATATACCCATTTGTTATCTTGTTTTTCTCACTATTAATCTCCCTCCAAAAATTTTTATTCTCCTTGAAGTTCACTGATCCTCTCACACCAACTATCATTTGCCATCTTTTTTTAAGCCCCTGCACCATCTTCTTGACCTCACACCCTAACAACAGTCACATTTGACAATCCCTCAGAGCACTCATTCCATCTCCACTTCACCTCATCACGGTCTGTTACCACATCCACATTTGCCCCCTTCACTGATATATACCCATTTGTTATCTTGTTTTTCTCACTATTAATCTCCCTCCAAAAATTTTTATTCTCCTTGAAGTTCACTGATCCTCTCACACCAACTATCATTCGCCATCTTTTTTTAAGCCCCTGCACCATCTTCTTGACCTCACACCACTTTCTCTTGTACATTTCCTAATCAATTGTACTTTTTCCTATAAGTGCTGCCCATATCTCTCTTTTCTCTTTTACTAGCAAGTTTACTTCATCCCATTACTCACTATGCCTTCTAACCTGCCCATCTTCCACCTTACGCATGCCACATACATATTTCGCACGTGCAAGCACTGCTTCCCTAAATACTTACCATTCTTCACCTACTGCCCTAGCTTGTGACAACTACATATTCCCAAATTCTGACACCTGTACACCAGTTTGTTAATCAACTGAACAAACTTATCACCTCTAAACCTCAGCAAAGTATGCTCTGAAATCTGTGAATGAATTCCAAGTCATATGCAAAGAAAATTCCCCCAGTGGATTTTTTGCCAGTCTGTTCGCAAACATACCAAAAGAAGACACCATTGAATAATAATTGACCACCACACCACCTTAAAACCATTTTGCCTGCTAAAACAGATCCTCTGGCAAATGTTGCTAACCTGTACGAAGGAAACTCCAGTGCCCTAAAGGAAACCTTTACTACCACATGGACAATATTGCCATGGGCTCACCTTTGGGAGTACTCTTTGCTCAAACTTGTATGCATCATATCAAGAGCGAGGTATTGAAACACTGGAGAATCAAATCGTATACTGCATACATTGTCGTTGCATGATTAATATCATTGTGGACTCCAAGGATGAAAACAAGCCACAATACCTTCAGCAGAAGATGGAGGAAGTATAGCTGTTCTTCACTTAACAAGAGAACAGTGACAAGAACAAAATCCCCTTCCTTGACTTTCATTTTAATTTTCCTAACCACGCGTTTACTACACAAATATACAGGAAACAGACTGACGTGGGACATTGTCATTCGAAAGAGAGGATGCCCCAGCAGATACAAAGTGCGTGTCATAAGAGTATAGAGGTGTAGGTAGCACTGAGGAAACTTGGTAATTACTACAAACTTATGAATAAAGGAAAAAGTGCCACTAAATGGATTGGAGCTCAAACAAGTACCTGAGAGTGTATGTAAGTTATTACAAGGCTGTTGAATTGTCTTGATTACAGCTCCCTGCAACTTGGTTGGTTGTTTGGGTTTTAACCCTATTGACTGCTAGGGACATTAAGGCCATCCCAGAAAAGCTTCAACACCTTCAGGTGTTGAAGGTGATTCAAAGTCTAAATATACTTTCATTTTGTATATGGTTTATGCTTTGTATAGTGGCAGTACAACGACCAATAAGGTTATGAAGCGCTACAACTGCAGTATGGGCTCAGAAGTTAGAAAAAGTTGTGAATTTCAGTGAACTAAGGATATACTCTCGTTTCTGGACTATCCAAATCTTACTCTGCCCTCTCATGGTGACCATGTTATTAAACCCTTAGGGGTGGAACAGCTGGGGGAGGCGCTGCTCAACTCCATTAGGACATTAGTACTTTTTTAAAGACAAACACTTAAGGTGTGCTAGAGCTTTGATTCGTCAGACAATTTGGGACGCCTCACTGCCTCTGGGAAACACTGTGCTGGAGTTGCCCTCTACCAGTAGCTTGTCAAGGGTGAGGTACAAAAGGCTGAGCTGCACTGTAGTCTACCAGTTATGCCAGGGGCTAAAAGGCATGAGCAATTGAGGGCATTGGTTCTGAATGTACACAGGATGATTGGTAAAAGGAGGGATCTTGTGAAGAAATTTAAACATCATAGTTTGGATGTGTTGGGCAGGGTGTGTGGAGTGAAAACGGAAATGATGAATGAGAGTTATGGGAGGGCATGGAAGGAGTGGTATGGATGGGAATGAATGATTATCATTTGAAAAGAGGGTAAGAAGGATGAGCAATTATGCTACTAAGAGTATGGGAGGGTGTTATAAAACATGGACAAAATGGGTCAAGAATGGTGTAGGTGAAAGGAAAGATTGTAATTGTGACATGCGCATGGGTATGTGTATATGTGCCTGTCAATATGAAGTCTGTGCGAGGTAAGAATGAAATGAAGCCTTTCTGGAGAAATTTGAATGACTGTAAATGGTTTTGAGAAGGAGAGATGGGTGGTTGTAATGGGTGATATAATTGAAAAGGTTGGAAGTAATGAAATGACGAGATGGTAAATGAGGAAGGAGTTCCTGGGATAAATAAGAATGGAAGTTATTTCGTGAATGTCTGAGCTGAGAGGGGTTTATTCCTTCCAAACATCAATGTGGCAGTGGTGAAAGGTAGAAAATGGCTGTACCAGATGCTAGAGTTAAGTGAGGATTCTCTGAAGACTCTGAACATTTTGGGGTTCTAGTAGGAGTGAGGATCAGGGAGAAGTGGGGGTATGGTGTAAGGAAGAATGAAGAAGTATTAAGGTTGGCAAACAAGAAGATGAAGCAGAAAGGATGAATGGAGGAATATGAAAGGAAGGTGACCGAAAGTTTAGATGGAAGTGCAGTGAATTTAGGGATGCAGTTATGTGTGAATGAGGTATCTGAAATGTTTAGAGAAATACTGTTAAAGGTTATAGAATTAGTAGATGCATACAAGGTTGTCAGATATCAGAATAAAAAAGGGAATGCATGGTGGATGGACGAGATTAGAAATGCTGCAGTGGAGAGGAAAAAGACATATGGTAGATTACTTGAAAGGAATATAACAATGGAAGTTCAGCAAAGGAGGAGGGAAGAATATAAGATGTGTAAGCAGAATGTTAATAAACCGATAAAGGAAAGGAAAGCAAAGAAAGAGTAGAGGAAGATTTTGGAAGAGTTAAGTGAAAAGCTTAAGGAAAATAGAGAATTGCACTGGAATGAGGTGAAAAACGAAAGAGGTGGATGTAAGGTTGGAAATGTTGATGTGAGAAAGAAGGAAGGGAGGAGGTGAATGGAAGATGTAGGAGTAATTTGAAGAACTGATGAATGCAGAAGGTGAGGCAGCAGATGTTACATGCATGGGTATGTAGGATGGAAGGAAAAGTATGCAAGTGCAGGGGCCTATAGCAAGAAGGGAGGTGAAAAGGGCAATAATGAGGCTGAAGATAGGAAAGAAACCTAGAGTGGATGGAATTATGACTGAAATGCTGAAGTAAGTAGGAGAAAGTGTGACAGAGTGGATGCATCTTATATGTAATTTAGCATGGAAACAGAATATTGTGCCTGGGGATTCGGTGAAAGCTATCATTATTCCTTTAGTCAAAGGCAAAGGTGATAAGGATGTGTGTAGCAATTATGGGGAATAAGTCTGTTAAGTATACCAGGAAGAGTGTATGCTTAAGTGTTGACTGATAGAGTGATGGAAGTGACTGAATGCAAAATAAGTGAAAAGCAAGGGGGTGTGTCGATCAGGTTTTTGTTGTGAAAATGATCGTGGAAAAATATCTTGTGAAAGTGAAGAAAAAGCATAATAGAGTCAAGTGGAATGATTTAGGGGATATGTTTAAGGATATAAAGGGTAAGGGACAACTGTTGGATGGTGTGAAATCTTCTAGAGGGTAGAAAATGCAAGTGTAAGAGTGGATGAAGAGCTGAGCCAAAGTTTCAGTGTACATGTGGGTGTGAGGTAGGGCTGTGTAATGTCAACGTGGCTTTTTAACATATATATGGATGGAGTGATAAGACAGGTGAAAGCAAAACTAGGGAAAAGGGGTGCAGAGATGGAATGTGGTGGTGAGTTATGGTGGCAGGTGACAAGCTTATTTGTGTAATACTACTGTGTTGTTTGCCAAGAGTGAAGAGTGGCAGAAAGTTCCAAGGGTGTTTTATGATGTGTGTAAGCATAAGCAATTGAAGGTATATATATACATATACATATATATATATATATATATATATATATATATATATATATATATATATATATATATATATATATTTATCCCTGGGGATAGGGGAGAAAGAATACTTCCCACGTATTCCCTGCGTGTCGTAGAAGGCGACTAAAAGGGGAGGGAGCGGGTGGCTGGAAATCCTCCCTTTTCTTTTTTTTTTTTTTTTTTTTTTTTTCCAAAAGAAGGAACAGAGAAGGGGGTCAGGTGAGGATATTCCCCCTAAGGCCCAGTTCTCTGTTCTTAACGCTACCTCGCTAACGCGGGAAATGGCAAATAGTATGGAAAAAAAAAAAAAAATATATATATATATATATATATATATATGGTTCCATCCGCTGACAGATCCACTCCCAGATATCTAAAACACTTCACTTCCTCCAGTTTTTCTCCATTCAAACTCACCTCCCAATTGACTTGACCCTCACCCCTACTGTACCTAATAACCTTGCTCTTATTCACATTTACTCTCAACTTTCTTCTTCCACACACTTTACCAAACTCAGTCACCAGCTTCTGCAGTTTCTCACATGAATCAGCCACCAGCGCTGTATCATCAGCGAACAACAACTGACTCACTTCCCAAGCTCTCTCATCCCCAACAGACTTCATACTTGCCCCTCTTTCCAGGACTCTTGCATTTACCTCCCTTACAACCCCATCCATAAACAAATTAAACAACCATGGAGACATCACACACCCCTGCCGCAAACCTACATTCACTGAGAACCAATCACTTTCCTCTCTTCCTACACGTACACATGCCTTACATCCTCGATAAAAACTTTTCACTGCTTCTAACAACTTGCCTCCCACACCATATATTCTTAATACCTTCCACAGAGCATCTCTATCAACTCTATCATATGCCTTCTCCAGATCCATAAATGCTACATACAAATCCATTTGCTTTTCTAAGTATTTCTCACAAACATTCTTCAAAGCAAACACCTGATCCACACATCCTCTACCACTTCTGAAACCGCACTGTTCTTCCCCAATCTGATGCTCTGTACATGCCTTCACCCTCTCAATCAATACCCTCCCATATAATTTACCAGGAATACTCAACAAACTTATACCTCTGTAATTTGAGCACTCACTCTTATCCCCTTTGCCTTTGTACAATGGCACTATGCACGCATTCCGCCAATCCTCAGGCACCTCACCATGAGTCATACATACATTAAATAACCTTACCAACCAGTCAACAATACAGTCACCCCCTTTTTTAATAAATTCCACTGGGGTGGGGGAGGGGGCGAAAATTTTGGGAGCCTTGAAAAATGTGTGGAAGTCGAGAACATTATCTTGGAAAGCAAAAATGGGTATGTTTGAGGGAATAGTGGTTCCAACAATGTTGTATGGTTGCGAGGCGTGGGCTATGGATAGAGATGTGTGCAGGAGGATGGATGTGCTGGAAATGAGATGTTTGAGGACAATGTGTGGTGTGAGGTGGTTTGATCGAGTAAGTAACGTAAGGGTAAGAGAGATGTGTGGAAATAAAAAGAGCGTGGTTGAGAGAGCAGGAGAGGGTGTTTTGAAATGGTTTGGGCACATGGAGAGAATGAGTGAGGAAAGATTGACCAAGAGGATATATGTGTCGGAGGTGGAGGGAACGAGGAGAAGTGGGAGACCAAACTGGAGGTGGAAAGATGGAGTGAAAAAGATTTTGTGTGATCGGGGCCTGAACATGCAGGAAGGTGAAAGGAGGGCAAGGAATAGAGTGAATTGGATCGATGTGGTATACCGGGGTTGACGTGCTGTCAGTGGATTGAATCAGGGCATGTGAAGCGTTTGGGGTAAACCATGGAAAGCTGTGTAGGTATGTATATTTGCGTGTGTGGACGTATGTATATACATGTGTATGGGGGTGGGTTGGGCCATTTCTTTCGTCTGTTTCCTTGCGCTACCTCGCAAATGCGGGAGACAGTGACAAAGCAAAAAAATAAAAAAAAAATATATATTTATTTATTACTTATTTATTTTGCTTTGTCACTGTCTCCCGCGTTAGCGAGGTAACGCAAGGAAACAGGCGAAAGAATGGCCCAACCCACCCATATAGACATGTATATACATACACGTCCACACATGCAAATATACATACCTATACATCTCAACATATACATATATATACATACACACACAGACATATACATATATACTCTTGTACATAATTCATACTGTCTGCCTTCATTCATTCCCATCGAAACCTCGCCACACATGAAATAACAACCCCCCTCATGTGTGCGAGGAAGCGCTAGGAAAAGACAACAAAGGCCCAATTCGTTCACACTCAGTCTCTAGCTGTCATGTAATAATGCACCAAAACCACATCTCCCTTTCCACATCCAGGCCCCACAGAACTTTCCATGGTTTACCCAGACTCTTCACATGCCCTGGTTCAATCCATTGACAGCACGTCGACCCCGGTATACCACATCGTTCCAATTCACTCTATTCCTTGCATGCCTTTCACCCTCCTGCACGTTCCCTCCACCTCTGACACATATATCCTCTTGGTCAATCTTTCCTCACTCATTCTCTCCATGTGACCAGACCATTTCAAAACACCCTCTTCTGCTCTCTCAACCACACTCTTTTTATTACCACACATCTCTCTTACCCTATTATTACTTACTCCATCAAACCACCTCACACCACATATTGTCCTCAAACATCTCATTTCCAGCACATCTACCCTCCTGCGCACAACTCTATCCATAGCCCACACCTCGCAATCATACAACATTGTTGGAACCACTATTCCTTCAAACATACCCATTTTTGCTTTCCAAGATAATGTTCTCGACTTCCACACATTCTTCAAGGCTCCCAGGATTTTTGCCCCCTCCCCCACCCTATGATTCACTTCCGCTTCCATGGTTCCATCCGCTGCCAAATCCACTCCCAGATATCTAAAACACTTCACTTCCTCCAGTTTTTCTCCATTCAAACTTACCTCCCAATTGACTTGACCCTCAACCCTACGGTACCGAATAACCTTGCTCTTATTCACATTTACTCTCAACTTTCTTCTTTCACACACTTTACCAAACTCAGTCACCAGCTTCTGCAGTTTCTCACATGAATAAGCCACCAGCGATGTATCATCAGCGAACAACAACTGACTCACTTCTCAAGCCCTCTCTTCCACAGCAGACTGCATACTTGCCCCTCTTTCCAAAACTCTTGCATTCATCTCCCTAACAACCCCATCTATAAACAAATCAAACAACCATGGAGACATCACACACCCCTGCCACAAACCTACATTCACTGAGAACCAATCACTTTCCTCTCTTCCTACACGTACACATGCCTTACATTCTCGATAAAAACTTTTCACTGCTTCTAAAAACTTTCCTCCCACACCATATATTCTTAAGACCTTCCACAGAGCATCTCTATCAACTCTATCATATGCCTTCTCCAGATCCATAAATGCTACATACAAATCCATTTGCTTTTGTAAGTATTTCTCACATACATTCTTCAAAGCAAACACCTGTTCCACACATCCTCTACCACTTCTGAAACCACACTGCTCTTCCCCAATCTGATGCTCTGTACATGCCTTCATCCTCTCAATCAATACCCTCCCACATAATTTACCAGGAATACTCACCAAACTTATACCTCTGTAATTAGAGCACTCACCTTTGTCCCCTTTGCCTTTGTACAACGGCACTATGCAAGCATTCCGCCAATCCTCAGGCACCTCAACATGAGTCATACATACATTAAATAACCTTACCAACCAGTCAACAATACAGTCACAACCTTTTTTAATAGATTCCACTGCAATACCATCCAAACCCGCTGCTTTGCCGGCCTTCATCTTCCGCAATGCTTTTACTACCTCTTCTCTGCTTACCAAATCATTCTCCCTAACCCTCTCACTTTGCACACCACCTCGACCAAAACACCCTATATCTGCCACTCTATCATCAAACACATTCAACAAACCTTCAAAACACTCACTCCATCTCCTTCTCACATCACCACTACTTGTTATCACCTCCTCATTAGCCCCCTTCACTGAAGTTCCCATTCGTTCCCTTGTCTTACGCACTTTATTTACCTCCTTCCAAAACATCTTTTCAATCTCCCTAAAATTTAATGATACTCTCTCACCCCAACTCTCATTTGCCCTATTTTTCACCTCTTGCACCTTTCTCTTGACCTCCTGTCTCTTTCTTTTATACATCTCCCACTCATTTGCATTATTTCCCTGCAAAAATCGTCCAAATGTCTCTCTCTTCTCTTTCACTAATAATCTTACTTCTTCATCCCACCACTCACTACCCTTTCTAATCTGCCCACCTCCCACGCTTCTCATGCCACAAGCATCTTTTGCGCAAGCCATCACTGCTTCCCTAAATACTTCCCAATCCTCCCCCACTCCTCTTACCTCCTTTGTTCTCACCTTTTTCCATTCTGTACTCAGTCTCTCTTGGTACTTCCTCACACAAGTCTCCTTCCCAAGCTCACTTACTCTCACCATTCTCTTCACCCCAACATTCTCTCTTCTTTTCTGAAAACCTCTACAAATCTTCACCTTCGCCTCCACAAGATAATGATTAAGACATCCCTCCAGTTGCACCTCTCAGCACATTAGCATCCAAAAGTCTCTCTCGCGCGGATATCAATTAACATGTAATCCAATAACACTCTCTGGCCATCTCTCCTACTTACATACGTATACTTATGTATATCTCTCTTTTTAAACCAGGTATTCCCAGTCTCCACTCCTTTTTCAGCACATAAATCTACAAGCTCTTCACCATTTCCATTTATTTACAACACTGAACACTCCATGTATACCAATTATTCCCTCAACTGCCACAATACTCACCTTTGCATTCAAATCACCCATCACTATAACCCGGTCTTGTGCATCAAAACCACTAACATACTCATTCAGCTGCTCCCAAAACACTTGCCTCTCATGATCTTTCTTCTCATGCCCAGGTGCATATGCACCAATAATCACCCATCTCGGTCCATCCTCTTTCAGTTTTACCCATATCAATCTAGTGAGTATTTTGAAGGCTTGCTGAATGTGTCTGATGATAGAGTGGCAGATATAGGGTGTTTTGGTCGAGGTGGTGTGCAAAGTGAGAGGGCTAGGGAAAATGATTTGGTAAACAGAGAAGAGGTAGTAAAAGCTTTGCAGAAGATGAAAGTCGGCAAGGCAGCGGGGTTGGATGGTATTGCAGTGGAATTTATCAAAAAAGGGGGTGACTGTATTGTTGACTGGTTGGTAAGGGTATTCAATGTATGTATGACTCATGGTGAGGTGCCTGAGGATTGGTGGAATGCCTGCATAGTGCCACTGTACAAAGGCAAAGGGGACAAAGGTGAGTGCTCAAATTACAGAGGTATAAGTTTGTTGAGTATTCCTGGTAAATTATATGGGAGGGTATTGATTGAGAGGGTGAAGGCATGTACAGAGCATCAGATTGGGGAAGAGCGGTGTGGTTTCAGAAGTGGTAGAGGATGTGTGGATCAGGTGTTTTCTTTGAAGAATGTATGTGAGAAATACTTAGAAAAGCAAATGGATTTGTATGTAGCACTTATGGATCTGGAGAAGGCATATGATAGAGTTGATAGAGATGCTCTGTGGAAGATATTAAGAATATATGGCGTGGGAGGCAAGTTGTTAGAAGCAGTGAAAAGTTTTTATCGAGAATGTAAGGCATGTGTACGTGTAGGGAGAGAGGAAAGTAATTGGTTCTCAGTGAATGTAGGTTTGTGGCAGGGGTGTGTGATGTCTCCATGGTTGTTTAATTTGTTTATGGGTTGGGTTGTTAGGGAGGTGAATGCAAGAGTTTTGGAAAGAGGGGCAAGTATGCAGTCTGTTGTGGATCAGAGAGCGTGGGAAGTGAGTCAGTTGTTGTTCGCTGATGATACAGCGCTGGTGGCTGATTCATGTGAGAAACTGCAGAAGCTGATGACTGAGTTTGGTAAAGTGTGTGAGAGAAGAAAGTTGAGAGTAAATGTGAATAAAAGCAAGGTTATTAGGTACAGTAGGAATGGAGAAAAACTGGAGGAAGTGAAGTGTTTTAGATATCCGGGAGTGGATTTGGCAGCGGATGGAACCATGGAAGCGGAAGTGAATCATAGGGTGGGGGAGGGGGTGAAAATTCTCGGAGCGATGAAGAATGTGTGGAAGTCGAGAACATTATCTCGGAAAGCAAAAATGGGTATGCTTGAAGGAATAGTGGTTCCAACAATGTTGTACGAGGTTGCGAGGCGTGGGCTATGGATAGAGTTGTGCGCAGGAGGGTGGATGTGCTGGAAATGAGATGTTTGAGGACAATATGTGATGTGAGTTGGTTTGATCGAGTAAGTAATAATAGGGTAAGAGAGATGTGTGGTAATAAAAAGAGTGTGGTTGAGAGAGCAGAAGAGGGTGTTTTGAAATGGTTCGGTCGCATGGAGAGAATGATTGAGGAAAGAGTGACCAATAGGATATATGTGTCAGAGGTGGAGGGAACGAGGAGAAGTGGGAGACCAAATTGGAGGTGGAAAGATGGAGTGAAAAAGATTTTGAGTGATCGGGGCCTGAACATGCAGGAGGGTGAAAGGCGTGCAAGGAATAGAGTGAATTGGAACGATGTGGTATACCGGGATCGACGTGCTGTCAATGGATTGAACCAGGGCATGTGAAGCGCCTGGGGTAAACCATGGAAAGTTCTGTGGGGCCTGGATGTGGAAAGGGAGCTGTGGTTTCGGTGCATTATTACATGACAGCTAGAGACTGAGTGTGAACGAATGGGGCCTTTGTTGTCTTTTCCTAGCACTACCTCACACACATGAGGGGGAGGAGGTTGTTATTACATGTGTGGCGGGGTGGCGATGGGAATGAATAAAGGCAGACAGTATGAATTATGTACATGTGTATATATGTATATGTCTGTGTGTGTATATACATGTATACGTTGAGATGTATAGGTATGTATATTTGCGTGTGTGGACTTGTATGCATCTACATGTGTATGAGGGTGGGTTGGGCCATTCTTTTGTCTGGTTCCTTGCGCTACCTCGCTAACGCGGGAGACAGCGACAAAGCAAAAGCATAAGAAAAAGTAAAGTAATGGAATTTGAAAGGAAACAGAGTGAAAGTATAGATATTGCAAATCCCTATGGAGTGAAAAAAGAAAAGTGTACTAAACTGTGGTACAGATATAAGGGGAGAAATACTGAAAGAGGTGAGAGAATTTAAGTATTTAGGAGCTGTCTTGGGTAAGTGTGGTGATATGGAAGGAGAGATAAGGGAGAGCAGTACAGTGTAGAAGAATAATTTGGTACCTTAATACAATTATGAAGGGAACAGGTGTAATTGTGGAAGCGAAGAAAGGATGAAGGGACAGCATACTCCTCATCCTGATCTATGCAACCAAAATGTTGACATGGAATAAGTCACAGAGGTCAAGAATCCAAGCTGTGGAAATGAACTGTCTGGGAGGAGCATATGGTATGACTAGGCGGAATGAAGAAAGAAATGATGAGGTGTATGGGAGATGTTGTATGGCAGAGAATGCAAAGGAAGTGAATTTTGGAGTATTAGAATGGGTGAAACATAATACTTTGAGGTGGTTTGGGCATGAGGAAGGAATGCAAGATGGGGAATTTACAGAGAGAGTGTATGATAGCAAATTCATGGGGGTTAGTGTCAGAGGAAGACTACATCTGAAATGGGGAAATAGATTGGAATAGCATTGGAGCAAGAAAAATGGTGGAAGAATGCATGGAATGGCATAAACGAGGGAGGCATGTAAGGACATAAGTAAATGGAGACTCTTTTGCTATGAACAACCCTTTCATGGGAGTTCCCAGAAAGAATGGGCATCGGAAATATAGATAGATAGATGGCTTTATGAAAAATAATATCATAGTTGTTACATGATTCATCGTAGTCCTGATACAGTTTTGATATACCTATGCTATGTATGATACACATAAGCACTATCTGAGTTCAGCTGACTATGCTGCACCATCCATGTCTACTGCTGGATAAGAGTAAGATTGATCAGATTGAGCTGATACAAAACAAAGAAATGAAAGCAGTTCTAGAATGTCACGAATCTGTAATGTTTCATGCAAAGAGAATGAAACCAATTCTGCCAAATATTCGTGAGGATATCCAGGAAATTAATATTAAAAGTGTAATAAATTTGCAAGAAAGGAAGCTGACATTATTCAAATCTTTTAGTGAAAGAAAATACAAGACAAAGTTTGTGAGAATCCTAAAGGGATGCATGAGCAGGCATGAGGCTATTGAATTTCGTTATTTCAATGCAAAAAGGGATGGAACTACTTCTGCCAAATATTCGTGAGGATATCCAGGAAATTGATATTAAAGGTGAAATAAATTTGCAAGAAATGAAGCTGACATCGTTAAAATTTTTAGTGAAAGAAAATATAAGACAGTTTGTGAGAATCCTAAAGGGATGCATGAGCAGGTATAAGGCTGTTCAATTTCGGTATTTCACTGCAAAAAGGAAGGAATATCTGTCCTTCCTGTGCAAGTGAGAATTCATATGAAGGTATTATATAGTGGATTATGAATAAGATTATGTATATTCCATTATTCCTGAGAGCATTGCACTGCACTATAATACAATTGATGATATGGCTAAAACAGATTAATATACAATTTCTGAGACAGTTCAATAGATGAAGTAGGATAATGATATGCGAGATTGGTGCAAATGAAGGGATGGAAATACAGTTAGTCTTCAGCTTTCCATTATAAAAGCAGAGTTGCACAAGATTTCTATTTCATTTTGAGAAGTACAATATAAAAGAAAGTATATATTGCATTCATACTTCTTGGCAGTAGAGAAGCATAAGTCACTTTTAGTAAGAATCCTGTTTATGTGGAGACAAGGAAAACTTGTTTCACTGAATATTTTCAAAAGTTATTAGGGTATTTCTCCAAATGATATAGCGAATACATTACATATCCATGCAATGAAAAAGATTAAACTGATTTTCAATGTTTCATACTTTTCAACAAATAAGGATGTGGATCAGATTTAAAAAGGAAGAACCGACCAAAGTTAGGATAACTGACAAACGTTTGAAAAATAATACTAATAAACATTATGCAACTGTTGTTAATGATGATAATAATAATATTAATAATAATAATAATAATAATAATAATAATAATAATAATAATTATTTTATTATCTTTATTATACTTTGTCGCTGTCTCCCGCGTTTGTGAGGTAGCGCAAGGAAACAGACGAAAGAAATGGTCCAACCCCCCCCCCCATACACATGTATATACATACGTCCACACACGCAAATATACATACCTACACAGCTTTCCATGGTTTACCCCAGATGCTTCACATGCCCTGCTTCAATCCACTGACAGCACGTCAACCCCGGTATACCACATCGCTCCAATTCACTCTATTCCTTGCCCTCCTTTCACCCTCCTGCATGTTCAGGCCCCGATCACACAAAATCTTTTTCACTCCATCTTTCCACCTCCAATTTGGTCTCCCTCTTCTCCTTGTTCCCTCCACCTCCGACACATATATCCTCTTGGTCAATCTTTCCTCACTCATCCTCTCCATGTGCCCAAACAACTTCAAAACACCCTCTTCTGCTCTCTCAACCACGCTCTTTTTATTTCCACACATCTCTCTTACCCTTACGTTACTCACTCGATCAAACCACCTCACACCACACATTGTCCTCAAACATCTCATTTCCAGCACGTCCATCCTCCTGCGCACAACTCTATCCATAGCCCACGCCTCGCAACCATACAACATTGTTGGAACCACTATTCCTTCAAACATACCCATTTTTGCTTTCCGAGATAATGTTCTCGACTTCCACACATTCTTCAAGGCCCCAAGGATTTTCGCCCCCTCCCCCACCCTATGATCCACTTCCGCTTCCATGGTTCCATCCGCTGCCAGATCCACTCCCAGATATCTAAAACACTTCACTTCCTCCAGTTTTTCTCCATTCAAACTCACCTCCCAATTGACTTGACCCTCAACCCTACTGTACCTAATAACCTTGCTCTTATTCACATTTACTCTTAACTTTCTTCTTCCACACACTTTTCCAAACTCAGTCACCAACTTCTGCAGTTTCTCACATGAATCAGCCACCAGCGCTGTATCATCAGCGAACAACAACTGACTCACTTCCCAAGCTCTCTCATCCCCAACAGACTTCATACTTGCCCCTCTTTCCAAAACTCTTGCATTTACCTCCCTAACAACCCCATCCATAAACAAATTAAACAACCATGGAGACATCACACACCCCTGCCGCAAACCTACATTCACTGAGAACCAATCACTTTCCTCTCTTCCTACACGTACACATGCCTTACATCCTCGATAAAAACTTTTCACTGCTTCTAACAACTTGCCTCCCACACCATATATTCTTAATACCTTCCACAGAGCATCTCTATCAACTCTATCATATGCCTTCTCCAGATCCATAAATGCTACATACAAATCCATTTGCTTTTCTAAGTATTTCTCACATACATTCTTCAAAGCAAACACCTGATCCACACATCCTCTACCACTTCTGAAACCACACTGCTCTTCCCCAATCTGATGCTCTGTACATGCCTTCACCCTCTCAATCAATACCCTCCCATATAATTTACCAGGAATACTCAACAAACTTATACCTCTGTAATTTGAGCACTCACTCTTATCCCCTTTGCCTTTGTACAATGGCACTATGCACGCATTCCGCCAATCCTCAGGCACCTCACCATGAGTCATACATACATTAAATAACCTTACCAACCAGTCAACAATACAGTCACCCCCTTTTTTAATAAATTCCACTGCAATACCATCCAAACCTGCTGCCTTGCCGGCTTTCATCTTCCGCAAAGCTTTCACTACCTCTTCTCTGTTTACCAAATCATTTTCCCTAACCCTCTCACTTTGCACACCACCTCGACCAAAACACCCTATATCTGCCACTCTATCATCAAACACATTCAACAAACCTTCAAAATACTCACTCCATCTCCTTCTCACATCACCACTACTTGTTATCACCTCCCCACTTGCGCCCTTCACCGAAGTTCCCATTTGCTCCCTTGTCTTACGCACTTTATTTACCTCCTTCCAGAACATCTTTTTATTCTCCCTAAAATTTAATGATACTCTCTCACCCCAACTCTCATTTGCCCTTTTTTTCACCTCTTGCACCTTTCTCTTTACCTCCTGTCTCTTTCTTTTATACATCTCCCACTCAATTACATTTTTTCCCTGCAAAAATCGTCCAAATGCCTCTCTCTTCTCTTTCACTAATACTCTTACTTCTTCATCCCACCACTCACTACCCTTTCTAATCAACCCACCTCCCACTCTTCTCATGCCACAAGCATCTTTTGCGCAATCCATCACTGATTCCCTAAATACATCCCATTCCTCCCCCACTCCCCTTACTTCCATTGTTCTCACCTTTTTCCATTCTGTACTCAGTCTCTCCTGGTACTTCCTCACACAGGTCTCCTTCTCAAGCTCACTTACTCTCACCACCCTCTTCACCCCAACATTCACTCTTCTTTTCTGAAAACCCATACAAATCTTCACCTTAGCCTCCACAAGATAATGATCAGACATCCCTCCAGTTGCACCTCTCAGCACATTAACATCCAAAAGTCTCTCTTTCGCACGCCTGTCAATTAACACGTAATCCAATAACGCTCTCTGGCCATCTCTCCTACTTACATAAGTATACTTATGTATATCTCGCTTTTTAAACCAGGTATTCCCAATCATCAGTCCTTTTTCAGCACATAAATCTACAAGCTCTTCACCATTTCCATTTACAACACTGAACACCCCATGTATACCAATTATTCCCTCAACTGCCACATTACTCACCTTTGCATTCAAATTACCCATCACTATGACCCGGTCTCGTGCATCAAAACCACTAACACACTCATTCAGCTGCTCCCAAAACACTTGCCTCTCTTGATCTTTCTTCTCATGCCCAGGTGCATATGCACCAATAATCACCCACCTCTCTCCATCAACTTAATAATAATAATAATAATAATAATATGAAAGCTGAGAGTAAATGTGAATAAGAGCAAGGTTATTAGGTACAAGGTAAGTTTGAATGGAGAAAAACTGGAGGAAGTGAAGTGTTTTAGATATCTGGGAGTGGATTTGGCAGCGGATGGAACCATGAAAGTGGAAGTGAGTCACAGGGTGGGGGAGGGGGCAAAAAATCTGGGAGGGTCGAAGAATGTGTGGAAGACGAAAACATTATCTCGGAAAGCAAAAATGGGTATGTTTGAAGGAATAGTGGTTCCAACAATGCTATATGGTTCCAAAGCGTGGGATATAGATAGAGTTGTGTGGAGGAGGGTGGATGTGTTGGAAATGAGATGTTTGAGGACAATATATGGTGTGAGGTGGCTTGATCAAGTAAGTAATGAAAGGGTAAGAGAGATGCGTGGTCATAAAAAGAGTGTTGTTGAGAGAGCAGAAGAGGGTGTATAAAAATGGTTTGGTCACACGGAGAGAATGAGTGAGGAAAGATTGACAAAGAGGATATATGTGTCAGAGGTGGAGGGAATGAGAAGTGGGAGACCAAATTGGGAGTAGAAGGATGGAGTGAAAAAGATTTTGAGCGATCGGGGCTTGAATATGCAGGAGGGTGAAAGGCGTGCAAGGAATAGAATGAATTGGAACGATGTGGTATACCAGGGTCAACGTGCTGTCAATGGATTGAACCAGGACAAATCAGGCATCTGGGGTAAACCATGGAAATTTCTATGGGGCTTGGATGTGAAAAGGGAGCTGTGGTTTCCGTGCATTTATACATGACAGCTAGGGACTGAGTGTGAACGAATGTGGCCTTTGTTGTCTTTTCCTAGCGCTACCTCGTGCGTGTGCAGGGGGAGGAGGTTGTCATTTTCATGTGTGGCAGGGTGGCAACGAGAATGAATGAAGGCAGCAAGTGTGAATTATATACATGTGAATATGTGTATATGTTTGTATATGTATATACATGTGTATGTGTGTGGGTTGGGTCATTCTTTCGTCTGTTTCCTGGTGCGGGAGACAGCGACAACGTATAATAACATAACAATATAAATAAATATTGATAATTGTAATCTTGTATCCCTTTTTAGAAATTTAAATACAAGAAGGGGAGATTTCCAGCCCCCTGCTCCTACCCACATATACATGTATGTATATGTGCATGTATGGGCATTTATGTATATTTATGTGTATGTGAGTGGATGAGCCATTCCCCGTCTGTTTCCTAGCGCCACCTCGCTGAAGACAGGAAAAAAGTGATTCAGTATAATGATATTTACTATACTTTGAAGTTGTCTCCCGCATTAGTAAGGTAAAACAAGGAAACAGACGAAAGAATGGCCCAACCCACCCACATACAAATGCATATACATAAATGCCCACACACGCACATATACAAACATATACATTTCAACGTATACATACACTTACATACACAGACTTATACATACATACACATATACATATTCATACATGCTGCCTTCATCCATTCCTGCCACCACCCCGCCACACATGAATTGACACCTCTCCCCACACGTGCGTGCAAGGTAGCGCCAGGAAACGACAACAAAGGCCACATTCATTCACACTCAGTCTCTAACTAATGTGTAATGCACCGAAACCACAGCTCCCTTTCCACATCCAGGCCCCTGAAAACTTTCCATGGTTTACCCAAGAAGCTTCACATGTCCTGGGTCAATCCATTGAGAGCACAGCGACCCCAGTATACCACATCGTTCCAATTCACTCTATTCCTAGCACGCCTTTCATCCTCCTGCATGTTCAAGCCCCGATCACTCAAAATCTTTTTCACTCCATCCTTCCACCTCCAATTTGGTCTCCCACTTCTCCTCGTTCCCTCCACCTCTGACACATATATCCTCTTTGTCAATCTTTCCTCACTCATTCTCTCCATGTTATCAAACCATTTCAATACACCCTCTTCTGCTCTCTCAACCAAACTCTTTTTATTACCACACATCTCTCTTACCCTTTCATTACTTACTTGATCGAACCACTTCACACCACATACTGTCCTCAAGCATCTCATTTCCAACACATCCACCCTCCTCCACACTACCCCATTATAGCCCCTGCCTCCAACCATATAACATTGCTGGAACCACTATTCCTTCAAACATACCCATTTTTGCTCTCCAAGATAATGTTCTCGACTTCCACACATTCTTCAACGCTCCCACAACCTTAGCCCCCTCCCCCACCCTGTGACTCACTTCCTCTTCCATGGTTCCATCCACTGCCAAATCCACTCCCAGATATCTAATACACTTCACTTCCTCCAGTTTTTCTCCATTCAAAATTACCTCCCAATTTACTTGTCCTTCGACCCTACTGAACCTAATAACCTTTCTCTTATTCACATTTACTCTCGGCTTTCTTCTTTCACGCACTTTACCAAACTCATTCACCAACTTCTGCAGTTTCTCACCCAAATCAGCCACCAGCGATGTATCATAGGCGAACAACAACTGACTCACTTCCCAAGCCCTCTCATCCACAACAGACTGCATACTTGTCCCTCTCTCTACAACTCTTGCATTCACCTCCCTAACAACCCCATCCATAAACAAATTAAACAAACATGGAGACATCACACACCCCTGCCACGAACCGACATTCACTCACTTTCCTCTCTTCCTACTCGAACACATACCTTACATCCTCAATAAAACTTTTCACTGCTTCTAGCAACTTGCCTCCCACACAATATACTCTTAATACCTTCCACAGAGCATCTCTATCACTGCTATCAAATGACTTCTCCAGATCCATAAATGCTACATACAAATCCATTTGCTTTTCAAAGTATTTCTCACATACATTCTTCAAAGCAAACACCTGATCCACACATCCTCTTCCACTTCTGAAACCACATTGCTCCTTCCCAATCTTGTGCTCTGTACATGCCTTGACCCTCTCAATCAATACCCTCCCACATAATTTCCCAGGAATACTCAACAAACTTATACCTCTGCAGTTTGAACACTCACCCCTATCCCCTTTGCCTTTGTATAATGGCACTATACATGCATTATGCCAATCATCAGGCACTTCACCATAAGCCATACATATATTGAATATCCTTACCAACCAGTCAACAACACATTCACCCCCTTTTTTAATAAATTCCACAGCAATACCATCTAAACTCGCCGCCTTGCTGGCTTTCATCTTCCGCAAAGCTTTCACTACCTCTTCTCTGTTTACGAAATCATTCTCCCTGAACCTCTCACTTCGCACACCACCTCGACCAAAACACCCTACATCTGCCACTTTATCATCTAACACATTCAACAAACCTTCAAAATACTCACTCCATCTCCCTCTCACTTCACTACTACTCGTTATTACCTCCCCATTTGCCCCCTTCACCGATATTCCCATTTGTTCTCTTGTCTTACGCACTATATTTACCTCCTTCCAAAACATCTTTTTATCCTCCCTAACATTTAATGATACTCTCTCACCCCAACTCTCATTTGCCCTCTTTTTCACCTTTAGCACCTTTCTCTTGACCTCTTGAGTCTTTCTCTTATACATCTCCCAGTCATTTTCACTATTTCCCTACAAATATCGTCCAAATGCCTCACTCTCCTCTTTCACTAGCAATCTTATTTCTTTATCCCACCACTCACTACCCTTTCTAATCTGCCCACCTCCCACCTTCCTCATGCCACAGACATCTTTTGCACAAGCCATCACTGCTTCCCTAAATACATCCCATTCTTCCCTCACTCCCCTTACATCATTTGCTCACACCTTTTTCTATTCTGCACTCAATCTCTCCTGGTACTTTCTCACACAAACCTCCTTTCTAAGTTCACTTACTCTCACCACTCTCTTCACCCCAACATTCTCTCTTCTTTTCTGAAAACCTCTACATATCTTCACCTTTACCTCCACAAGATAATGGTCAGACATCCCTCCAGTTCCCCTTTCAGCACATTAATATCTGAAAGTCTCTCTTTTCCATGCCTATCAATTATCACGTAATCCAATAACGCTCTCTGGCCATCTCTCCTACTTACATACATATACTTATGCATGTATATCTCTCTTTTTAAGCATGTATTCCTAATCACCTGTCCTTTTTCATCACACAAATCAACAAGCTCTTCACCATTTCCATTTGCGACACTGAACACCCCATGTCCACCAATTATACCCTGAACTGCCACATTACTCACCTTTCCATTCGAATCACCTATCACTATAACCCTGTCCAGTGCATCAAAGCTGCTAACACACTCACTCAGCTGCTCCCAAAACACTTGCCTCTCATGATCTTTCTTCTCATGACCAGGTGCATAGGCACCAATAAACACCCATCTCTCTCCATCCACTTTTATTATAAAATACTCCTACTACTACTACTACTGCTACTACTACTACTACTTCTTTTCTTCTTTCATACTATTCGCCATTTCCCGCATTAGCGAGGTAGCGTTGAGAACAGAGGACTGGGCCCTTGAGGGAATATCCTCACCTGGGCCCCTTCTCTGTTCCCTCTTTTGGAAAATTAAAAAAAAAAAAAAAAGTGAGAGGGGAGGATTTCCAGCCCCCCGCTCCCTCCCCTTTTAGTCGCCTTCTACGACACGCAGGGAATACGTGGGAAGTATTCTTTCTCCCCTATCCCCAGGGATACTACTACTACTACTACTAATAATAATAATAATAATAATGGGTATGTTTGAAGAAATAGTGGTTCCAACACTGTTATATGGTTGCAAGGCGTAGGCTTTAGATAAAGTTGTGCAGAAGAGGGTGGATGTGTTGGAAATGAGATGTTTGAGGACAATATGTGGTGTGAGGTGGTTTGATCGAGTAAGTAATGAAAGGGTAAGAGAGATGTGTGGTAATAAAAAGAGTGTGGTTGAGAGAGCAGAAGAGGGTGTATAAAAATGGTTTGGTCACATGGAAAGAATGAGTGAGGAAAGATTGACAAAGAGGATATATGTGTTAGAGGTGGAGGGAATGAGGAGAAGTTGGAGACCAAATCGGAGGTGGAAGGATGGAAAGAAAAAGATCTTAAGCAATCGGGCCCTGAACATGCAGGATGGTTAAAGGCGTGCAAAGAATAGAGTGAATTGGAACAATGTGGTATACCGGGGTTGACGTGCTGTCAATGGACTGAACCAGAACACGTAATGCGTCTGGGGTAAACCATGGAAAATTTTGTGGGGCCTGGATGTGGAAAGGGAGCTATGGTTTCAGTACATTATACATGACAGCTAGAGACTGAGTGTGAACGAATGTGGCCTTTGTTGTCTTTTCCTAGCGCTACCTCGTGCACATGCAGGGGGAGGAGGTTGTCATTTCATGTGTGGCGGGGTGACAACAGGAATGAATGAAGGCGGCAAGTATGTATGTATATGTGTATATAAGTATGTCCGTGTATGTGTATATGTATGTATAATTTGAAATGTATAGGTATGTATATGTGCATGTGTGGACATGTATGTATACACATGTGTATGTGGGTGGGTTGGGCCATTCTTTCGTCTGTTTCCTTGTGCTACCTCGCTAATGCGGGAGACAGTGACAAAGTATAATAAAATATAAAATAAAAAAAACAATAATAATAATAATGATAATAATAATATTTTATATGGTAAGAATAGTTCAACAGTGAAATTTAACAATAATGATACTGCATATGGTAAGAATGGCGCAAAAAATGTGAGACTTAGGTTGGATTAATAATGTTACAGGCACTGTGATATGGTAATTTTGACAAAAGAAAAGTGTGACATCAGTGACAATCATTCACTAGACCAGTATGTCGAAAGATGCGTGAGCATTAGTATGTATGAGAATGTTGTAACTAATGATATAAGTAACCAAGGTTTTTTGGAAGTTAATCAATGGAAAGAATGAAATATCAAAAGAACACAGAATGTTTTCTTCACAAAGGTGATCTGTATATCTGAATACAGTAATCCTGGTGCAAACTTATCTCTAATGAGTGTTCATTGGGTGAAAATATAAATGCATCTGTATGACATACAAATGAAGGCCAACTAAATAACTTATAATAACGAATAACTGACAAAAAACTTAAATTACTTAATCTTTTTTACAGCGACAAAAAAAAAAAAAAAGTATCTCCTCCCTATGTATAATGTGCAAGTTCAAAGTTCCAGATGGAAATTTTGAAGAAAATCAACTTGGTGCAGGCAACAATTCATTGTGATAATCTAACAACCAAAAAGTGAAAGGAATTCTTAGACAATATGAGCACTGCTAAAATATCTGGCTGCCATAGTTTTAATAGATATATTACAAAAAGTTTGGTATTACCAATCATTAACTATGATCCTTGTCGTAAAAAATAAGACTAAAAATAATTCTGATAAACATCAGGAAAAGTACAACTTGTACTGAGCATGAGCCTGATTTCTCATTAACTGAGAAATGCCTTCCTTTTCTTCAAATTTCATTTTGGTCATTAATGTTTCCTTTTCATGCCATGTCACTTTGCTGTTGATATCAATACTGTTCCTGTTACCTCTGCTGTTACTGATACAACATGATTTTACTGTCATTAATGTATTTCAATCTACTTCTACAAGCTGTTGCTACTCAACTCAGCATAGTCTTTTTCATCAAAGTGCTTTGTTTTTAGTAGATGAGCATGTATTTGTTATATGTTGCTATTGTGAGACTCTCCATACTGCTGTAGTCACCATACTCTGTTCTTGTAGCAGTCCTGCCTATCATGAAAGCTTGGAGGAATATAACATGGTCTTTTGTTGAACACAGAGAACTGCAAAGGACAAGAGAATAAGCATTACCATTAAATAAAAAGGTAATACTGAGACCATTTGTATTAAAAGCTGCTAACAGGAAGAGATAAGATTTTACATGAAATTCTAACATCATATCAAGATTAGGTCATTCACATTAGGTACTGATGACGTAGGACCTGAAGTCTCTGACAAATGATGTCAACATCATGTAGAGATAAAGTCTTTAACATCAATACAATCAATATATTGGCATAAGATACAAAAGACACATGGATATAAAAGCCATTACATCAAACTCTAGTAACATAAGAGATGAGATCCTTGACACCAGAACTGTCTGTACATAAAGATAAATTTCCTAACATCAAATACAGAAGATTTATAGAAAGAACCCTTATATCATCTTCTGATGATATAAAGAAATAAGATCCTTAGGTTTAACTGTCAATATTACAAATCTTTCTAAACCTTAATATCACTGTCACGAGAACAGAACTTTAACATCAAGTTTTTTGTATGTCAAGTCACATAAAAAGATCAGGAGTTTCGCATCATCTGTTGACCATACGCAGACTTCAAATCAGAACATCAAATACTACCAATATACAGAAAGCAGGTCCTAAATACCATATATCTATCAGATATTTCAAAATATACAAATTGGATACCAACTGCTCACTGAGATAAGGATATGTACATATAAGATCTTTAGGTTCCAGCATTTTATTATAATAACTGCTCAATAGGAAATACAATCTACTCTCAAAACAATGAATGGAGCAAAATGAGAGACTGACCATTCATGCATGTCTTTGAAGTGAAGAAGCACCAGAAGCTAAACGCTGACTGGCCTAAAACACCCTGCATGCACAGCTCATCATTGGTTAAGCAAACATAAAAAAAAAAAAAAAGTATCTCCTCCCTATGTATAATGTGCAAGTTCAAAGTTCCAGATGGAAATTTTGAAGAAAATCAACTTGGTGCAGGCAACAATTCATTGTGATAATCTAACAACCAAAAAGTGAAAGGAATTCTTAGACAATATGAGCACTGCTAAAATATCTGGCTGCCATAGTTTTAATAGATATATTACAAAAAGTTTGGTATTACCAATCATTAACTATGATCCTTGTCGTAAAAAATAAGACTAAAAATAATTCTGATAAACATCAGGAAAAGTACAACTTGTACTGAGCATGAGCCTGATTTCTCATTAACTGAGAAATGCCTTCCTTTTCTTCAAATTTCATTTTGGTCATTAATGTTTCCTTTTCATGCCATGTCACTTTGCTGTTGATATCAATACTGTTCCTGTTACCTCTGCTGTTACTGATACAACATGATTTTACTGTCATTAATGTATTTCATCTACTTCTACAGTTGTTGCTACTCAACTCAGCATAGTCTTTTTCATCAAAGCTGCTTCTGTTTTTAGTAGATCCATGTATTTGTTATATGTTGCTATTGTGAGACTCTCCATACTGCTGTAGTCACCATACTCTGTTCTTGTAGCAGTCCTGCCTATCATGAAAGCTTGGAGGAATATAACATGGTCTTTTGTTGAACACAGAGAACTGCAAAGGACAAGAGAATAAGCATTACCATTAAATAAAAAGGTAATACTGAGACCATTTGTATTAAAAGCTGCTAACAGGAAGAGATAAGATTTTACATGAAATTCTAACATCATATCAAGATTAGGTCATTCACATTAGGTACTGATGACGTAGGACCTGAAGTCTCTGACAAATGATGTCAACATCATGTAGAGATAAAGTCTTTAACATCAATACAATCAATATATTGGCATAAGATACAAAAGACACATGGATATAAAAGCCATTACATCAAACTCTAGTAACATAAGAGATGAGATCCTTGACACCAGAACTGTCTGTACATAAAGATAAATTTCCTAACATCAAATACAGAAGATTTATAGAAAGAACCCTTATATCATCTTCTGATGATATAAAGAAATAAGATCCTTAGGTTTAACTGTCAATATTACAAATCTTTCTAAACCTTAATATCACTGTCACGAGAACAGAACTTTAACATCAAGTTTTTTGTATGTCAAGTCACATAAAAAGATCAGGAGTTTCGCATCATCTGTTGACCATACGCAGACTTCAAATCAGAACATCAAATACTACCAATATACAGAAAGCAGGTCCTAAATACCATATATCTATCAGATATTTCAAAATATACAAATTGGATACCAACTGCTCACTGAGATAAGGATATGTACATATAAGATCTTTAGGTTCCAGCATTTTATTATAATAACTGCTCAATAGGAAATACAATCTACTCTCAAAACAATGAATGGAGCAAAATGAGAGACTGACCATTCATGCATGTCTTTGAAGTGAAGAAGCACCAGAAGCTAAACGCTGACTGGCCTAAAACACCCTGCATGCACAGCTCATCATTGGTTAAGCAAACATAAAAAAAAAAAAAAAGTATCTCCTCCCTATGTATAATGTGCAAGTTCAAAGTTCCAGATGGAAATTTTGAAGAAAATCAACTTGGTGCAGGCAACAATTCATTGTGATAATCTAACAACCAAAAAGTGAAAGGAATTCTTAGACAATATGAGCACTGCTAAAATATCTGGCTGCCATAGTTTTAATAGATATATTACGAAAAGTTTGGTATTACCAATCATTAACTATGATCCTTGTCGTAAAAAATAAGACTAAAAATAATTCTGATAAACATCAGGAAAAGTACAACTTGTACTGAGCATGAGCCTGATTTCTCATTAACTGAGAAATGCCTTCCTTTTCTTCAAATTTCATTTTGGTCATTAATGTTTCCTTTTCATGCCATGTCACTTTCCTGTTGATATCAATACTGTTCCTGTTACCTCTGCTGTTACTGATACAACATGATTTTACTGTCATTAATGTATTTCATCTACTTCTACAGCTGTTGCTACTCAACTCAGCATAGTCTTTTTCATCAAAGCTGCTTCTGTTTTTAGTAGGATGAGCATGTATTTGTTATATGTTGCTATTGTGAGACTCTCCATACTGCTGTAGTCACCATACTCTGTTCTTGTAGCAGTCTGCCTATCATGAAAGCTTGGAGGAATATAACATGGTCTTTTGTTGAACACAGAGAACTGCAAAGGACAAGAGAATAAGCATTACCATTAAATAAAAAGGTAATACTGAGACCATTTGTATTAAAAGCTGCTAACAGGAAGAGATAAGATTTTACATGAAATTCTAACATCATATCAAGATTAGGTCATTCACATTAGGTACTGATGACGTAGGACTGAAGTCTCTGACAAATGATGTCAACATCATGTAGAGATAAAGTCTTTAACATCAGATACAATCAATATATTGGCATAAGATACAAAAGACACATGGATATAAAAGCCATTACATCAAACTCTAGTAACATAAGAGATGAGATCCTTGACACCAGAACTGTCTGTACATAAAGATAAATTTCCTAACATCAAATACAGAAGATTTATAGAAAGAACCCTTATATCATCTTCTGATGATATAAAGAAATAAGATCCTTAGGTTTAACTGTCAATATTACAAATCTTTCTAAACCTTAATATCACTGTCACGAGAACAGAACTTTAACATCAAGTTTTTTGTATGTCAAGTCACATAAAAAGATCAGGAGTTTCGCATCATCTGTTGACCATACGCAGACTTCAAATCAGAACATCAAATACTACCAATATACAGAAAGCAGGTCCTAAATACCATATATCTATCAGATATTTCAAAATATACAAATTGGATACCAACTGCTCACTGAGATAAGGATATGTACATATAAGATCTTTAGGTTCCAGCATTTTATTATAATAACTGCTCAATAGGAAATACAATCTACTCTCAAAACAATGAATGGAGCAAATGAGAGACTGACCATTCATGCATGTCTTTGAAGTGAAGAAGCACCAGAAGCTAAACGCTGACTGGCCTAAAACACCCTGCATGCACAGCTCATCATTGGTTAAGCAAACATAAAAAAAAAAAATGGTGGAGGTGATTCATTCACTTAAACTTACATTTGTTCCACTAAAGAGTTCTAAAAAGAAAAAAAAAAAAACCAGCTCTCAATGGGGTATCCATGTAAAATACATCTTTATTCATCATTACCCTGAGACCAATTTCTATGAAACAATCTTGATGTTACCCAGGACCTTTCAAAAGGCTCCTACAGCTAAAAGCCTGTACTCCATCCTGTAGTAGGGAAAAGTAGTTTCCTTTGGAGAAAGAAGCTCTTCGAGAAGACAACTCTCAATGCTGTGCTGGTAAGTGGATATATATACTTATATACATTTATTCATTTATTATACTTTATCGCTGTCTCCCACGTTAGCGAAGTAGCACAAAGAAACAGATGAAAGAATGGCCCAACCCACCCGCATACACATGTATATACATAAATGCCCACACACAATATACATACCCACACATTTCAATGTATACATACACATACACATACATACATACATATATACACATGAACTGGCATCCCCCTTCTCCCGTGTGCGTGCGAGGCAGCGCTAGGAAAAGGCAACATTCGTTCACACTCTCCAGCTGTCATGTGCAATGCACTGATACCACAGCTCCCTTTCCACATCCAAGCCCCACAAAACTTTCCATGCTTTACCCCAGATGCTTCACATGTCCTGGTTCAATCCATTGACAGCACGTCGATCCCGGTATACCACATCGTTTCAATTCACTCTATTCCTTGCACACCTTTCACCCTCCTGTTTGTTCAGGCCTCGATTGCTGAAAATCTTTTCACTCCATCCTTCCACCTTCAATTTGGTCTCCCACTTCTCTCATTGTCTCCACCTCTGACACATATGTCTTCCTTTGTCAATCTTTCCTCACTCATTCTCTCCATGTGACCAAACCATTTCAATACACCCTCTTCTGCTCTCTCAACCACACTCTTATTATTACCACACTCCTCTCTCTTACCCTTTCATAACTTACTTGATCAAACCACCTCACACAACATATTGTCCTCAAACATATCATTTCCAACACATCCACCCTCCTCCTCACAACCCTAACTATAGTCCATGCCTCACAACCGTATAACATTGTTGGAACCACCATTCCTTCAAACATACCCATTTTTGCTCTCCAAGATAACTTTCTCACCTTCCACACATTCTTCAATGCTCTCAAAACCTTCGCCCTCTCCCCACCCTGTGACACACTTCCACTTCCATGGTACCATCCACTGCCAAATCCACTTCTGGATTTCTAAAACACTTCACTTCCTCCACTTTTTCTCCATTCAGACTTACCTCCCAATTTACTTCTCCCTCAACCCTACTGAACATAATAACCTTGCTCTTATTCACATTTACTCTCAGCTTCCTCTTTCACACACTTTACTAAACTCAGTCACCAACTTCTGCAGTTTCTCATACGAAACAGCCACAGCACTGTATCATCAGAAAACACCAACTGACACTTCCCAAGCCCTCTCATCTACAACAGACTGCATACTAGCCCATCTCTCCAAAACTCTTGCATTCACCTCCCCAATAACCAAATCCACAAACAAATTAAACAACCATGGAGACATCACGCACCCTGCCGCAAACCTACATTCACTGGAAACAAATCACTTTCCTTTCTTCTGACTCGTACACAAGCCTTACATCCTTGATAAAAACTTTTCACTGCTTCTTGCAACTTACCTCCCACACCATATACTCTTAATACCTTCCACAGTGCATTTCTATCAACTCTATCATATGCCTTCTCCAGATCCATAAATGTTACATAGAAATCCATCTGTTTCTCTAAGTATTTCTCACATACACTCTTCAAAGCAAACACCTGATCCACACATCCTCTACCACTTCTGAAACCACACTGCTCTTCCCTGATCTGATGCTCTGTACATGCCTTCACCCTCTCAATCAATACCCTCGAATATAATTTCCCAGGAATACTCAACAAACATATACATATGTAATCTGAACACTCACCTTTATCCCATTTGCCTTTGTACAATGGCACTATGCATGCATTCTGCCAATCCTCAGGCACTTCATCATGAACCACACATAAATTGAAAATCCTCACCAACCCTACTTACCACATATTCCCTGCGTGTCGTAGAAGGCAACTAAAAGGGGAGGGAGCAGGGGGCTGGAAATCCTCCCCTATCATTTTTGATTTTCCGAAACAAGGAACAGAGAAGGGGGCCAAGTGAGGATTTCCTTCAAAGGCTCAGTCCTCTGTTCTTAACGCTATCTCACTAAAGTGGGAAATGGCGAATAGTATGGAAAAGAAAATATACATATATATATTCATTTATTTTTTTATTATATCCCTGGGGTTAGGGGAGAAAGAACACTTCCCACGTATTCCCTGCGTGTTGTAGAAGGCAACTAAAAGGGGAGGGAGCGGGAGGCTGGAAATCCTCCCCTCTTATTACTTTATTGATTTTCCAAAAGAGGGAACAGAGAAGGGGGCCAGGTGAAGATATTCCCTCAAAGGCCCAGTCCTCTGTTCTTAACGCTACCTCGATAATGCGGGAAATGGCGAATAGTTTGAAAGAAAGATTTATTTATTCATTTATTTATTCATTAATTACACTTTGTCGCTGTCTTCCGCGTTAGCGAGGTAGCACAAGGAAACAGACGAAAGAAAGGCCTAACCCAACCACATACACATGTACATACCTACATGTCCACACATGTACATATACACACCTATACATCTCAACGTATACATATATATATATATATATATATATATATATATATATATATATATATATTTTTTTATTTTATTATACTTTGTCGCTGTCTCCCGCGTTTGCGAGGTAGCGCAAGGAAACAGACGAAAGAAATGGCCCAACCCCCCCCATACACATGTATATACATACGTCCACACACGCAAATATACATACCTACACAGCCTTCCATGGTTTACCCCAGACGCTTCACATGCCTTGGTTCAATCCACTGACAGCACGTCAACCCCGGTATACCACATCGCTCCAATTCACTCTATTCCTTGCCCTCCTTTCATCCTCCTGCATGTTCAGGCCCCGATCACACAAAATCTTTTTCACTCCATCTTTCCACCTCCAATTTGGTCTCCTTCTTCTCCTCGTTCCCTCCACCTCCGACACATATATCCTCTTGGTCAATCTTTCCTCACTCATTCTCTCCATGTGCCCAAACCACTTCAAAACACCCTCTTCTGCTCTCTCAACCACGCTCTTTTTATTTCCACACATCTCTCTTACCCTTACGTTACTCACTCAATCAAACCACCTCACACCACACACTGTCCTCAGACATCTCATTTCCAGCACATCCATCCTCCTGCGCACAACTCTATCCATAGCCCACGCCTTGCAACCATACAACATTGTTGGAACCACTATTCCTTCAAACATACCCATTTTTGCTTTCTGAGATAATGTTCTCGACTTCCACACATTCTTCAAGGCCCCCAGAATTTTCGCCCCCTCAACCACCCTATGATCCACTTCCGCTTCCATGGTTCCATCCGCTGCCAGATCCACTCCCAGATATCTAAAACACTTTACTTCCTCCAGTTTTTCTCCATTCAAACTCACCTCCCAATTGACTTGACCCTCAACCCTACTGTACCTAATAACCTTGCTCTTATTCACATTTACTCTTAACTTTCTTCTTCCACACACTTTACCAAACTCAGTCACCAGCTTCTGCAGTTTCTCACATGAATCAGCCACCAGCGCTGTATCATCAGCGAACAACAACTGACTCACTTCCCAAGCTCTCTCATCCCCAACAGACTTCATACTTGCCCCTCTTTCCAAAACTCTTGCATTTACCTCCCTAACAACCCCATCCATAAACAAATTAAACAACCATGGAGATATCACACACCCCTGCCGCAAACCTACATTCACTGAGAACCAATCACTTTCCTCTCTTCCTACACGTACACATGCCTTACTCCTCGATATATATATATATATATATATATATATATATATATATATATATATATATATATATACACACAATTCACTCTGTCGCCCTTATTCATTCCCGTCGCCACCCCGCTACACATGAAATGACAACCCCCTCCCCCCTCATGTGTGCGAGGTAGCACTAGGAAAAGACATCAAAGGCCACATTCGTTCACACTCAGTCTCTAGCTGTCATGTATAATGCACCGAAACCACATCTCCCTTTCCACATCCAGGCCCCACAGAACTTTCCATGGTTTACCCCAAATGCTTCACATGCCCTGGTTCAATCCATTGACAGCACATCGACCTCGGTATACCACATAGTTCCAATTCACTCTATTCCTTGCACACCTTTCACCCTCCTGCATGTTCAGGCCCTGATCACTCAAAATCTTTTTCACTCCATCTTTCCACCTCCAATATGGTCTCGCCCATCTCCTCGTTCCCTCCACCTCTGTCACATATATCCTCTTTGTCAATCTTTCCTCACTCATTCTCTCCATGTGACCAAACCATTTCAAAACACCCTCTTCTGCTCTCTCAACCACTCTCATTTTATTACCACACATCTCTCTTACCCTTTTATTACTTACTCAGTCAAACCACCTCACACCACATATTGTCCTCAAACATCTCATTTCCAACACATCCACCCTCCTCCGCAAAGCTCTATCTATAGCCCATGCCTCGCAACCGTATAACATTGTCAGAAACACTATTCCTTCAACATACCCATTTTTGCTTTTCGAGTTAATGTTCTCACCTTCCACATATATATATATATATATATATATATATATATATATATATATATATATATATATATATATATATATATATAATGTATGTATGACTCATACTGAGGTGCCTGAGGATTGGCGGAATGCTTGCATAGTGCCATTGTACAAAGGCAAAGGGGATAAAAGTGAGTGCTCAAATTACAGAGGCATAAGTTTGTTGAGTATTCATTGGAAATCATATGGGAGGGTATTGATTGAGAGGGTGAAGGCATGTACAGAGCATCAGACTGGGGAAGAGTAGTGTGGTTTCAGAAGTGGTAGAGGATGTGTGGATCAGGTGTTTGCTTTGAAGAATGTATGTGAGAAATACTTAGAAAAGCAAGTGGATCTGTTAGCAGCATTTATGGATCTGGAGAAGGCATATGATAGAGTTGATAGAGATGCTCTGTGGAAGGTATTAAGAATATATGGTAGGGGAGGCAAGTTGTTAGAAGCAGTAAAAAGTTTTTATCGAGGATGTAAGGCATGTGTACGAGTAGGAAGAGAGGATAGTGATTGGTTCTCAGTGAATGTTGGTTTGCGGCAGGGGTGTATGATGTCTCCATGGTTGTTCAATTTGTATATGGATGGGGTTGTTAAGGAGGTGAATGCAAAAGGTATGGAAAGAGGGGCAAGTATGCAGTCTGTTGTCGATGAGAGAGCTTGGGTAGTGAGTCAGTTGTTGTTCACTGATGATACAGCGCTGGTGGCTGATTCGGGTGAGAAACTGCAGAAGCTGGTGACTGAGTTTGGTAAAGTGTGTGAAAGAAGAAAGCTGAGAGTAAATGTGAATAAGAGCAAGGTAATAATATTAGGTACAGTAGGGTTGAGGGACAAGTCAATTGGGAGGTAAGTTTGAATGGAGAAAAACTGGAGGAAGTGAAGTCCTTTAGATATCTGGGAGTAGATTTGGCAGCGGATAGAACCATGGAAGCAGAGGTGAATCATAGAGTGGGGGAGGGGACAAAAGTTCTGGGAGCATTGAAAAATGTGTGGAAGTTGAGAACGTTATCTTGGAAAGCAAAAATGGGTATGTTTGAAGGAATAGTGGTTCCAACAATGTTGTATGTTTGTGAGGCGTGGGCTATAGATACAGCTGTGCGAAGAAGGGTAGATGTGCTGAAAATGAGATGTTTGAGGACAATATGCGGTGTGAGGTGGTTTGATCGAGTAAGTAATGAAAGGGTAAGAGAGATGTGTGGTAATAAAGAGTGTGGTTGAGAGAGCAGAAGAGGGTGTTTTGAAATGGTTTGGTCACATGGAGAGAATGAGTGAGGAAAGATTGACAACGAGGATATATGTATCAGAGGTGGAGGGAACGTGGAGAAGTGGGAGACCAAATTGGAGGTGGAAAGATGGAGTAAAAAAGATTTTGAGTAATCAGGGCCTGAACATTCAGAAGGTGAAAGGTGTGCAAGGAGTAGAGTGAATTGGAACGATGTGGTACACCCAGGTCGACGTGCTGTCAATGGATTGAACCAGGGCATGTGAAGCGCTTGGGGTAAACCAAGGAAAGTTTTGTGGGGCCTGGATGTGGAAAGGAGCTGTAGTTTCGGTGTATTATACATGACAGCTAGAGATTAAGTGTGAACGAATGTGGCCTTTGTTATCTTTTCCTAGCGTTACCTCGCTCACATGCGGGGTGAGGGTGTTGTCATTTCATGTGTGGTGGGGTGGCGACCGGAATGAATAAGTGCAGACAGTATGAGTTATTAACATGTGTATATATGTATATGTCTGTGTGTGTATACATATATATACATTGAGACGTATAGGTATGTATATGTGCGTGTGTGGACGTGTATGTATATACATGAGTATGTGGATGTGTTGGGCCATTCTTTCATCTGTTACCTTGCGCTACCTCGCTAACGCAGGAGACAAAGTACAATAGAAAAACAAAAATGAAATAATATATATGTGTGGATCAGGTGTTTGCTTTGAAGAATGTATGTGAGAAATACTTAGAAAAGCAAATGGATTTGTATGTAGCATTTATGGATCTGGAGAAGGCATATGATAGAGTTGATAGAGATGCTCTGTGGAAGGTATTAAGAATATATGGTGTGGGAGGCAAGTTGTTAGAAGCAGTGAAAAGTTTTTATCGAGGATGTAAGGCATGTGTACGTGTAGGAAGAGAGGAAAGTGATTGGTTCTCAGTGAATGTAGGTTTGCGGCAGGGGTGTGTGATGTCTCCATGGTTGTTAAATTTGTTTATGGATGGGGTTGTTAGGGAGGTAAATACAAGAGTTTTGGAAAGAGGGGCAAGTATGAAGTCTGTTGGGGATGAGAGAGCTTGGGAAGTGAGTCAGTTGTTGTTCGCTGATGATACAGCGCTGGTGGCTGATTCATGTGAGAAACTGCAGAAGCTGGTGACTGAGTTTGGTAAAGTGTGTGAAAGAAGAAAGTTAAGAGTAAATGTGAATAAGAGCAAGGTTATTAGGTACAGTAGGGTTGAGGGTCAAGTCAATTGGGAGGTAAGTTTGAATGGAGAAAAACTGGAGGAAGTAAAGTGTTTTAGATATCTGGGAGTGGATCTGGCAGTGGATGGAACCATGGAAGCGGAAGTGGATCATAGGGTGGGGGAGGGGGCGAAAATCCTGGGAGCCTTGAAGAATGTGTGGAAGTCGAGAACATTATCTCGGAAAGCAAAAATGGGTATGTTTGAAGGAATAGTGGTTCCAACAATGTTGTATGGTTGCGAGGCATGGGCTATGGATAGAGTTGTGTGCAGGAGGATGGATGTGCTGGAAATGAGATGTTTGAGGACAATGTGTGGTGTGAGGTGGTTTGATCGAGTAAGTAATGTAAGGGTAAGAGAGATGTGTGGAAATAAAAAGAGCATGGTTGAGAGAGCAGAAGAGGGTGTTTTGAAATGGTTTGGGCACATGGAGAGAATGAGTGAGGAGAGATTGACCAAGAGGATATATGTGTCGGAGGTGGAGGGAACGAGGAGAAGTGGGACACCAAATTGGAGGTGGAAAGATGGAGTGAAAAAGATTTTGTGTGATCAGGGCCTGAACATGCAGGAGGGTGAAAGGAGGGCAAGGAATAGAGTGAATTGGATCGATGTGGTATACCGGGGGTGACGTGCTGTCAGTGGATTGAATCAGGGCATGTGAAGCGTCCGGGGTAAACCATGGAAAGCTGTGTAGGTATGTATATTTGCATGTGTGGACGTATGTATATACATGTGTATGGGGGTGGGTTGGGCCATTTCTTTCGTCTGTTTCCTTGCGCTACCTCGCAAACGCGGGAGACAGCGACAAAGCAAAAAAAAAAAAAAAAAAAAATATATATATATATATATATATATATATATATATATATATATATATATATATATATATATATATATATATATATATTATCTATTTTTTTTTTGCTTTCTCGCTGTCTCCCGTGTTAGTCAGGTAGCGCAACGAAACTGACGAAAGAATGGCCCAAACCACCTACATACACATGCATATACATACACGTCCACACACACAAAGATACATACCTATACATCTCAACGTATACATATATATATATACACACAGACATATACATATATACACATGTACATAATTCATACTGTCTGCCTTTATTCATTCCCAATGCCACCCCACCACACATGAAAATAACAACCCCCTCCCTCCACATGTATGCGAGGTAGCACTAGGAAAAGAAAACAAAGGCCACATTCGTTCACACACTGTCTCTAGCTGTCATGTACGAATGCACCGAAACTACAGCCCTGTTTCCACATCCAGGCTTCACATGCCCTGGTTCAATCCACTGACAGCACGTCGACCACGGTATACCACATTGTTCCAATCCACTGTATTCCTTGAACATCTTTCACCCTCCTGCATGTTTAGGTCACGATCACTCAAAATCTTTTTCACTCCATCTTTCTACCTCCAATTTGGTCTCCCACTTCTCATTCCCTACACCTCTGACACATATAACCTCTTGGCCAATCTTTCCTCACTCATTCTCTCCGTGTGACCAAACCATTTCAAAACACCCTCTTCTGCTCTCTCAACCACACTCTTTTTATTACCACACATCTCTCTTACCCTTACATTACTTACTCGATCAAACCACCTCACACCACATATTGTCCTCAAACATCACACTTCCAGCACATCCACCCACCTCCACACAACTCTATGTACAGCCCACGTCTCGCAACCATATAACATTGTTGGAACCACTATTCCTTCAAACATGCCCATTTTTTGCTTTCCAAGATAATGTTCTCTACTTCCACACATTTTTCAATGCTCCCAGAACTTTCGCCGCCTCCCCCACCCTATGATTCACTTCCACTTCCATGGTTCCATCTGCTGCCAAATCCACTCCCAGATATCTAAAACACTTTACTTCCTCCAGTTTTTCTCCATTCAAACCTACCTCCCAATTGACTTGACCCTCAACCCTACTGTACCTAATAACCTTGCTCTTATTCACATTTACTCTTAACTTTCTTCTTTCACACACTTTACCAAACTCAGTCACCAGCTTCTGTAGTTTCTCACATGAATCAGCCACCAGCACTGTATCATCAGTGAACAACAACTGACTCACTTCCCAAGCTCTCTCATCCACAACAGACTTCATACTTGCCCCTCTTTCCAAAACTCTTGCATTCACCTCCCTAACAACCCCATCCATGAACAAATTAAACAACCATGGAGACATCACACACCCCTGCCGCAAACCTACATTCACTGAGAACCAATCACTTTCCTCTCTTCCTACACATACACATGCCTTACAACCTCGATAAAAACTTTTCACTGCTTCTAACAACTTGCCTCCCACACCATATATTCTTAATACCTTCCACAGAGCATTTCTATCAACTCTATCATATGCCTTCTCAAGATCCATAAATGCTACATACAAATCCATTTGCTTTTCTAAGTATTTCTCACATACATTCTTCAACGCAAACACCTGATCCACACATCCTCTACCACTTCTGAAACCACACTGCTCTTCCCCAATCTGATGCTCTGTACATGCCTTCACCCTCTCAATCAATACCCTCCCATATAATTTACCAGGAATACTCAACAAACTTATACCTCTGAAATTTGAGCACTCACTCTTGTTCCCTTTGCCTTTGTACAATGGCACTATGCACGTATTCCGCCAATCCTCAGGCACCTCACCATGAGTCATACATACATTAAATAACCTTACCAACCAGTCAATAATACAGTCACTCCCTTTTTTAATAAATTCCACTGCAATACCATCCAAACCTGCTGCCTTGCCGGCTTTCATCTTCCACAAAGCTTTTACTACCTCTTCTCTGTTTACCAAATCATTTTCCCTAACCCTCTCACTTTGCACACCACCTCGACCAAAACACCCTATATCTGCCATTCCATCATCAAACACATTCAACAAACCTTCAAAATACTCACTCCATCTCTTTCTCACATCACCACTACTTGTTATCACCTCCCCATTTGCGCCCTTCACTGAAGTTCCCATTTGCTCCCTTGTCTTACGCACTTTATTTACCTCCTTCCAGAATATCTTTTTTTTCTCCCTAAAATCTAATGATACTCTCTCATCCCAACTCTCATTTGCCCTCTTTTTCACCCCTTGCACCTTTGTCTTGACCTCCTGTCTCTTTCTTTTACACATCTCCCACTCAATATATATATATATATATATATATATATATATATATATATATATATATATATATATATATATACATATATATATATATATATATCTATATGTATATAGCATTAACTGGATGGCCTTGATTAGGGCCTCAGCTACCCGTGCAGCTGATAATGGAACACTCTAATTTTTAGATGTATCATGTAAATTTTTTTTTTTTTTTTTTTTTTTTTAAAAGAAGGAACAGAGAAGAGGGCCAGGTGAGGATTTTCCTCAAAGGCCCAGTCCTCTGTTCTTAACGCTACCTCGCTGTCGCGGGAAATAGCGGATAGTATGAAAAAAAAAATCATGTAAATTCCATAATAAACCTTTAAGCACTCAATTATCTTACAAATCACCTGGAAATTTCTGCCAAGAAGAATTACTGCACTATATTTCTCATGCAAATCGCGAAATAATAATTTGTGTAATGCTAGGCAAAACCTTTGGGATTCTAATGGCATTAACTCTGCTGGCCATATCCTTAAGCAATAAATCTGTTAAATCCTTTTATTGGAAACGGATGCTTATTACTGCACTGTTTTTCATTTGAAAAGCACTCTTTATTTAGAAAGACCAGAAAGTATGGCAACGCATCACTGAATGACCACAAAATAAAATCATAGAAATGTGTACAGATAACAAATTGCTAATATAAACATTTTTCATTAGTAGACCAAATTATATGCTGCAATTAATATTCTATTCTCAATACATTATAATACAACTGCAAAGCAAAATTGTTCAATATCTAGAGCTACTAAAATGCAAGACTGAAAATCTCAGTTGCTAAGGAAGGTGAGGATTTCATCCTTATGTGTATTTTTACAAGTGTTTAACCTAATTTTAAATCAATTAACCCCATATTCATCCCTTACAGTCACAGCCACCACCATTTTTGTCTTATCTGATCTAACAGAATGAAATATATTTCTCTAAATAAAGATCAGCACTTATCCTTGGCACCTTTGACTGCATACTCTAAGCCCTACACTCGCAATGCAAAATATGATTACTCACTGTAAAACTAGTTTCCTTGCGGAGCTAAACTGACAAATTACCATCATTTACGAGTTGGTGCTAAAAGTAACTCAAAGTGAACCCAATATAGAAGTTTGTTAAATCCCTCCAGTGAGCTGACTTAAGCCTTTACAGTGAACTGATTTGAACCTCCTAGTGAGCTGGCTGACTTGAGACCAGCTGATGTTTACATTATACAACCGATGGGCTAGTTTGTGTTGACAACAAAAATAGGATACGTAACTAAATATATATCTATGGGACGACCAAAATAATTTAGTATTTGACCTATTACAATTCACACTGTACCAGTCGAGATAATTTGTTCGTATATATATATATATATATATATATATATATATATATATATATATATATATATATATATATATATATATATATATATATATATATATATATATATGCGACAAAAAAAAATATATATATATATAAAAAGTATCAAAAAAAAAAAAATATATATTTTTTTTTTTTTTTTTTTGCAGCTGTCTCCCGCGTTTGCGAGGTAGCGCAAGGAAACAGACGAAAGAAATGGCCCAACCCACCCCCATACACATGTATATACATACGTCCACACACGCAATATACATACCTACACAGCTTTCCATGGTTTACCCCAGACGCTTCACATGCCTTGATTCAATCCACTGACATCACGTCAACCCCGGTATACCACATCGCTCCAATTCACTCTATTCCTTGCCCTCCTTTCACCCTCCTGCATGTTCAGGCCCCGATCACACAAAATCTTTTTCACTCCATCTTTCCACCTCCAATTTGGTCTCCCTCTTCTCCTCGTTCCCTCCACCTCCGACACATATATCCTCTTGGTCAATCTTTCCTCACTCATTCTCTCCATGTGACCAAACCATTTCAAAACACCCTCTTCTGCTCTCTCAACCACGCTCTTTTTATTTCCACACATCTCTCTTACCCTTACGTTACTTGCTCGATCAAACCACCTCACACCACACATTGTCCTCAAACATCTCATTTCCAGCACATCCATCCCCCTGCGCACAACTCTATCGATAGTCCACGCCTCGCAACCATACAACATTGTTGGAACCACTATTCCTTCAAACATACCCATTTTTGCTTTCCGAGATAATGTTCTCGACTTCCACACATTCTTCAAGGCTCCCAGAATTTTCGCCCCCTCCCCCACCCTATGATCCACTTCCGCTTCCATGGTTCCATCCGCTGCCAGATCCACTCCCAGATATCTAAAACACTTCACTTCCTCCAGTTTTTCTCCATTCAAACTCACCTCCCAATTGACTTGACCCTCAACCCTACTGTACCTAATAACCTTGCTCTTATTCACATTTACTCTTAACTTTCTTCTTTCAGTCACCAGCTTCTGCAGTTTCTCACATGAATCAGCCACCAGCGCTGTATCATCAGCGAACAACAACTGACTCACTTCCCAAGCTCTCTCATCCCCAACAAACTTCATACTTGCCCCTCTTTCCAAAACTCTTGCATTCACCTCCCTAACAACCCCATCCATAAACAAATTAAACAACCATGGAGACATCACACACCCCTGCCGCAAACCTACATTCACTGAGAACCAATCACTTTCCTCTCTTCCTACACGTACACATGCCTTACATCCTCGATAAAAACTTTTCACTGCTTCTAACAACTTGCCTCCCACACCATATATTCTTAATACCTTCCACAGAGCATCTCTATCAACTCTATCATATGCCTTCTCCAGATCCATAAATGCTACATACAAATCCATTTGCTTTTCTAAGTATTTCTCACATACATTCTTCAAAGCAAACACCTGATCCACACATCCTCTACCACTTCTGAAACCACACTGCTCTTCCCCAATCTGATGCTCTGTACATGCCTTCACCCTCTCAATCAACACCCTCCCATATAATTTGCCAGGAATACTTAACAAACTTATACCTCTATAATTTGAGCACTCACTCTTATCCCCTTTGCCTTTGTACAATGGCACTATGCACGCATTCCGCCAATCCTCAGGCACCTCACCATGAGTCATACATACATTAAATAACCTTACCAACCAGTCAACAATACAGTCACCCCCTTTTTTAATAAATTCCACTGCAATACCATCCAAACCTGCTGCCTTGCCGGCTTTCATCTTCCGCATAGCTTTTACTACCTCTTATCTGTTTACCAAATCATTTTCCCTAACCCTCTCACTTTGCACACCACCTCGACCAAAACACCCTATATCTGCCACTCTATCATCAAACACATTCAACAAACCTTCAAAATACTCACTCCATCTCCTTCTCACATCACCACTACTTGTTATCACCTCCCCATTTGCGCCCTTCACTGAAGTTCCCATTTGCTCCCTTGTCTTACGCACTTTATTTACCTCCTTCCAGAACATCTTTTTATTCTCCCTAAAATTTAATGATACTCTCTCACCCCAACTCTCATTTGCCCTTTTTTTCACCTCTTGCACCTTTCTCTTGACCTCCTGTCTCTTTCTTTTATACGTCTCCCACTCAATTGCATTTTTTCCCTGCAAAAATCGTCCAAATGCCTCTCTCTTCTCTTTCACTAATACTCTTACTTCTTCATCCCACCACTCACTACCCTTTCTAATCAACCCACCTCCCACTCTTCTCATGCCACAAGCATCTTTTGCGCAATCCATCACTGATTCCCTAAATACATCCCATTCCTCCCCCACTCCCCTTACTTCCATTGTTCTCACCTTTTTCCATTCTGTACTCAGTCTCTCCTGGTACTTCCTCACACAAGTCTCCTTCCCAAGCTCACTTACTCTCACCACCCTCTTCACCCCAACATTCACTCTTCTTTTCTGGAAACCCATACAAATCTTCACCTTAGCCTCCACAATTAAATGATCAGACATCCCTCCAGTTGCACCTCTCAGCACATTAACATCCAAAAGTCTCTCTTTCGCGCGCCTGTCAATTAACACGTAATCCAATAACGCTCTCTGGCCATCTCTCCTACTTACATAAGTATACTTATGTATATCTCGCTTTTTAAACCAGGTATTCCCAATCATCAGTCCTTTTTCCGCACATAAATCTACAAGCTCTTCACCATTTCCATTTAGAACACTGAACACCCCATGTATACCAATTATTCCCTCAACTGCCACATTACTCACCTTTGCATTCAAATCATCCAACACTATAACCCGGTCTCGTGCATCAAAACCACTAACACACTCATTCAGCTGCTCCCAAAACACTTGCCTCTCATGATCTTTCTTCTCATGCCCAGGTGCATATGCACCAATAATCACCCATCTCTCTCCATCAACTTTCAGTTTTACACATATTAATCGAGAATTTACTTTCTTACATTCTATCACATACTTCCACAACTCCTGTTTCAGGAGTACTACTACTCCTTCCCTCGCTCTTGTCCTCTCACTAACCCCTGACTTTACTCCCAAGACATTCCCAAACCACTCTTCCCCTTCACCCTTGAGCTTCGTTTCACTCAGAGCCAAAACATCCAGGTTCCCTTCATCAAAAATACTACCTATCTCTCCTTTTTTATATCTTGGTTACATCCACACACATTTAGGCACCCCAATCTGAGCCTTCGAGGAGGATGAGCACTCCCCGCGTGACTCCTTCTTCTGTTTCCCATTTTAGAAAGTTAAAAAAATACAAGGAGGTGAGGATTTCTGGCCCCCCGATCCCGTCCCCTCTAGTCGCTTTCTACGACACGCGAGGAATGCGTGGGAAGTATTCTTTCACCCCTATCCCCAGGGATAATATACATATATATATACACATACACACACACACACACACACACGCACATACACACACACACACACACACACACATATATATATACATATATATATATATATATATATATATATATATATATATATATATATATATATATATATATATATATATATATATATATATATATATATATATATACATATATATATATATATATATATATATATATATATATATATATATATATATATATATATATATATATATATATTTTTTTTTTTCTTTTTTGCTTTGTCGCTGTCTCCCGCGTTTGCGAGGTAGCGCAAGGAAACAGACGAAAGAAATGGCCCAACCCACCCCCATACACATGCCTTGATTCAATCCACTGACAGCACGTCAACCCGGTATACCACATCGCTCCAATTCACTCTATTCTTTGCCCTCCTTTCACCCTCCTGCATGTTCAGGCCCCGATCACACAAAATCTTTTTCACTCCATCTTTCCACCTCCAATTTGGTCTCCCTCTTCTCCTCGTTCCCTCCACCTCCGACACATATATCCTCTTGGTCAATCTTTCCTCACTCATTCTCTCCATGTGACCAAACCATTTCAAAACACCCTGTTCTGCTCTCTCAACCACGCTCTTTTTATTTCCACACATCTCTCTTACCCTTACGTTACTTACTCGATCAAACCACCTCACACCACATATTGTCCTCAAACATCTCATTTCCAGCACCTCCATCCTCCTGCGCACAACTCTATCCATAGTCCACGCCTCGCAACCATACAACATTGTTGGAACCACTATTCCTTCAAACATACCCATTTTTGCTTTCCGAGATAATGTTCTCGACTTCCACACATTCTTCAAGGCTCCCAGAATTTTCGCCCCCTCCCCCACCCTATGATCCACTTCCGCTTCCATGGGTCCATCCGCTGCCAGATCCACTCCCAGATATCTAAAACACTTCACTTCCTCCAGTTATTCTCCATTCAAACTCACCTGGAAATGAGATGTTTGAGGACAATGTGTGGTGTGAGGTGGTTTGATCGAGTAAGTAACGTAAGGGTAAGAGAGATGTGTGGAAATAAAAAGAGCGTGGTTGAGAGAGCAGAAGAGGGTGTTTTGAAATGGTTTGGGCACATGGAGAGAATGAGTGAGGAAAGATTGACCAAGAGGATATATGTGTCGGAGGTGGAGGGAACGAGGAGAAGAGGGAGACCAAATTGGAGGTGGAAAGATGGAGTGAAAAAGATTTTGTGTGATCGGGGCCTTATACTTATGTAAGGCCTTATACTTATGTAAGTAGGAGAGATGGCCAGAGAGCGTTATTGGATTACGTGTTAATTGACAGGCGTGCGAAAGAGAGACTTTTGGATGTTAATGTGCTGAGAGGTGCAACTGGAGGGATGTCTGATCATTATCTTGTGGAGGCTAAGGTGAAGATTAGTATGGGTTTTCAGAAAAGAGGAGTGAATGTTGGGGTGAAGAAGGTAGTGAGAGTAAGTGAGCTTGGGAAGGAGACCTGTGAGAGGAAGTACCAGGAGAGACTGTGTACAGAATGGAAAAAGGTGAGAACAATGGAAGTAAGGGGAGTGGGGGAGGAATGGGATGTATTTAGGGAATCAGTGATGGATTGCGCAAAAGATGCTTGTGGCATGAGAAGAGTGGGAGGTGGGCTGTTTAGAAAGGGTAGTGAGTGGTGGGATGAAGAAGTAAGAGTATTAGTGAAAGAGAAGAGAGAGGCATTTGGACGATTTTTGCAGGGAAAAAATGCAATTGAGTGGGAGACGTATAAAAGAAAGAGACAGGAGGTCAAGAGAAAGGTGCAAGAAGTGAAAAAAAGGGCAAATGAGAGTTGGGGTGAGAGACTATCAGTAAATTTTAGGGAGAATAAAAAGATGTTCTGGAAGGAGGTAAATAAAGTGCGTAAGACAAGGGAGCAAATGGGAACTTCAGTGAAGGGCGTAAATGGGGAGGTGATAACAAGTAGTGGTGATGTGAGAAGGAGATGGAATGAGTATTTTGAAGGTTTGTTGAATGTGTCTGATGACAGAGTGGCAGATATAGGGTGTTTTGGTCGAGGTGGTGTGCAAAGTGAGAGGGTTAGGGAAAATGATTTGGTAAACAGAGAAGAGGTAGTAAAAGCTTTGCGGAAGATGAAAGCCGGCAAGGCAGCAGGTTTGGATGGTATTGCAGTGGAATTTATTAAAAAAGGGGGTGACTGTATTGTTGACTGGTTGGTAAGGTTATTTAATGTATGTATGACTCATGGTGAGGTGCCTGAGGATTGGCGGAATGCGTGCATAGTGCCATTGTAGAAAGGCAAAGGGGATAAGAGTGAGTGCTCAAATTACAGAGGTATAAGTTTGTTGAGTATTCCTGGTAAATTATATGGGAGGGTATTGATTGAGAGGGTGAAGGCATGTACAGAGCATCAGATTGGGGAAGAGCAGTGCGGTTTCAGAAGTGGTAGAGGATGTGTGGATCAGGTGTTTGCTTTGAAGAATGTATGTGAGAAATACTTAGAAAAGCAAATGGATTTGTATGTAGCATTTATGGATCTGGAGAAGGCATATGATAGAGTTGATAGAGATGCTCTGTGGAAGGTATTAAGAATATATGGTGTGGGAGGCGAGTTGTTAGAAGCAGTGAAAAGTTTTTATCGAGGATGTAAGGCATGTGTACGTGTAGGAAGAGAGGAAAGTGATTGGTTCTCAGTGAATGTAGGTTTGCGGCAGGGGTGTGTGATGTCTCCATGGTTGTTTAATTTGTTTATGGATGGGGTTGTTAGGGAGGTAAATGCAAGAGTCCTGGAAAGAGGGGCAAGTATGAAGTCTGTTGGGGATGAGAGAGCTTGGGAAGTGAGTCAGTTGTTGTTCGCTGATGATACAGCGCTGGTGGCTGATTCATGTGAGAAACTGCAGAAGCTGGTGACTGAGTTTGGTAAAGTGTGTGGAAGAAGAAAGTTAAGAGTAAATGTGAATAAGAGCAAGGTTATTAGGTACAGTAGGGTTGAGGGTCAAGTCAATTGGGAGGTGAGTTTGAATGGAGAAAAACTGGAGGAAGTGAAGTGTTTTAGATATCTGGGAGTGGATCTGTCAGCGGATGGAACCATGGAAGCGGAAGTGGATCATAGGGTGGGGGAGGGGGCGAAAATTTTGGGAGCCTTGAAAAATGTGTGGAAGTCGAGAACATTATCTCGGAAAGCAAAAATGGGTATGTTTGAAGGAATAGTGGTTCCAACAATGTTGTATGGTTGCGAGGCGTGGGCTATGGATAGAGTTGTGCGCAGGAGGATGGATGTGCTGGAAATGAGATGTTTGAGGACAATGTGTGGTGTGAGGTGGTTTGATCGAGTAAGTAACGTAAGGGTAAGAGAGATGTGTGGAAATAAAAAGAGCGTGGTTGAGAGAGCAGAAGAGGGTGTTTTGAAATGGTTTGGGCACATGGAGAGAATGAGTGAGGAAAGATTGACCAAGAGGATATATGTGTCGGAGGTGGAGGGAACGAGGAGAAGAGGGAGACCAAATTGGAGGTGGAAAGATGGAGTGAAAAAGATTTTGTGTGATCGGGGCCTGAACATGCAGGAGGGTGAAAGGAGGGCAAGGAATAGAGTGAATTGGAGCGATGTGGTATACAGGGGTTGACGTGCTGTCAGTGGATTGAATCAAGGCATGTGAAGCGTCTGGGGTAAACCATGGAAAGCTGTGTAGGTATGTATATTTGCGTGTGTGGACGTGTGTATGTCCATGTGTCTGGGGGGGGGGGGCCATTTCTTTCGTCTGTTCCCTTGCGCTACCTCGCAAACGCGGGAGACAGCGACAAAGTATAAAAAAAAAAATATATATATATATATATATATATATATATATATATATATATATATATATATATATATATTTTTTTTTTTTTTTTTTTGCCGCTGTCTCCCGCGTTTGCGAGGTAGCGCAAGGAAACAGACGAAAGAAATGGCCCAACCCACCCCCATATACATGTATATACATATACATCCACACACGCAAATATACCTACCTACACAGCTTTCCATGGTTTACCCCAGACGCTTCACATGCCCTGATTCAATCCACTGACAGCACGTCAACCCCGGTATACCACATCGATCCAATTCACTCTATTCCTTGCCCTCCTTTCACCCTCCTGCATGTTCAGGCCCCGATCACACAAAATCTTTTTCACTTCATCTTTCCACCTCCAATTTGGTCTCCCACTTCTCCTCGTTCCCTCCACCTCCGACACATATATCCTCTTGGTCAATCTTTCCTCACTCATTCTCTCCATGTGACCAAACCATTTCAAAACACCCTCTTCTGCTCTCTCAACCACGCTCTTTTTATTTCCACACATCTCTCTTACCCTTACGTTACTTACTCGATCAAACCACCTCACACCACACATTGTCCTCAAACATCTCATTTCCAGCACATCCACCCTCCTGCGCACAACTCTATCCATAGCCCATGCCTCGCAACCATACAACATTGTTGGAACCACTATTCCTTCAAACATACCCATTTTTGCTTTCTGAGATAATGTTCTCGACTTCCACACATTCTTCAAGGCTCCCAGGATTTTCGCCCCCTCCCCCACCCTATGATCCACTTCCGCTTCCATGGTTCCATCCGCTGCCAGATCCACTTCCAGATGTCTAAAACAATTTACTTCCTCCAGTTTTTCTCCATTCAAACTTACCTCCCAATTGACTTGACCCTCAACCCTACTGTCCCTAATAACCTTGCTCTTATTCACATTTACTCTTAACTTTCTTCTTTCACACACTTTACCAAACTCAGTCACCAACTTCTGCAGTTTCTCACATGAATCAGCCACCAGCGATGTATCATCAGCGAACAACAACCGACTCACTTCCCAAGCTCTCTCATCCATAACAGACTTCATACTTGCCCCTCTTTCCAAAACTCTTGCATTCACCTCCCTAACAACCCCATCCATAAACATATTAAACAACCATGGAGACATCACACACCCCTGCCGCAAACCTACATTCACTGAGAACCAATCACTTTCCTCTCTTCCTACACGTACACATGCCTTACATCCTCGATAAAAACTTTTCACTGCTTCTAACAACTTGCCTCCCACACCATATATTCTTAATACCTTCCACAGAGCATCTCTATCAACTCTATCATATGCCTTCTCCAGATCCATAAATGCTACATACAAATCCATTTGCTTTTCTAAGTATTTCTCACATACATTCTTCAAATCAAACACCTGATCCACACATCTTCTACCACTTCTGAAATCACACTGCTCTTCCCCAATCTGATGCTCTGTACATGCCTTCACCCTCTCAATCAATACCCTCCCATATAATTTACCAGGAATACTCAACAAACTTATACCTCTGTAATTTGAGCACTCACTCTTATCCCCTTTGCCTTTGTACAATGGCACTATGCACGCATTCCGCCAATCCTCAGGCACCTCACCATGAGTCATACATACATTAAATTACCTTACCAACCAGTCAATAATACAGTCACCCCCTTTTTTAATAAATTCCACTGCAATACCATCCAAACCTGTTGTTTCCTCGCGTGTCGTAGAAGGCGACTAGAGGGGACGGGAGCGGGGGGCCAGAAATCCTCCCCTCCTTGTATTTTTTAACTTTCTAAAATGGGAAACAGGAGGAGTCACGCGGGGAGTGCTCATCCTCCTCGAAGGCTCAGACTGGGGTGCCTAAATGTGTGTGGATGTAACCAAGATGTGAAAAAAGGAGAGATAGGTAGTATGTTTGAGGAAAGGAACCTGGATGTTTTGGCTCTGAGTGAAACGAAGCTCAAGGGTAAAGGGGAAGAGTGGTTTGGGAATGTCTTGGGAGGAAAGTCAGGGGTTAGTGAGAGGACAAGAGCAAGGGAAGGAGTAGCACTACTCCTGAAACAGGAGTTGTGGGAGTATGTGATAGAATGTAAGAAAGTAAATTCTCGATTAATATGGGTAAAACTGAAAGTGGATGGAGAGAGATGGGTGATTATTGGTGCATATGCACCTGGACATGAGAAGAAAGATCATGAGAGGCAAGTGTTTTGGGAGCAGCTAAATGAGTGTGTTAGTGGTCTTGATGCACGAGACCGGGTTATAGTGATGGGTGATTTGAATGCAAAGGTGAGTAATGTGGCAGTTGAGGGAATAATTGGTATACATGGGGTGTTCAGTGTTGTAAATGGAAATGGTGAAGAGCTTGTAGATTTATGTGCTGAAAAAGGACTGGTGATTGGGAATACCTGATTTGAAAAGCGAGATATACATAAGTATACGTATGTAAGTAGGAGAGATGGCCAGAGAGCGTTATTGGATTACGTGTTAATTGACAGGCGCGCGAAAGAGAGACTTTTGGACGTTAATGTGCTGAGAGGTGCAACTGGAGGGATGTCTGATCATTATCTTGTGGAGGCTAAGGTGAAGATTTGTAGAGGTTTTCAGAAAAGAAGAGTGAATGTTGGGGTGAAGAGGATGGTGAGAGTAAGTGAGCTTGGGAAGGAGACTTGTGTGAGGAAGTACCAGGAGAGACTGAGTACAGAATGGAAAAAGGTGAGAACAATGGAAGTAAGGGGAGTGGGGGAGGAATGGGATGTATTTAGGGAATCAGTGATGGATTGCGCAAAAGATGCTTGTGGCATGAGAAGAGTGGGAGGTGGGTTGATTAGAAAGGGTGGTGAGTGGTGGGATGAAGAAGTAAGATTATTAGTGAAAGAGAAGAGAGAGGCATTTGGACGATTTTTGCAGGGAAAAATGCAATTGAGTGGGAGATGTATAAAAGAAAGAGACAGGAGGTCAAGAGAAAGGTGCAACAGGTGAAAAAGAGGGCAATTGAGAGTTGGGGTGAGAGAGTATCATTAAATTTTAGGGAGAATAAAAAGATGTTCTGGAAGGAGGTAAATAAAGTGCGTAAGACAAGGGAGCAAATGGGAACTTCAGTGAAGGGCGCAAATGGGGAGGTGATAACAAGTAGTGGTGATGTGAGAAGGAGATGGAGTGAGTATTTTGAAGGTTTGTTGAATGTGTTTGATGATAGAGTGGCAGATATAGGGTGTTTTGGTCGAGGTGGTGTGCAAAGTGAGAGGGTTAGGGAAAATGATTTGGTAAACAGAGAAGAGGTAGTAAAAGCTTTGCGGAAGATGAAAGCCGGCAAGGCAACATATATATATATATATATATATATATATATATATATATATATATATATATATATATATATATATATATATATGGAGAGAGAAATTATCCCTGTATTATCCCTGGGGATAGGGGAGAAAGAATACTACCCACGTATTCCCTGCGTGTCGTAGAAGGCGACTAAAAGGGAAGGGAGCGGGGGGCTGGAAATCCTCCCCTCTTCTTTTTTTTAATTTTCCAAAAGAAGGAACAGAGAAGAGGGCCAGGTGAGGATATTCCCTCAACGGCCCAGTCCTCTCTTCTTAACGCTACCTCGCTATCGCGGGAAATGGCGAATTGTATGGAAAAAAAAAAAAAAATATATATATATATATATATATATATATATATATATATATATATATATATATATATATATATTTTCCATACAATTCGCCATTTCCCGCGATATATATATATATATATATATATATATATATATATATATATATATATATATATATATATATATTCTTTTTTTTTTATTATTATACTTTGTCGCTGTCTCCCGCGTTTGCGAGGTAGCGCAAGGAAACAGACGAAAGAAATGGCCAACCCCCCCCCCCCCATACACATGTATATACATACGTCCACACACGCAAATATACAATACCTACACAGCTTTCCATGGTTTACCCCAGACGCTTCACATGCCTTGATTCAATCCACTGACAGCACGTCAACCCCGGTATACCACATCGATCCAATTCACTCTATTCCTTGCCCTCCTTTCACCCTCCTGCATATTCAGGCCCCGATCACACAAAATCTTTTTCACTCCATCTTTCCACCTCCAATTTGGTCTCCCTCTTCTCCTCGTTCCCTCCACCTCCGACACATATATCCTCTTGGTCAATCTTTCCTCGCTCATTCTCTCCATGTGCCCAAACCACTTCAAAACACCCTCTTCTGCTCTCTCAACCACGCTCTTTTTATTTCCACACATCTCTCTTACCCTTACGTTACTTACTCGATCAAACCACCTCACACCACACATTGTCCTCAAACATCTCATTTCCAGCACCTCCATCCTCCTGCGCACAACTCTATCCATAGCCCACGCCTTGCAACCATACAACATTGTTGGAACCACTATTCCTTCAAACATACCCATTTTTGCTTTCCGAGATAATGTTCTCGACTTCCACACATTCTTCAAGGCCCCCAGAATTTTCGCCCCCTCCCCCACCCTATGGTCCACTTCCGCTTCCATGGTTCCATCCGCTGCCAGATCCACTCCCAGATATCTAAAACACTTCACTTCCTCCAGTTTTTCTCCATTCAAACTCACCTCCCAATTGACTTGACCCTCAACCCTACTGTACCTAATAACCTTGCTCTTATTCACATTTACTCTTAACTTTCTTCTTCCACACACTTTACCAAACTCAGTCACCAGCTTCTGCAGTTTCTCACATGAATCAGCCACCAGCGCTGTATCATCAGCGAACAACAACTGACTCACTTCCCAAGCTCTCTCATCCCCAACAGACTTCATACTTGCCCCTCTTTCCAAAACTCTTGCACTTACCTCCCTAACAACCCCATCCATAAACAAATTAAACAACCATGGAGACATCACACACCCCTGCCGCAAACCTACATTCACTGAGAACCAATCACTTTCCTCTCTTCCTACACGTACACATGCCTTACATCCTCGATAAAAACTTTTCACTGCTTCTAACAACTTTCCTCCCACACCATATATTCTTAATACCTTCCACAGAGCATCTCTATCAACTCTATCATATATATATATATATATATATATATATATATATATATATATATATATATATATATATATATATATATATATATACTGATTTATAATGATAATCATGACTGAATAATCATATTCATTTTCAAGAGCCACTCAAAATTACATTTTCTTAGTACTATTTTTTTTTTTTTTGTAACTTTGCCTCCCCAAGCTTTTCAACACTTATTACTAATGTTACTTTGTCTTACATGTGTTTTCAGTTGTTTCCCTTTATGTGTCTATTCACTGTTTTTCACTGTGCATGTAGGTGTAAAATATTGGACAGTGTGGAGAGCATTAAGGCAACCATAACATCCATTACTAATTGGAATACTTGAAACCAGGTTATATAGCACTAACCTGTTGCATGTTTTTTTAAACAAAGAGATCGAAAGGTTGTCTAAAGGTCGCTTTAATGTCAGGCTGACAGGACACAGAAACTGTTTTAAAAACGAACTTTGCTGATTCTTTGAGTAGAGACGTCCGTCTAGTTGTTGTTTTTTCATTAAATCTCGCTACAACTTGAGAGGTGCGGGCCCTATGCCCTAGGGCGGCCCGCCGGAGGTGAGGGACCTAAGCACTAGTCTAGGGGGTTGGCTGGTTATCCCACCGGACACCACGAGAGCCAGGACCCCTCTGAATACGAGTAACATGTATCATTCATATGATACGTGGCAGCTAGGTTGCTTATTTTGAATATGTGCGGTGAAATAAGAGCACACTGTAAGGCTGAGGTGGAAATTGGTAGCCTTTAGGGTCTTTAAAATGGCACATGAGGCCAACTTGTTGCAAGTTAAAACCTTGCCTAGATCCTGGCGCACCTAATCCCAAAATCTAGAGCCGTTTGGTGCTGCATGAAGATGTTGTATGTCTCAACCTTGAAAGGGTGCGCTTTGGTGGCCCTTAAGGTAAGGCACCAGTATCCTTAGGCATTACCTTTCATCCTGAAGTACCGCCACTGCAATTTGAGGCGGCTAGGTTGACTATTTGTAATGTGCAGTGAACTGAGTGCAATCGGTACGGCTGGGGTGGCCTATAGTGGCGTGAAAACGGGCTTTAAGGCCATGAAGTAGTATAAAATCTGGCCCAGATTATGATACACCTATCCTCAGAATTTGGGCTTCGGGGAACTATAGTTAATAATTTTCATCCTCAAAACTGTCTTCAAAACTTACGTGAATAGCTTTAAACCCTGTCCAGACTTGACTACTCATGGTGATTGGGAGTCATAGAGAAACAAGTTTTAAGTATATACAGAAACATTTCCGTTACCAACATGTAATGGAACATATTAGAATGAGAAGGACCGATATGCCATTATTACTAGATCTCATCTTCACTCATACTAGCATAGATATTGAGGATGATTATATACAATGCATCACTTAGAAGTGATCAAGTAATGCTCAAGTTTGAACATGTGGTAAAAGAAGACACAAAAAGAGTGGAGACACGATAGGAGATAAAGAGGAGATTTAATCATGGAAACAACATAAACCTCAATTATTTCTATGGTAAAGTTAATTAAGAAATGGATCCCTTTTTAAGAAAATCAACCGCTGTACCATCCACTCCAGCTGCCTTGCCATATTTCATCGTATGTGAAGCTTTCACCACTTCTCTCCATGACTATTTTACTTCGCATACGAACCTGACCCAAACACCCTACAGCTGCCAAACACATTCAACAATCTTTCAGTATACTCACTCTATCTCCTCACATCATCATTACCTGTTACCCCTTCCGCATTTGCCCGCTCGACCAATGTTCCAATTTGTTCTCTTGCTTTTCGCAATTAATTAACATCCTTTCAAAATATCTTATTTTCATTGAAGTTTACCGATACTCTCTCACACCAGCTATAATGTGCTATGTCTTTTTCAACCCCTGCACCACCTCCCTCTTGACCTCCAGCCGTTCTCTTGAATATCTGCCAAACATTAGTTCTTTCATGTAAGCACCGTCCAAACGCTTTTCTTGTTTCAACAGCAAATTCACTTCATCCCACCACTCTAGTTCTTTCATGTAAGCACCGTCCAAACGCTTCTCTTGTTTCAACAGGAAATTCACTTCGTCATCCCACCACTCACTACCCTTCCTAACCTGCCTACATTCCACCTTACACGTGCCACATGCATCTCTCACACATGCCAGATTCCCATCTCTCTCTCTCTCTCTCTCTCTCTCTCTCTCTCTCTCTCTCTCTCTCTCTCTCTCTCTCTCTCTCTCTCTCTCTCTCCGTCTTGTTTACTCTCACATTTTACCTTTCTGTTCTCAATCTCTCCCAGTATTTCTTTATCCGTCTCTTTTCCAAGCTCACTTACCCTCACTATTCATTTCTCATCCATTACGTTTCCTCTTTTCCGAAACCTCTACAAGTCTTTATCCTCGCCTTCGCAAGGTAATTATCAGACATCTCACCAGCTGCCCCTCTCAGCACATTCACATCCAAAACATTCTCTTTTGCTCTCCTTTCAGTTAGCATGTAATCCAATGCTCTCTTACTCACATACCAAAGCAAGTGAATGTCCCTCTTTTTAAACCAGGTATTCCCAATCACCAGTCCTTTTTCAGCACAAAACTCCAAGCTGTTCCCCATTTCCATTTCCATTACTGAACATCCCATATACCTCAGTTATACCCTCGACTATCACATTACTCACCATCGCATTTAAATTACTCATCACTAATACCCGACCTCTTTCATCAAAACTCCTCACACACTCATTCAGCTGCTCCTTAAACACTTTCCTCTCATTATCCATCTTCTCTTGGTCAGGTGTTTTAGATACTAATAATCACCCATACCCCACAATTCACTTTCATGTTCACTCACATCTGTCTAGAGCTCACTTCCTTGGACTCTTTCACGCACTTCCATAACTCCTGTTGCAACAGTAGTGCTACCCCTTCTTTAGCTCTTTTCCTCTCACCGAACCCAGCTATTACACCTAAAACATTTCCACACCTTTCTTCCCCTTTGCCTTTATGCTTTGTTTCGCTCAAAACAAAAACAACAGGGTTCTTTTCCTCAAACATACTACCAGTCTCTCTTCTAATATTCGTTACTAGTCACGGCCTGCAAAAGGTTACACCGCGAGTGATAAATCACTTTGGCGAGGCTGTAACATTGGGAGAATGGTCTCATCAAAGAACCTCTCATTCCAAGAGTCCAGAGTTCCGTGTTGCTATAAGAGGTGCTGCCTTGGGCTACAGAAATTTCTGCAAAAAGATTTTGGATAACACCAGGACTGTCTTTAAGAAAGACAGGGTAATTATTTCATTATTATTATCATACTTTGTCGCTGTCTCCCGCGTTAGCGAGGTAGCGCAAGGAAACAGACGAAAGAATGGCCCAACTCACCCACATACACATACACAGAATGATGAAAGAGGTCGGGTATTAATGATGAGTAAGTTAAATGCAGTGGTGAGTAATGTGATAGTCGAGGGTATAATTGGGGTATATGGGATGTTCAGTAATGGAAATGGAAATGGTGAACAGATGGGAGTTTTGTGCTGAAAAAGGACTGGTGATTGGGAATACTTGGTTTAAAAAGAGGGACATTCACATGCTTTGGTATGTAAGACTTGTGTGAGGAAGTACCAGGAGAGACTGAATGCAGAACGGAAAAAGGTGAGAGCAAAGGAGGTAAGGGGAGTGGGGAAGGATGTATTTAGGGAAGCAGTGATGGCTTGCACAAAAGATGCTTGTGGCATGAGAAGCGTGGGAGGTAGGCAGATTAGAAAGGGTAGTGAGTGGTGAGACGAAGAAGTAAGATTATTAGAGAAGAGAGAGGCATTTGGACGATTTTTGCAGGGAAACAGTGCAAATGAATGGGAGATGTATAAAAGGAAGAGGCAGGAGGTCAAGAGAAAGGTGCAAGAGATGAAAAAGAGGGCAAATGAGAGTTTGGGTGAGAGAGTATCATTGAATTTTAGGGACAATAAAAAGATGTTTTGGAAGGAAGTAAACAAAGTTCGTAAGACAAGAGAACAAATGGGAACATCGGTTAAGGGGGGCTAACGGGGAGGTAATAAAAGTAGTGGTAATGTGAGGAGATGGAGTGAGTATTTTGAAGGTTTGTTGAATGTGTTAGATGATAGAGTGGCAGATATAGGGTGTTTTGGTCGAGGTGGTGTGCGAAGTGAGAGGGTTAGGGAGAATGATTTGGTAAACACAGAAGAGGTAGTGAAAGCTTTGCGGAAGATGAAAGCCGGCAAGGCGGCGGGTATAGATGGTATTGCAGTGGAATTTATTAAAAAATGGGGTGACTGTGTTGTTGACTGGTTGGCAATGATATTCAATGTATGTAACGTATGTCTGGCTCATGGTGAAGTGCCTGAGGATTGGCGGAATGCATGTACAGTGCCATTGTACAAAGGCAAAGGGGATGAATGTGAGTGTTCAAATTACAGAGGTATAAGTTTGTTGAGTATTCATGGGAATTATATGGGGGAGGAGGCAAAGAGAAGAAACGGGAGTCCCTTATCCCAGTCTTTAGTGTTGTCGGCACAATACTTCTTTAGCATTGACTTTAGGGTGGAATGGTAATGTTCCAATGCGCCCTGACTCTGAGGGTGGTAAGCAGTGGAAGTAATGTTACCGATACCCAGCTTCTTCAGGTTGTTGAAAAGTTCTGAACATGAAACTGGATCCCCGATCAGATTGTACTTCTTTGTGAAGAAGCTAAGCAGCATTCATGCTTCTTAATGGTAGTGCCTCGGGATATCTCGTGGCCATATCAATAATACTTAAAATGTAACAGTTGCAAGATGAGGTTCTTGGAAATGGGCCCACAATGTCAACTATGACTCGGTCAAACGGAACTTCAAATGGGGGAATAGGAACTAAGGGAGCAGCCTTAAGCTTCTGATCGGGCTTTTCCATCACTTGACATGTATGACACGTCTTTACATACTGAGCGACATCCTGGCGTACACCAGGCAATATACATTCTGCCACACTCGGTCCAGGGTCTTCCGCACCCCTAAATGACTGGCGAAGCTTGAGTCATGTGCAAGGTTCAAAATCTCCCTTCTGGCACCACAACATGGTGGACTGCCTGCCACTCTTCGTCCCCCATTAAACGACACCGGACAACATTTCCTCATTAACAACCCATCCCGGAGGTAATAACCATCAGCCGATTCTTCAGCCGACTCAATTTCTCAAACTCTGGTTCGGTTCTTTGTAATTTCTTCAGATTCTCTCGAGACAAATCATCAGCCTCATCCGCTGACTCTTGCTCAGAGTCTAAACCAGCAAAGAAGGTATCACCCAGCTCCACCTCACTGGGCTCACTCTCGGAGAGTGATTGCAGTCTCTCCGCCTCAAGCTCTGTCTCCTTTGGCCTACAGCCTGCCTTCTTAACGGACATGGACTGAGTAACTGTGCACACGGGGAATACCCCTGGTACCTCTTCCTGAAGTCGCTCTGTCTCTGCGGACATTGCCGGTCTCACCGACACCACTGGCGCTGGACCCATGATTCCCCCCACTAGGTCATTGCCTAACACAAAGTCCACTCCTGAGACAGGCAACCGATCTACAACCCCGACCTGGGGAGGGCCCATGAAGAGATCTGTAACCACACTCACATCTGCTAGTGGAACTGCCTTGAGACCCAACACTCCAGCTAGCAAGACTCGGTGCTTATATTCTCCTACCGGCACCAAGCCATCCAACATCAGGGATTACAGCGCACCAGAATCCCGCAATCCAGTCACAGTTCTTCGGGTTCCACCGCTACTGACATAACCCTTAGACAGGAATGCATTGTAGTTCCCACGAAACGGATCCTTAACTACAGACTGATTACCACTCTTGCAGCCCCTCACTTTCCTAAGAGCAGGGCTAGCCTCACTTACATTACTAGGTGGCCCTACAGTTGAGAAGAGACTCACCGGCCTACGCTTGGTGGAGTCTCTGGATTGCTTCACCAGAACCCAGCAGTCCCTCACCTGGTGCCCAACCTTGCGACAGTTAGAACAAACCTTAACTCTCTGAGAGTTGTTCCTCTGACTCTTAGGAGTTATCGGCAAGAGAGCAGATTCAGGTGAGGTTACATGATTTTTGGATTTTCCTCCGCCATCAAAACCCTTTGAACGTCTCTGCGCATCAAGTTTGAGATTTAGGACGTACTCATCCGCTAGTTACCCAGCCTTCTCAACAGTCCTCGCCTCTTTAATAACTAAGTACCTCAGTACATCATGGGGTACACCGTCCTTACATTCCTCGAGTACCATTAATTCTGCAACCGCCTTAAAATCACAAACGTTCGGAGTGTAGACACTGCGCGTATAACCTGACCTTTTCACAAAAGTAATCTATGTAGTCTTGATCAAGATGCTTATTTTTAGCTCGAAACTTGAGTCGGTATGCTTCCGGATTTAAATAATAAGCTCTCAGCACTGCCTGCTTCACGACCTGGTCACTAGTCAACGAGGTGTATGTGGACCCAGCCTTAACAACAAGGAGGGGACTTAACGCAGTCATCCAAGGCGACTTCAGCCAAGAGAGCTGCTGGGCAAGCCAGTTCGAACTTATAGCATTTTACTGAACCTAACCGTACAACGCGGAGGTATATGAATATGAACGTGAGATGAAGGGTATTCGAGTAGTTAGTAACTGCATAGTCATTTCCCTGTCAGGGGTGATCATAGCCTACCAGTAGCGCTCCCGCCTGTTACGCAGGGGTCCCAGGTTCGATCCTGGCTGTTGGAGGTTTGTTTGTTCTAAGAAAGTGCGCATTCATATGCACTTTATTCTTATATATATATATATATATATATATATATATATATATATATATATATATATATATATATATATTTTTTTTTTTTTTGCTTTGTCGCTGTCTCCTGTGTTTGCGAGGTAGCACAAGGAAACAGATGAAAGAAATGGCCCAACCCAACCCCCCCCCATACACATGTATATACATACATCCACACATGCAAATATACATACCTACACAGCTTTCCATGGTTTACCCCAGACGCTTCACATGCCCTGATTCAATCCACTGACAGCACGTCAACCCCGGTATACCACATCGATCCAATTCACTCTATTCCTTGCCCTCCTTTCACCCTCCTGCATGTTCAGGCCCCGATCACACAAAATCTTTTACACTCCATCTTTCCACCTCCAATTTGGTCTCCCACTTCTCGTTCCCTCCACCTCCGACACATATATCCTCTTGGTCAATCTTTCCTCACTCATTCTCTCCATGTGCCCAAACCATTTCAAAACACCCTCTTCTGCTCTCTCAAACACGCTCTTTTTATTTCCACACATCTCTCTTAACCTTACGTTACTTACTCGATCAAACCACCTCACACCACACATTGTCCTCAAACATCTCATTTCCTGCACATCCATCCTCCTGCGCACAACTTTATCCATAGCCCACGCCTCGCAACCATACAACATTGTTGGAACCACTATTCCTTCAAACATACCCATTTTTGCTTTCCGAGATAATGTTCTCGACTTCCACACAATCTTCAAGGCTCCCAGGATTTTCGCCCCCTCCCCCACCCTATGATCCACTTCCGCTTCCATGGTTCCATCCGCTGCCAGATCCACTCCCAGATATCTAAAACACTTTACTTCCTCCAGTTTTTCTCCATTCAAACTTACCTCCCTATTGACTTGACCCTCAACCCTACTGTACCTAATAACCTTGCTCTTATTCACATTTACTCTTAACTTTCTTCTTTCACACACTTTACCAAACTCAGTCACCAGCTTCTGCAGTTTCTCACATGAATCAGCCACCAGTGCTGTATCATCAGCGAACAACAACTGACTCACTTCCCAAGCTCTCTCATCCCCAACAGACTTCATACTTGCCCCTCTTTCCAAAACTCTTGCATTCACCTCCCTAACAACCCCATCCATAAACAAATTAAACAACCATGGAGACATCACACACCCCTGCCGCAAACCTACATTCACTGAGAACCAATCACTTTCCTCTCTTCCTACACGTACACATGCCTTACATCCTCGATAAAAACTTTCCACTGCTTCTAACAACTTGCCTCCCACACCATATATTCTTAATACCTTCCACAGAGCATCTCTATCAACTCTATCATATGCCTTCTCCAGATCCATAAATGCTACATACAAATCCATTTGCTTTTCTAAGTATTTCTCACATACATTCTTCAAAGCAAACACCTGATCCACACATCCTCTACCACTTCTGAAACCACACTGCTCTTCCCCAATCTGATGCTCTGTACATGCCTTCACCCTCTCAATCAATACCCTCCCATATAATTTACCAGGAATACTCAACAAACTTATACCTCTGTAATTTGAGCATTCACTCTTATCCCCTTTGCCTTTGTACAATGGCACTATGCACGCATTCCGCCAATCCTCAGGCACCTCACCATGAGTCATACATACATTAAATAACCTTACCAACCAGTCAACAATACAGTCACCCCCTTTTTTAATAAATTCCACTGCAATACCATCCAAACCTGCTGCCTTGCCGGCTTTCATCTTCCGCAAAGCTTTTACTACCTCTTCTCTGTTTACCAAATCATTTTCCCTAACCCTCTCACTTTGCACACCATCTCGACCAAAACACCCTATATCTGCCACTCTATCATCAAACACATTCAACAAACCTTCAAAATACTCACTCCATCTCCTTCTCACATCACCACTACTTGTTATCACCTCCCCATTTGCGCCCTTCACTGAAGTTCCCATTTGCTCCCTTGTCTTATGCACTTTATTTACCTCCTTCCAGAACATCTTTTTATTCTCCCTAAAATTTAATGATACACTCTCACCCCAACTCTCATTTGCCCTCTTTTTCACCTCTTGCACCTTTTTCTTGACCTCCTGTCTCTTTCTTTTATACATCTCCCACTCAATTGCATTTTTTTCCTGCAAAAATCGTCCAAATGCCTCTCTCTTCTCTTTCACTAATAATCTTACTTCTTCATCCCACCACTCACTACCCTTTCTAATCAACCCACCTCCCACTCTTTTCATGCCACAAGCATCTTTTGTGCAATCCATCACTGATTCCCTAAATACATCCCATTCCTCCCCCACTCCCCTTACTTCCATTGTTCTCACCTTTTTCCATTCTGTAATCAGTCTCTCCTGGTACTTCCTCACACAAGTCTCCTTCCCAAGCTCACTTACTCTCACCATCCTCTTCATCCCAACATTCACTCTTCTTTTCTGAAAACCCATACAAATCTTCACCTTAGCCTCCACAAGATAATGATCAGACATCCCTCCAGTTGCACCTCTCAGCACATTAACATCCAAAAGTCTCTCTTTCGCGCGCCTGTCAATTAACACGTAATCCAATAACGCTCTCTGGCCATCTCTCCTACTTACATACGTATACTTATGTATATATATACTTATGTATATATATATATATATATATATATATATATATATATATATATATATATATATATATATGTGTGTGTGTGTGTGTGTGTGTGTGTGTGTATGTGCTGGCGAGTATATTTCTCAAGGAGCCTTTCTTCCATGTTCATGAAAATTATGATCAGTTAGTCCGCATTGCTAAGGTGTTGGGAACCGAAGAACTATATGAGTATGTTGAGAAATATCAAATTTAACTAGATCGTAGGGTCAATGATATTCTTGGAAGGCATTCATGAAAGCTTTGGGAAAGGTTTGTCCAAAGTGAAAAGCAACACTTAGTGTCCCCTAAAGCCCTTGACATCTTGGACAAATTGCTATGCTGTGACCACCAAGATCTCTTGATAGACCAAGAAGCAATGGAACACCCATATTTCCACCCAATCGTAAGAGAACAGGGTTGTCACATAAGTTCACCTACGCCTGCTCCTCCTGCTCTGACTGGTGTGTCTGAGTAGATTTGGTACTTATATGTCCGCCATCCCAGTGGATCATGAATTACCAAGTCTTATAAGGAACTGACATAGAGTTGGGGTCTTGCGGCTTATGCTTTAAGAATTCTGCTCAGATCACCAAGGGTCTTGTGACACTTGACCCAGCCTCAACTTGTTAAGATGACGCACTTCCCGCGTCAGCGAGGTAGCGGTAGGAAACAGACGAAGAATAGCGCATCCACTCATATACACATATATAAACATAAACGCCCATATACATACATATACATATCAACATATACATATACATACATAAACATTACATACGTACACATTTACACATTCATACTTGCTTGCTTTCATCCACTCCTGGTGCTACCCCGCCCCATAGGAAACAGCATTGCTACCCCCTGCTTCAGCAAGGTAACGCCGGGAAAACAGACAAAAAGGCCATATTCCTTTATACTCAGTCTCTAGCTGTCATGTGTAATACATCGAAACCACAGCTCTCTATCCACACCCAGACCCTACAGACCTTTTCATGGTTTACCCCAGACACTTCACATGTCCTGATTCAGTCCACTGGCAGCACGTCGACCCCGGTATACCACATCCTTCCAATTCACTTTATTCCTTGCACGCCTCGATCACTTAAAGTCTTCTTCACTCCGTCCTTTCACTTCCAATTAGGTCTCCCACTTCTCCTTGCTCTCTCTACCTCTGACACATATATCCTCTTTGTCAATCTTTCCTCGCTCATTCTCTCTATATGTCCAAACCATTTAACATATCCTCTTCTGCTCTCTCAACCATACATTCTTCATCGCTTCTAAAACCTTCGCCCCCTCCCCCAGTTTGTAACTCTCTTCCGCTTCCATGCCATCCGCCACTATATATATGGTGAAGTGCCTGAGGATTGTCGAAATGCATGCATATTGTCATTGTGCAAAGGCAAAGGGAATAAAGGTGAGTGTTCAAACTGCAGAGTCATAAGTCTGTTGAGTATTGCTGGAAAATTATATGGGAGGGTATTTACTGAGAGGGTGAAAGCATATACAAAGCCTCAGTTTGGGGAAGAGCAGTGTGGTTTCAGATGTGGTAGGGGATGTATGGAATAGGTGTTTGCTTTGAAGAATGCATGTGAAAAATACTTAGAAAAACATTGGATTTACATGTGGCATTTATGGATCTGGAGAAGGCATATGATAGGGTTGATAGAGATGCTTAAGAATATATGGTGTGGGAAGTAAGTTGCTAGATGCAGTTAATTTTTTTTTTCTTTACTAAGGATGTAAGGCTTGTGTACAAGTAGGAAGAGAGGAAAGTGATTGGTTCCCAGTAAATCTCTGTCTGCGGCAGGGTTGTGTGATATCCCCATGGTTATTTAATTTGTTTATGGATGGGGTGGTTAGGGAGGTAAATGCAATAGTTTTGGAGAGAGGGGCGAGTATGCAGTCGTTGGGGATGAGAAGGCTTCGGAAGTGAGTTAGTTGTTGTTCACTGATGATACAGCACTTGTGGCAGATTCAAGTGAGAAACTTCAGAGCTTGGTTAGTGAGTTTTGAAAAGAGTGAGAAAAAAGAAAGCTGAAAAGTAAATGTGAATAAAAGCAAGACTATCAGGTTCAGTAAGGTTGAGGGACAGTTTAATTGGGATGTAAGTTTGAATAAAGAGAAACTGGAGAAAGCGAAAAGTTTTCGATATCTGGAAGCGGACTTGGCAGGGAATGGAACCAGTGGGGGAGGGGGCTAAGGTTCTGGGAACAATGAAGTATATGTGGAAAGAGAGAATGTTACCTCGGATAATTAAATTGGGTATGTTTCTGGGAGTATTCGTTCTAACAACGTTATATAGTTGCGAGGCATGGGCTATAGATAGAATAGTGCGGAGGAGGGTGGATGTGTTGGAAATCAAATACTTAAGGACAACATGTGGTGTGAGGTGGCTTGATCGAGTAAGTAATGAAAGAGAGAGATGTGTGGAAATAAAGAGTGCAATTGAGAGAGCAGAAGAGGATGTATTGAAATGGTTTAGACATGCAGAGAGAGTGAGTAAGGAAAGGTTGACAAAGAGGATATATGCGTCTGAGGTGGAGGTAACAAGAAGTGAGAGACCGAATTGAAGGTGGGTGATTATTGGTGCATATGCACCTGGTCATGAGAAGAAAGATCATGAGAGACAAGTGTTTTGGAAGCAGCTGAGTAAGTGTGTTAGTAGTCTTGATGTACGAGACTGGGTTATAGTGATGGGTGATTTGAATGCAAAGGTGAGTAATGTGGTAGTTGAGAGAATAACCGATGTACACAGGGTGTTCAGTGTTGTAAATGGAAATGGTGAAGAGCTTGTAGATTTATGTGCTGAAAAAGGACTGGTATTGGGAATACCTGGTTTAAAAAGAGAGATATACATAATTATATGTATGTAAGTAAGAGAGATGGCCAGAGAGCGTCATTGGATTATGTGTTAATTGATAATCACGCGAAAAAGAGACTTTTGGATGTTAATGTGCTGAGAGGTGCAACTGGAGGGATGTCTGATCATTATCTTATGAAGGTGAAGGTGAAGATTTGTAGAGGTTTTCAGAAAAGAAGAGAGAATGTTGGGGTGAAAAGAGTGGTGAGAGTAAGTGAGCTTGGGAAGGAGACTTGTGTGAGGATGTACCAGGAGAGACTGAGTACAAAATGGAAAAAGGTGAGAACAAAGGACGTAAGGGGAGTGAAGGAGGAATGGGATGTATTTAGGGAAGCAGTGATGGCTTGTGCAAAAGATGCTTGTGGCATGAGAAGCGTGGAAGGTGGGCAGATTAGAAAGGGTAGTGAGTGGTGGGATCAAGAAGTAAGATTATTAGTGAAAGAGAAGAGAGAGGCATTTGGATGATTTTTGCAGGGAAATAATGCAAATGACTGGGAGATGTATAAAAGAAAAAGGCAGAAGGTCAAGAGAAAGGTGCAAGAGGTGAAAAAGAGGGCAAATGAGAGTTGGGGTGAGAGAGTATCATCAAATTTTGAGGAGAATAAAAAGATGTTTTGGAAGGAAGTTATTAAAGTGCGGAAGATAAGGGAACAAATGGGAACATCAGTGAAGAGGGTTAATGGGGTGGTGATAACAAGTAGTGGTGACGTGAGGAGATGGAGTGAGTATTTTGAATGTTTGTTTAATGTGTTTGATGATACAGTAGCAGATATAGGGTGTTTTGGTTGAGGTGGTGTGCAAAGTGAGAGGGTTAGGGAGAATGATTTGGTAAACAGAGAAGAGGTAGTAAAAGCTTTGCGGAAGATGAAAGCCGGCAAGGCAGTGGGTTTGGATGGTATTGCAGTGTAATTTATTAAAAAAAAAAAAAGGGGGTGACTGTATTGTTGACTGGTTGGTAAGGTTATTTAATGTATGTATGATTCATGGTGAGGTGCCTGAGGACTGGCGGAATGCTTGCATAGTGCCATTGTACAAAGGCACAGGGGATAAGAGTGAGTGCTGAAATTACAGAGGTATAAGTTTGTTGAGTATCCCTGGGAAATTATATGGGAGGCTATCGATTGAGAGGTGAAGGCATGTACAGAGCATAAGATTGGGGAAGAGCAGTGTGGTTTCAGAAGTGGTAGAGGATGTGTGAATCAGGTGTTTGCTTTGAAAAATGTACGTGAGAAATACTTAGAAAGGCAAGTGGATTTGTAGGTAGCATTTATGGATCTGGAGAAGGCATATGATAGAGTTGATAGACATGCTCTGTGGAAGGTATTAAGAATACATGGTGTTGAAGGTAAGTTGTTAGAAGCAGTGAAAATTTTTTTATCGAGGATGTAAGGATGTACGTGTAGGAAGAGAGGAAAGTGATTGGTTCTCAGTGAATGTTGTTTTGCGGCAGGGGAGGTGAAAGTTCTGGGAGCGTTGAAGAATGTGTGGAAGTCGAGAACATTATCTTGGAAAGCAAACATAGGTATGTTTAAAGGAAAAGTGGCTCCAACAATGTTATATGGTCGCGAGGCGTGGGCTATGGATAGAGTTGTGCGCAGGAGGGTGGGTGTGCTGGAAATGAGATGTTTGAGGACAATATGTGGTGTGAGGTGGTTTGATCGAGTAAGTAATAATAGGGTAAGAAAGATGTGGGGTAATAACGAGTGTGGTTGAGAGAGCAGAAGAGGGTGTTTTGAAATGGTTTGGTCATATGGAGAGAATGAGTGAGGAAAAATTGACCAAGAGGATATATGTGCCAGAGGTGGAGGGAACGAGGAGAAGTGGGAGACCAAAGTGGAGGTTGAAAGATGGAGTGAAAAAGATTTTGAGTGATCGGGGCCTGAACATGCAGGAGGGTGAAAGGCGTGCAAGGAATAGAGTGAATTGAAACAATGTGGTATACCGGGGTTGACGTGCTGTCAATGGATTGAACCAAGGTATGTGAAGCTTCTTGGGTAAACCATGGAAAGTTCTGTGGGGCCTAGATGTGGAAAGGGAGCTGTGGTTTCGGTGCATCATTACATGACAGCTAGAGACTGAGTGTGTACGAATGTAGCCTTTGTTGTCTTTTCGTAGCGCTACCTCGTGCACATGAGGGGGGAGGGGGTTGTTATTTCATGTGTGGCAGGGTGGCGATGGGAATGAATAAAGGCAGACTATGTATTATGTACATGTGTATATATGTATATGTCTGCGTGTGTATATATATATATATGTATACGTTGAGATGTATAGGTATGTATATTTGCGTGTGTGGACGTGTATGTATATACATGTGTATGTGGGTGGGTTGGGCCATTCTTTCGTCTGTTTCCTTACGCTACCTCGTATATATCTTTTTCTTTTTTTCTTTTAAACTATTCACCATTTCCCGCGTTAGCGAGGTAGCGTTAAGAACAGAGGACTGGGTCTTTTTTGGAATATCCTCACCTGGCCCCACTCTGTTCCTTCTTTTGGAAAATTAAAAAAAATATATATATATATATATATATATATATATATATATATATATATATATATATATATATATATATATATACTAATAAAGTGCATATGAACGCACAGTTTCATAGAACATACAAACCTCCAACAGCCAGGATCGAACCTGGGACCCCTGTGCTACAGGCGGGAATGCTACCACTAGGTCCATAGCCTAGCGGTAGCATTCCCACCTGTGGCATCAGGGTCCCGGGTTCAATCCTGGCTGTTGGTGGTTTGTATGATATATATATATATATATATATATATATATATATATATATATATATATATATATATATATATATATATATATATATATATATATATATATATATATATATATATATATATATTTATATACATATATATTTTTTTTTTTATTATTATACTTTATCGCTGTCTCCCGCGTTTGCGAGGTAGCGCAAGGAAACAGACGAAAGAAATGGCCCAACCCCCCCCATACACATGTATATACATACGTCCACACACGCAAATATACATACCTACACAGCTTTCCATGGTTTACCCCAGACGCTTCACATGCCTTGATTCAATCCACTGACAGCACGTTAACCCCGGTATACCACATCGCTCCAATTCACTCTATTCCTTGCCCTCCTTTCACCCTCCTGCATGTTCAGGCCCCGATCACACAAAATCTTTTTCACTCCATCTTTCCACCTCTAATTTGGTCTCCCTCTTCTCCTCGTTCCCTCCACCTCCGACACATATATCCTCTTGGTCAATCTTTCCTCACTCATTCTCTCCATGTGCCCAAACCACTTCAAAACACCCTCTTCTGCTCTCTCAAAAACGCTCTTTTTATTTCCACACATCTCTCTTACCCTTACGTTACTCACTCGATCAAACCACCTCACACCACACATTGTCCTCAAACATCTCATTTCCAGCACATCCATCCTCCTGCGCACAACTCTATCCATAGCCCACGCCTCGCAACCATACAACATTGTTGGAACCACTATTCCTTCAAACATACCCATTTTTGCTTTCCAAGATAATGTTCTCGACTTCCACACATTCTTCAAGGCCCCCAGAATTTTCGCCCCCTCCCCCACCCTATGATCCACTTCCGCTTCCATGGTTCCATCCGCTGCCAGATCCACTCCCAGATATCTAAAACACTTCACTTCCTCCAGTTTTTCTCCATTCAAACTCACCTCCCAATTGACTTGACCCCCAACCCTACTGTACCTAATAACCTTGCTCTTATTCACATTTACTCTTAACTTTCTTCTTCCACACACTTTACCAAACTCAGTCACCAGCTTCTGCAGTTTCTCACATGAATCAGCCACCAGCGCTGTATCATCAGCGAACAACAACTGACTCACTTCCCAAGCACTCTCATCCCCAACAGACTTCATACTTGCCCCTCTTTCCAAAACTCTTGCATTTACCTCCCTAACAACCCCATCCATAAACAAATTAAACAACCATGGAGACATCACACACCCCTGCCGCAAACCTACATTCACTGAGAACCAATCACTTTCCTCTCTTCCTACACGTACACATGCCTTACATCCTCGATAAAAACTTTTCACTGCTTCTAACAACTTTCCTCCCACACCATATATTCTTAATATATATATATATATATATATATATATATATATATATATATATATATATATATATATATATATATATATGTATATATATATATATATATATATATATATATATATATATATATATATATATATATATATATATATACATATATATATATATATATATATATATATATATATATATATATATATATATATATATATATATATTTTTTTCTTTCTTTTAAACTATTTGCCATTTCCCGCATTAGCGAGGTAGCATTAAGAACAGAGGACTGGGCCTTTTTTGAAAAATATCCTCACCTGGCCCCCTCTGTTCCTTCTTTCGGAAAATTAAAAAAAAAAACGAGAGGGGAGGATTTCCAGCCCCACGCTCCCTCCCCTTTTAGTCGCCTTCTACGACACGCTGGGAATACGTGGGAAGTATTCTTAATCCCCTATCCCCAGGGATATATATATATATATATATATATATATATATATATATATATATATATATATATATATATACATATATATATGTGTGTGTGTGTGTGTGTGTGTGTGTGTGTGTAAATGTTGGCCAATCTGCTTTATTGTAGCTTGATTTTTTTTTTTTTTTCATTTTGGTGGTTGTGCTGACTGGGTGAGATAGACAGAGTGTTGTAAGTGTGAGCCATGATTAGAGGATAGTTCATGTAGTGCTCCAGTTCATCCTTATGAGACTGGGTAGAATGTGTATGTAACGAGGTAGGTCGCTTGAGATGGCGTGTTTGAAGTCCAGATGGTTGGTTTATAGTTTGAGGATACTGAGAGGTTCCAGTTAGTTTATGAGTAATTCACCTCGGGATCATGGGTGTGTGTGTTCAGCCAAGCGGAATGGTGTGCATTGAAATTTCCAGAGAAAAGTATTGGTTATGTTGGTCAGGTTTTGTGGTTGAGGGGAGGAATGTTGAGGATTATATTGTATGTGAAGTTTATTCTTATTACCTGTATTTCTAATGTGTTGTCAATATCTGTCTGCTGCCTTGTAATGTCACTGGTGATGGAGAATAGTATGGTTTGATGTAAGAGTGTTACATTCAAACATATGTACATACATCCATATATACATAAATATTATTACAGGCAATAAACACCAACAAAACAAAACCTTTGAGAATGTACAACTTAACACTACCCTCCACAAACAACAAAAATTAATAAGCCAACTTCATTGTCTGCTCTCATGCACGCCATCCATTGAATTCGTCCCTAAAACCCTTTCGCTCTACACTGGAGTTTCCCAAGAAGCAGTTGTTTATCTAACCCTTCTTAATCTCTTCCCACACGACTTTCGGTTACTTCCTACAAACCTCAGTACGAAGGTCCTTTCATAAGCAGACGAGCGCACAATCACATTACAACACCCTGACACCTCAGCAACAATAACAAAAATGCAGCACTACATTACGCAATTGGAAAAATGACTCGCCCAGAAAAGATTGTCTGTATTTCCAAAGGTATCATCAATCACCCTCCTTTTTAAAAGCAAGTAGTACAAAGCAAGCAGAATTATCATTGGCTACCTAGCAAACATGGGCACTCGGCACCTAGACTATGAAAGAAAGATCTCCCAATACAACCACACTTCAACATGCTTGTCACTCAGTACTTTGAAACGGTAGTAGACCCATCTCATCCAAACATCTCAATAACTAATATGCAGCCAGAAAATGGCAATGAAAAGAGTTATGGGTGGGAAGAGGGTTTATATGAGAAAGAGACAACAGGAGACCTGATTGGCCCACAACTGGATTGTCTAGGAAAAAAGGAGTTTAACTTGACAAGAAAACGTAATTCTGCTCAGCAGCTTTTTAAGCTACCATCGACTCCCCACTGCTGCACATTAGCCTTCTACTGTCCCCGTTACCAGTGTTGTTTAAACAGTATATTTCTGACGTTTTTCTCAAAGATACCTGAATTCAAAAAATATTTATCTTAGCATTCACTAGGTCTGATGGTAACTTATTCCAGTGCTCAACACACTTATAGGAAAAGAAGCTTTTTCTCATGTCCGTACTACATTTTTCAGCTTTGAGTTTTATTCCATTTTTCCTGGTAACCACACTTTCTTGTTTGTTGTTCATAATTTACTTTATTAAACTGGTTGAGAATTTTGAACACTTGGATTAAGTCGCTGCGAAGTCTACGTTTTATAGGGAGATCTAATTGTTTTAGCCTCTCTTCGTATGACAGATTTCCAAGGGATGGGATCAATTTTGTCGCGCGTCTTTGTACATGCTCTAATTTTTCTTCATCTTTTTTATAGTTTGGGGACCAAAAGTGTATTGCATATTCAAGGTGTGGTCTTACTAGAGAATTATAAAGTGTGAGAATTGCTTCTTGTAATCTATGTCCCTGGCTATGAAACCTCACATTTGGGTGCCTTTTTTACTTGCTGCTTGACACTGTTCAGTGTGTTTCAGATTGTTGCTAATGACAGCTCCAAGGTACTTTTCTTCACTTACTTTAGTTAGAGAGTTTCCGCATAGTTTGTAGTCTTAACGTATATTCTTGTCTCCAAAGTGCAAACTTTACACCTGTCAACATAAAATTTCTTTTGCAATCTGTCTGACCACTTTGCTCGCAAGTCAAAATCTCTTTGAATTATTTCGCAGTCCATCCTGTTTACAGATACCTCCTAGTTTAGAAGCTTCAGCATATTTGAAGATCTTAGTTATGAGACTGAGTTCTAGGTCATTAATGTATGTCATGAAAAGAATTGGGCCCTATTGCACACCACTCGTTATGTCTAGCCAATCTGAGGCTTCGCCGTTTAATACTACACGCTGCTTTCTTTTAGTAAGCCAGTCTCTGATCCACGTACAGGGTTCTTCACCGATTCCATGTGCTTTATGTAAAAGTCTCATGTGAGGTACTTTATCAAAAGCCTTTTGGATATCTAGATATACTACTTCAGACGGTACTTTTTCATCCCAATTCTTATGAATAACACTACAAAATTCCAGCAAATTCGTCTGACATAGTTTGCTTTTGACCTTGTCAGTTATGTGAAAGAGAGTCATAAGTGTGCGTGTCTACTTTGCTTATCTTAATAGCACGTAGACTGTATCAACGTAGATTAAAACTCCACCACCTACCTCGTGAATCAGCTTGGAAAAAGAGACTTATCTGAAGAAATATCTGGAGAGATTGGATGGAGTGAAAAAAGATAAAAGTAAATTAAGTGATGGGAGTTGGTGACGACTGGAGGTAGTTAGGGAAGTTCTGCCTGTATGTGCAAGAGAAGTGTGTGATATGCAGGAGGTGGATGGTTGAGAAAGGGTAGTCACTGGCAGAATTAATTTGCTCGTATAAGAGAAAAGAGAGGTTTATGGGGGCATTACTTGAAGGGAAGGAGTGCATATGATTGGAAGATGTACAAAACAGAGCAGCAGGAGGTCAAGAGAAAGGAGCAGGTGATGAGAAAAGGAGCAAGTGAGAGCTGGGGTAGACTAAATGTCAACAAACTACAAGAAGAATAAGACAGTGTTATGGAAGGATGTTAATAGTGCAATGAAAACAAAAGAACAAATGAGAACATCAGTTAAGGGGGCCAATGGGGTTGTGGCAATAGACAGATAAGGTGAAGAAGAGGTGAAGAGTGTATTTTGAAGGACTTTTAAAAGTGTTTGATGATAGGGTGTCACATGTAAGGATTTTCGGGCATGGATATATGTGGGGTTAGAGAATCATAACATGTGGCTTCATGAAAAGGGATGGTGAAAGCCCTGCATAAGATGAAATGTGACAAAGTGGACAAGATTGCTGTTAAATTTCTTAAGAAAGGGTGTGCCTATGTTACTAATTGGTTAGTTAGGATTTTCATTGTATGCAATCCATTAGGTAGTTGGCTGTTGACAGCAGTTACCCAGGGTGGTGTTACTGTCCTGACTGAGGAGCACTAAAGTAGTGCCTGGAACCACTTTACACCCACCATGATTGCTGGTCTTACTTTCTGTCTCATGAAAATGGGATCACTGGGCTAATCTTTTCATCTTACGAGCACCATACACCTACTCAAACCTCACTTATTTTCTTCACATAAGCTCTTTTGCCATTTCCTGTCTGCACAATCAATTTTAGATTTAATCATGATGTAGTCCAGCAAACCTATGGCCCCTAGTCCCCGGCATCATGGGGTGCTAAGAATCTCCAGGTCTCCATCTCAATCTACTGCCAGTGAGAGGAAGGTCTCAGATAGGAGTAGTAATGGCCCTTCCCATGACCTTTCCCTCCCTGACAGACCTTCCTCTTTTTCTTTCCACAGTGCCGATATTTGTGGTCTCGCTAATAATTAACCTCTTATTCGGTGAATACCATCTGTCTACTACATCTCCTAATATCCTCTTTCCCTCTGGAACCCAGATTTCTAATGATGTTCTCACTTGTCCCTTTTTCATATCCAGCTATAATCCCCACTCATGATTCCAGTTCAAAGATGGTGTTTGCAATTATTCCTACATCAACACACCTGTTGCATGCCTCGAGGTCCATGAGTCCCCAAACTTTGATGTTATATGGCTCAAGGTCTGTCCCCTAACTACCACACTTTTCCTTTGTTTTGCCTACTGCCCTCCTAATTCTACACACATTATATCTTTCTTTGACTATCTAAATTCCTATCATAAGGCTGTGGCATCCTCTCACCCACAAGCTGGGATTCTATACTTAAGGATTTTGAACATTCACCGTAGGTTATGGATGAATTTCTCCTATAAGGATGGTGGAGGGATTGAAGCTTTCACATTCTCCATTCTCAATGATCTCAAGCAAATTATCCCCCCATCCCACCCATATTCCTGACCACGGTGACCATTCTCCTAATATCCTGTATCTATCTTTCACCTCTAATCTTTCATGCTGTAACTACACAGCCTTGCCCTCAATTAGTTCATATGACCATGTGTTCATTAATGGCACTTTCCCTACTAGCAGCCCATTCTAAATGTAAATATTAGTACCTTAACAAAGCTGACCTGAATAACTTCTGACAATTCTTTTCTGACTTTCCTTAGGAAAATTACTGTGTCTTATGTGATGATGCTTCTGTTGTTGGAATGGAAGCATTTATCCCCTCTTTCTCCAAGACAACCTATACTTCCAGCCCACGGTTCTACCACTCCTGTTCTGAGGCCATTTAGGCAAGGGATTAGGCATATCGGACATGGAAAAACTGTCCTTCCTATGACTCCCATTCAGCATTTATCAATGCCTGTAATCATTGCAAGTATGTTATCTGTGAAGTAAAATGTTTCTTTATTCAAAGGAATGTGGTAACCTCTCCTCATCATCCACTGATAGGTCTTTTTAGCCACCTGCATCACTAACAGCTTCTGTCGCTCAACCTTTCCCTCACTTTTCCGTTCTGACGGTACTATAGCTGTCTTTCCCGTAGACAAAAATATTCTCTGGTTCTCATTTCTCCTCTAACTCTACGTAGACTTGGCTGACTAACATTCTTCACCTCCAGTCTCCTCTTAACAATCCCATGCCCTTCCATGTAATCTCTTTTCAAACTGTCCTAAAAGCAGTTCTCTCTGGATGTAAACAAAGATTATGGTCCTGATGGCATCCATCCCTGTGCACTGAGTGTGTCCCTGAACTTGCTCATCTGTTCCATTTCTGTATAAAAACCAGAACTTTTCCTTCTTCTTGGAAGCATACACTGGTGCACCGCATCCCTACGAAGAGTGACCTTTCTAATCCCTCCAACTATCAACCTGATGCTTTGACATCTGCTTTTTCCGAAGTCTTTGAATCCTATCTCAACTTCCATATTCTCAGACATCATGAATCATTGGTATGGCTTCCATGAGGTGAAATCCAATGGTAATATTCATTCCTATTTTAGCAACACCTAGTTATCATTGCTGAAAGATTTTGGTGACTCCTATGTAGCTGTCCTTCACATATCCAAAATTTTTGACTGGGTGCAGCTTGGAGTTTCATGTTGAAGCTCCCCTCCCTCCCTCTATCTCAATGATTGTTGATGGATCAGTCCCTTCCCCTCCCTTCTTCAACAGTGGTATCCCTTAACGTTCTGTCCTTTCTCTCACACTTTTTCTCCTTTTTATCAACAATTTCCTTTTTTCCACAAATAACCAAATGCACTCATATGCTGATGACTCAACAATGCATTCCTCCACATCCTTCAGTTCTGTTTGTTCTTCTCTCATTTGATCTGCACTTGCTCTCAACACAACTTCCTCAACAAACTCAGCCTTGGAGGGATATCTCATTGGAACAGACAAAATCTGGTTAAGTTTAATATCTCCAACTCATTTTCTATCCATATCTCTTGCAAAAATTCCTCACAACTTTCCCCTCTTCTTTGACTGTCCTGTAATTCCACCTCTTAACTCAATGATCATACTTGGTATTAGCATAATGTTCTTGCTTAGAAACCTCACATCACAGAAATAGCTAAATTTGCCTTTAAGAAAATAGGAGTCTTGTTTAGATGTAATTTCTTTTCTACCATACAGTTGCTCCACTTATACAAGGGATTGATCCATCCATGTATGGAGTACTGATCTCACATCTGGGACGGTTCTAGCTCTGCATCCTTACTTGACAGAAGTGAACTGAAAGCAGTCCTACTTATAGACTCTCCCAAGGGAACTTCAAAAATTTACCTGCTTGTCCTATGCCACAACGATGCTTAATCTTTCTTCTATAAGTATTACTTTTTTCTTCTATAAGTATTACTTTGGTTTCTGCTCCTGTGAACTGGCTTCTTGTGTGTCCCCCACCACTAGCTAGACCATGTAATACTCAGTAAGCTAGTGCATTACATGATTGCTGTGTGGCTGTTGGCAACTCCAGGGTTGCCTGTGTTGATAACTGATTCTTTCTCAACACCTCGAAGCTTTAGAACTCTCCACCCTCTCATCTTTCCCAACAACTGTGACCTGACACTTTTTGAAAGACAAGTTTTTTTAATCAAAAAGTTTATGATTACTTTCCCTTGTCTCTTCTTTTTCACATTCATTAAACTCTGTATTTCAGTTAAGGCCCATCCTTGATGTGGACTTTTGTCCATGACTGAAGCCTCCAATGTGGAAAAAAATGGTGAGGTGCCTGGGATTTGGTGGAATACCTGTATAAAGCCATGCTATACAGGCACAGGGGACAAAAATGAATGTTCGAATTACTCCCTTGTTTTATAATCAATACTTTGGTTTTTGCTCCTAAGAGCTAGCTGTTCGTGTACCCCCCATGTAGTGTAATGGGCATGATTATGGTATGGTCATTACAACTCAAAGGTGAGCCACTTTGATAACTCTCTTTCCCAACACCTCGAAGCTCTGAAACCCCCTACTGTTTCATGACTTTCCCAATACCTGTGACCCAGCACTTTTTAAAAGACAGGTTTTTCACTTCCTCCAAAACTTGTAAATACTTTCCTTGTCTCCTCTTCTTTTCCACTTACATTTACTTCTTTATGTTTCAATTAAGGCCTGGCTTTGATGTGGACTTTTGTCTATGACTAGAGCCTCCAACATAAAAAATAAATGCTGAGATTACCTGGTATGTTGTATGGGAGATTGGTGACTGAGTAGGTGGTGGCATACATAGAGCATCAGACTGGAGAGGAACAGTGTGGTTTCAGGAGTGGCAGAGGATGCACAGATCAGGTGTTTGCTTTGAAGAATGTGTATGAGAAGTACTTACAGTAACAGAGGTATTTGTATGTGGCATTCATTGATCTCGAGAAAGCATATGATTGGGTTGAGAGAGACGCCTTGTAGAGGGTCTTAAGAACATATGGTGTGGGAGGAAAGCTGTTGGCAGAAGTGTGTAGTTTTTACTAAAGAGTGAAGCATATGTACTTCATGCTCCAGGAATCCATCCTATCCTTGTAAGGTTCTTGTAGCACTCAGGAAGGTGGCCACATCCACTAATCGGGCCATAAGTTATAAAGTATTCCGATGTTTGTGCAGAGGATGCAGGGCAATTCAGTAGTATGAGCCCAGTGGCTTCATTATGGCAGTTGCACTGTGAGTATGAGGGTTTGGGATATGAGGACATGGAGCTTGTAGTGCTGTGGTAACGGGTGATGTCAAGATAACAAGTGGGAGAGTGAGACGTGTTTGTCTGAGGAGGTGATTTCTGATTCGTGTAGTATTTCTAGTGGGTTGGACTTTAAGACTGAGTCGGGATTTGGTTGTTTAATGCTTGTCAGTTTATATTTGGGAGTGTGTGTGTGTGTCTTGTTGGTGTCATATTTGTTAGTGTGTGGGGATCTATGAGTAAAAATTACTGAAGAGTGAAGAAAGGGTAAGCTTTTCATTCAACTTGGGTGTTGGTGGTTAGTTAAAGAGTGATTTGGGGGAGGGGGAGATGTCCAATTCTGTTGCAAAGAACTGAATGCCAAGCATGTTGAGGTGTGACCTTATTGGGAGGATCTTTGTTTCATTGTGAAGATCTTGAGTGTTTGTGACTGCTAAGCTGCCAGGGATTGTTCTGAGTGCACTATTTTGTGTGGTTTGCAACTTTGTCACATATGCCTCTAAGAGGATATGAGACCAGGCAGGTGAAACATAGTTTAAAGTTGATATGGATAAACTGTTTGTGAAGGATGTTCAGGGATTGTCTTGCTTCTTTAGATCTGGTGCCATTTAGTGGTCTGTTGACATTTGGTTTGTGTGTTACTTTTGTGTTGATGTTATTGGTTTTGGAAATGAATCTCATGTGTATGTTAAAATCCATACCAATGTGTCCAAGACACATGCAGAATTCTATACCCTTATGATTCTAAATAATCCAATCTTTGACTTTTTGAACTACAGGATGAACTGGAGCATAGTGTGGTACAGCTTGGAAAACTCTGGGAATCAGTACAAAATGTACATTTCAATAATGATAATAATATATACATATATACCCACACTTATGATATACTCTGTTATATTTCAACAAACTGTTTGGTATCAGGCAGTAGTACTTTTGCTGACAACCAGGCCTTGTACAGCAAGAGAACCAAGTGTTAATACAAGTTTTACTTTACCAATCTCATCAACACTGTATAAGACCAGCTGCCTTGTTTACAGATTCCACATTTAAAATTTGGCTTTTCCTAAAATGGTTTTAAACTGATAATTAACTGATAATTATCATATCAGAAAAAAATCACAGTAATTGAAGCAATAAGAATTAAACTGTCATCACAAGCATTTCAGATATATGAATGTCAATCCTTAAAATAAGTAAAGATATGATAAAATATGCAAACTGATTTTACATAAAAGTTTTATTACCACTTTACACAGGGAGTGATGAAGCTGACATATTGTTCTCCCCGAACACATCAGAGATAATAAATTTTCAATGGATCCAAAATCAAGTACATAACTTGTTGGACAAGTCACTGAATGAGGTTCATGCATCTAAGGATGGGTGAGGTTTGTTGTGGTCACAATATTACGTACATGTGGAAGGGTTTCATCTTCAGCCTTACGGATTAACTTCAAAAGGCTTATAACTCTTCCTCAACAATGTCAATATCATCTGTTTCAGCCTTTATAGATGATTCACAGGCTTTTCTGGTCATTTCTGGACTATAGCCTGTCTTACCTAAGATGGATTCTGGATCATTATCAATTTCTTGTTTCACTTCCTCAGCAATGACAGACTTCTCATCCACTGAGTGGGATATATAATGGTCTTCTAATGTTTTTTGATGATAGGAAATCATCTTGTCACATTTAACATGGCAAGAAGTGTGGCATGTTTGACCAGCTGTGTAACAGAAGCCATGACCATAATTGACACTAGTCAATGCATTCTCTATTTTATGAACTTTCATGTGCTGTATTATATTACCCTTCCGGGAAAAGGTCTTCTGGCACTGTGAACATTCATATGGCTTCTCTCCTGTGTGAACAGTCATATGCTGCACTAATGTACTCCTCTGACTGAAGGTCTTTTGACACTGAAGACACACAAAAGGCTTCTCTCCTGTATGAATGGTCATGTGCTGCACTAAATGAATCCTCTGACTGAAGGTCTTTTGACACTGAGAACATTCATGTGGCTTCTCTCCTGTATGAATAGTCATGTGTTTCACTAAATTACTCTTCCAACTGAAGGTCTTCCAGCAATGTGAACATTCATATGGTTTCTCTTTTGTGTGAATAGCCATGTGCTGCACTAAATACCTTTTCTGAGAGAAGGTCTTTTGGCACTGTGAACATTCATATGGCTTCTCCCCAGTATGAATAGTTGTGTGCCGTACTAAATCACTCCTCTGTGAGAAGGACTTCTGGCACTGTGAACATTCATATGGCATCTCCACAGCATGGGCTGTCATGTGTTGCACTAAACCTTTCCACTGACAGTAGGACATCTGGCATTGTGAACATTCACATTGTTTCTCAAGAGGGAAATATCATGCACCTGCTAAAATTATAATATTTTATAAAGCTTTCCTAGCATTGAACAATTTTTCATTTGTATGTAAGCATTTTCTTGAATTCTCTAAATCTGTATTTTTTACAATGAACATATCACTTGTTTGCCCTCCATATCAAAATCTTTAAATATATGAACACTACAATTCATTGTGCAGCCTATGGGAACCATAGATATTCAATGATTAAGCATCAAAGGTGAAATACATGATCCCCACAAGCGCAGTATATGGAATGTGCAAGAAAAGATCATTGAGCTGTTCTATTTTCTAGGGTAAGTTGCCTTAAGTTACTAAGTGTAAGAACTGTTCACAATGCATGAATAGTAGAACAAGGAGCAGCAGTCTCAAACCAGCCAACGCCAAAGCACTTTGTGGAAAACTCAGCAAGGAACACTGTTCATAATCTGGGCTTCGTGAGAATACAGTGGCTTCTCGTCTCACTTCTTCATTCTTCTGCTAGGTTACATAAGGTAGGCCCTCTCCTCTTAACCCATAAAGTGAAACACCACACCCTTCTCATCATAACTTGCTAAACATACCATTTCTCAAGGTTTACAATCTACAGTCCTCTCAACTTGTGTACTGTTCCTCAGTGTGTGCCTTAATCCAGGAGCTCCTTTGCATAAACTCTTTCATACACTGCAAATCAGCTCATTATGTCTTCTCTTGACCATTGTCAACATTAATGGACTTGTATTTCTCAGTTTCATTCATATGTTGATAATAAAAAAATGTATACAATACCTATTATAACTATTTTTTTTACAAAGATAGGTAATTACATCTCAAACTCTCCATAAGTCAAATGCCAGTGCAAAATTTACTCAGTACTTGTAATGACTCATGGATAAGATATGCTTCTTAAACACAATTCTAATTTGCTCTAAATAAAATGACTTCTGAGACAATATACAAGCTGTTAAATACATATCATTACCAAAGGTATGATGTACATACAATGAACAGTTTAACTGAATGAATCATTAACTATGGTCTTGGCATAACTAAATATCGTCAATAATAAAAATCTGGTTAGATATAAGATGTTGGACTGTGCCTCACATTAACTACAGTCCTTATGAACAATGAAAAGTTTTCATCAGATTCTTTTGTCCACTCTTTTCCTTAATGTTTCCATTAGCCCTCAACTGCTGTTTTTAATGTTGTTCCTATTACCTCTAGTGTTTCAGTTGGTATGTACTCTGACTGTCATTCATGTTCTTCAGCTGCTTCTGTTGTTGTTGTTCTGTTCATCATTATCTACCTCAATGACAATGCTTGTTTCTTTCAATGTTATTACTGCAAGGCTCTGCATACAGCAATGGTTTTTCAAAATTTGCTCTGTGGGAAGCTTGTTAGTTAGTGAAGTTTGGAGGCATATATCATGTTCTTGTATAGAAAGAAGCTCTGCAAATAATCAAATAAACATTAACATTACATGTGCTGAATGTAATGCAAGGTCTACAAACAGGTAAAGGTAAAACTTTTACATTAAATGTAAACATACCAAGATCAGGTAATTAGAAATCCTACATTTGACCCTGTTAATACATGAGAATGAGATTCATAACATATAAACTGACAATTCAAAGAGATAGGAACCCTTAATCGAAACTAACATCATATAGAGATGGCAGCTCTAGAAAAAGAGAGAAAAAATGAGAAATAGGGTGAGAGAGAATATTGAGGAAACTTTAGAGAAATATCTAAATCTATTGGAAGATAAAGAGTGTAAGGAGCATTATATGAGAGATCATTATCTGGGAGATCATTATCTGGGAGGGCAAAAATGGGTATATTTGAAGGTGTAGCAGTCCTGACAATATTATGTGGATGTGAGGCAAGATGAGGCTGTGTGGAGGAGGATGGATGTTTCGGAAATGAAATGTTCATGGACAACATGTGATGAGATAGTTTCATAAATAAAGAAAGTGTAAAAGAAAAAGAATGTGGTTGAGAGATCTGAAGAGGGCGTGCTGAAATAACTTTGACATATGGAGGGAATGAATGAGAAAAGGTTGACAAAGAGGAGATATATATATATATATATATATATATATATATATATATATATATATATATATATATATATATATATATATATATATTTTCCCTGGGGTTAGGGGAGAAAGAATACTTCCCACGTATTCCCTGCGTGTCGTAGAAGGCGACTAAAAGGGGAGGGAGCGGGGGGCTGGAAATCCTCCCCTCTCGTTTTTTTTTTAATTTTCCAAAAGAGGGAACAGAGAATTGGGCCAGGTGAGGGTATTCCCTCAAAGGCCCAGTCCTCTGTTCTGAACGCTACCTCGCTAATGCGGGAAATGGCGAATAGTTTGAAATAAAAAAGAAAATATATATATATATATTTATATATATATATATATTTTTTTTTTTTTTTTTTTTTTATACTTTGTCGCTGTCTCCCGCGTTTGCGAGGTAGCGCAAGGAAACAGACGAAAGAAATGGCCCCCCCCCCATACACTCGTACATACACACGTCCACACACGCAAATATACATACCTACACAGCTTTCCATGGTTTACCCCAGACGCTTCACATGCCTTGATTCAATCCACTGACAGCACGTCACCCCTGTATACCACATCGCTCCAATTCACTCTATTCCTTGCCCTCCTTTCACCCTCCTGCATGTTCAGGCCCCGATCACACAAAATCTTTTTCACTCCATCTTTCCACCTCCAATTTGGTCTCCCTCTTCTCCTCGTTCCCTCCACCTCCGACACATATATCCTCTTGGTCAATCTTTCCTCACTCATTCTCTCCATGTGCCCAAACCATTTCAAAACACCCTCTTCTGCTCTCTCAACCACGCTCTTTTTATTTCCACACATCTCTCTTACCCTTACGTTACTTACTCGATCAAACCACCTCACACCACACATTGTCCTCAAACATCTCATTTCCAGCACATCCATCCTCCTGCGCACAACTCTATCCATAGCCCACGCCTCGCAACCATACAACATTGTTGGAACCACTATTCCTTCAAACATACCCATTTTTGCTTTCCAAGATAATGTTCTCGACTTCCACACATTTTTCAAGGCTCCCAAAATTTTCGCCCCCTCCCCCACCCTATGATCCACTTCCGCTTCCATGGTTCCATCCGCTGACAGATCCACTCCCAGATATCTAAAACACTTCACTTCCTCCAGTTTTTCTCCATTCAAACTCACCTCCCAATTGACTTGACCCTCAACCCTACTGTACCTAATAACCTTGCTCTTATTCACATTTACTCTTAACTTTCTTCTTCCACACACTTTACCAAACTCAGTCACCAGCTTCTGCAGTTTCTCACATGAATCAGCCACCAGCGCTGTATCATCAGCGAACAACAACTGACTCACTTCCCAAGCTCTCTCATCCCCAACAGGGGTTAGTGAGAGGGCAAGAGCAAGGGAAGGAGTAGCAATACTCCTGAAACAGGAGTTGTGGGAGTATGTGATAGAATGTAAGAAAGTAAATTCTCGATTAATATGGGTAAAATTTAAAGTTGATGGAGAGAGGTGGGTGATTATTGGTGCATATGCACCTGGGCATGAGAAGAAAGATCATGAGAGGCAAGTGTTTTGGGAGCAGCTGAATGAGTGTGTTAGCGGTTTTGATGCACGAGACCGGGTTATAGTGATGGGTGATTTGAATGCAAAGGTGAGTAATGTGGCAGTTGAGGGAATAATTGGTATGCATGGGGTGTTCAGTGTTGTAAATGGAAATGGTGAAGAGCTTGTAGATTTATGTGCTGAAAAAGGACTGATGATTGGGAATACCTGGTTTAAAAAGCGAGATATACATAAGTATACTTATGTAAGTAGGAGAGATGGCCAGAGAGCGTTATTGGATTACGTGTTAATTGACAGGCGTGCGAAAGAGAGACTTTTGGATGTTAATGTGCTGAGAGGTGCAACTGGAGGGATGTCTGATCATTATCTTGTGGAGGCTAAGGTGAAGATTAGTATGGGTTTTCAGAAAAGAGGAGTGAATGTTGGGGTGAAGAAGGTGGTGAGAGTAAGTGAGCTTGGGAAGGAGACCTGTGTGGGGAAGTACCAGGAGAGACTGTGTACAGAATGGAAAAAGGTGAGAACAATGGAAGTAAGGGGAGTGGGGGAGGAATGGGATGTATTTAGGGAATCAGTGATGGATTGCGCAAAAGATGCTTGTGGCATGAGAAGAGTGGGAGGTGGGCTGTTTAAAAAGGGTAGTGAGTGGTGGGATGAAGAAGTAAGAGTATTAGTGAAAGAGAAGAGAGAGGCATTTGGACGATTTTTGCAGGGAAAAAATGCAATTGAGTGGGAGAAGTATAAAAGAAAGAGACAGGAGGTCAAGAGAAAGGTGCAAGAGGTGAAAAAAAGGGCAAATGAGAGTTGGGGTGAGAGACTATCAGTAAATTTTAGGGAGAATAAAAAAATGTTCTGGAAGGATGTAAATAGGGTGCGTAAGACAAGGGAGCAAATGGGAACTTCAGTGAAGGGCGTAAATGGGGAGGTGATAACAAGTAGTGGTGATGTGAGAAGGAGATGGAATGAGTATTTTGAAGGTTTGTTGAATGTGTCTGATGACAGAGTGGCAGATATAGGGTGTTTTGGTCGAGGTGGTGTGCAAAGTGAGAGGGTTAGGGAAAATGATTTGGTAAACAGAGAAGAGGTAGTAAAAGCTTTGCGGAAGATGAAAGCCGGCAAGGCAGCAGGTTTGGATGGAATTGCAGTGGAATTTATTAAAAAAGGGGGTGACTGTATTGTTGACTGGTTGGTAAGGTTATTTAATGTATGTATGACTCATGGTGAGGTGCCTGAGGATTGGCGGAATGCGTGCATAGTGCCATTGTACAAAGACAAAGGGGATAAGAGTGAGTGCTCAAATTACAGAGGTATAAGTTTGTTGAGTATTCCTGGTAAATTATATGGGAGGGTATTGATTGAGAGGGTGAAGGCATGTACAGAGCATCAGATTGGGGAAGAGCAGTGCGGTTTCAGAAGTGGTAGAGGATGTGTGGATCAGGTGTTTGCTTTGAAGAATGTATGTGAGAAATACTTAGAAAAGCAAATGGATTTGTATGTAGCATTTATGGATCTGGAGAAGGCATATGATAGAGTTGATAGAGATATCTCTGTGGAAGGTATTAAGAATATATGGTGTGGGAGGCAAGTTGTTAGAAGCAGTGAAAAGTTTTTATCGAGGATGTAAGGCATGTGTACGTGTAGGAAGAGAGGAAAGTGATTGGTTCTCAGTGAATGTAGGTTTGCGGCAGGGGTGTGTGATGTCTCCATGGTTGTTTAATTTGTTTATGGATGGGTATATATACATATATATATATATATATATATATATATATATATATATATATATATATATATATATATATATATATATTTTTTTTTAAACTATTCGCCATTTCCCGCGTTAGCGAGGTAGCGTTAAGAACAGAGGAATGGGCCTTTGAGGGAATATCCTTACCTGGCCCCCTTCTCTGTTCCTTTTGGAAAATTAAAAAAAAAAATAATGAGAGGGGAGGATTTCCAGCCCCCCACTCCCCCCCCTTTTAGTCGCCTTCTAAGACACGCAGGGAATACATGGGAAGTATTCTTTCTCCCCTATCCCCAGGGATAATATATATATATATATATATATATATATATATATATATATATATATATATATATATATATATATATATATATATATATATATATATTATTTTCAAATATATGTGACATTCATTTTTTTTTCATTCATTTCACGCTAGAAGTTTCAGTTTTCTAAATTGTTTCTTACATTTTTCATATGTATATATATGTGTGTGTGTGTGTGTGTGTGTATATGTGCGTATGTATGTGTATGTGTGTGTGTGTGTATATGTATATATATATGTATATTATCCCTGGGGATAGGGGTGAAAGAATACTTCCCACGTATTCCTCGCGTGTCGTAGAAAGCGACTAGAGGGGACGGGAGCAGGGGGCCAGAAATCCTCCCCTCCTTGTATTAACTTTCTAAAATGGGAAACAGAAGAAGGAGTCACGCGGGGTGTGCTCATCCTCCTCGAAGGCTCAGACTGGGGTGCCTAAATGTGTGTGGATGTAACCAAGATGTGAAAAAAGGAGAGATAGGTAGTATGTTTGAGGAAAGGAACCTGGATGTTTTGGCTCTGAGTGAAACGAAGCTCAAGGGTAAAGGGGAAGAGTGGTTTGGGAATGTCTGGGGAGTAAAGTCAGGGGTTAGTGAGAGGACAAGAGCAAGGGAAGGAGTAGCAATACTCCTGAAACAGGAGTTGTGGGAGTATGTGATAGAATGTAAGAAAGTAAATTCTCGATTAATATGGGTAAAACTGAAAGTTGATGGAGAGAGGTGGGTGATTATTGGTGCATATGCACCTGGGCATGAGAAGAAAGATCATGAGAGGCAAGTGTTTTGGGAGCAGCTGAATGAGTGTGTTAGTGGTTTTGATGCACGAGACCGGGTTATAGTGATGGGTGATTTGAATGCAAAGGTGAGTAATGTGGCAGTTGAGGGAATAATTGGTATACATGGGGTGTTCAGTGTTGTAAATGGTAATGGTGAAGAGCTTGTAGATTTATGTGCTGAAAAAGGACTGATGATTGGGAATACCTGGTTTAAAAAGCGAGATATACATAAGTATACTTATGTAAGTAGGAGAGATGGCCAGAGAGCGTTATTGGATTACGTGTTAATTGACAGGCATGCGAAAGAGAGACTTTTGGATGTTAATGTGCTGAGAGGTGCAACTGGAGGGATGTCTGATCATTATCTTGTGGAGGCTAAGGTGAAGATTTGTATGGGTTTTCAGAAAAGAAGAGTGAATGTTGGGGTGAAGAGGGTGGTGAGAGTAAGTGAGCTTGGGAAGGAGACCTGTGTGAGGAAGTACCAGGAGAGACTGAGTACAGAATGGAAAAAGGTGAGAACAATGGAAGTAAGGGGAGTGGGGGAGGAATGGGATGTATTTAGGGAATCAGTGATGGATTGCGCAAAAGATGCTTGTGGCATGAGAAGAGTGGGAGGTGGGTTGATTAGAAAGGGTAGTGAGTGGTGGGATGAAGAAGTAAGAGTATTAGTGAAAGACAAGAGAGAGGCATTTGGACGATTTTTGCAGGGAAAAAATGCAATTAAGTGGGAGATGTATAAAAGAAAGAGACAGGAGGTCAAGAGAAAGGTGCAAGAGGTGAAAAAAAGGGCAAATGAGAGTTGGGGTGAGAGAGTATCATTAAATTTTAGAGAGAATAAAAAGATGTTCTGGAAGGAGGTAAATAAAATGCGTAAGACAAGGGAGCAAATGGGAACTTCAGTGAAGGGCGCAAATGGGGAGGTGATAACAAGTAGTGGTGATGTGAGAAGGAGATGGAGTGAGTATTTTGAAGGTTTGTTGAATGTGTTTGATGATAGAGTGGCAGATATAGGGTGTTTTGGTCGAGGTGGTGTGCAAAGTGAGAGGGTTAGGGAAAATGATTTGGTAAACAGAGAAGAGGTAGTGAAAGCTTTGCGGAAGATGAAAGCCGGCAAGGCAGCAGGTTTGGATGGTATTGCAGTGGAATTTATTAAAAAAGGGGGTGACTGTATTGTTGACTGGTTGGTAAGGTTATTTAATGTATGTATGACTCATGGTGAGGTGCCTGAGGATTGGCGGAATGCGTGCATAGTGCCATTGTACAAAGGCAAAGGGGATAAGAGTGAGTGCTCAAATTACAGAGGTATAAGTTTGTTGAGTATTCCTGGTAAATTATATGGGAGGGTATTGATTGAGAGGGTGAAGGCATGTACAGAGCATCAG